>NC_138315.1:39152500-39295000 GCF_965601325.2 Salmo salar
GAAACACATAAAGGCTTTTAACAGTAATAAAGTGTTCTGTGTTCCCCTGGGAGAACGTTCCCATGTTCCTCCAGTCAGCCAGCCAGCCGCCCTGACATTCACCGTCTGGACGATTAGCATCATTACAGCATCAGCTCTCCTACTCAATAAGACACATACAGAAAAAGAGACACATGCATGCACTCACTCACTCACTCACTCACTCACTCACTCACTCACTCACTCACTCACTCACTCACTCACTCACTCACTCACTCACTCACTCACTCACTCACTCACTCACTCACTCACTCACTCACTCACTCACACACACACACACACACACACACACACACACACACACACACACACACACACACACACACACACACACACACACACACACACACACACACACACACACACACACACACACACACACCACCCGGATACCTTTTATTTAACCTTTATTTCACTAGGCAAGACAGTTAAGAACAAGTTCTTATTTACAATGACGGGCTACCCCAGCCAAACCCTAACCTGGGCGATGCTGGGCCAATTGTGCGCCGCCCTATGGGATACACTAGAAATAGACTTCGATTTTGGACGTTTGAAAAGGTCCTGAGAACGTGGATATCTGCCTTCCGAGGCGCTCACCTCCAAAAAAACAAAAAGATTACCCAACACTGGGCGCAAACTCGTGATACTCAGTGTCAAAGCACGCTGCTCAGACCACTGCACCTCTACAGTTCACAATGCTCTTGCAAGACGTGAGAATACTTAATTATATTTGATGGTAATAGCGAGTCGTTCTTAATTATTTTGTTTTAAGCCTTCCCCGAACCATAGACCTAACCTTAACTACTCAGAATTAAAGGAAAAATCCACCCAAAAACACAAATTCCTTTATTAAAACTAATATTTGAAAACAATATTTTTTTGTCAACAAATGTTTCATATTGGCATTATAATAAGGTTGGAAGCAACATGGAAAATCGTTGTGGAAATCTGTTGCAGCTCAAGTCGACTTCAAAATCCATGTACAAAATGTTTTGCTATCACAGACTGGAACATGTTCCGGGATTCTTCCGATGGCATTGAGGAGTACACCACATCAGTCACTGGCTTTATCAATAGGTGCATCGAGGACATCGTCCCCACAGTGACTGTATGTACATACCCCAACCAGAAGCCATGGATTACAGGCAACATTCGCACTGAGCTAAAGGGTAGAGCTGCCACTTTCAAGGTGCGGGACTCTAACCCGGAAGCTTACAAGAAATCCTGCTATGCCTTGCGACGAACCATCAAACAGGCAAAGCGTCAATACAGGGCTAAGATTGAATCATACTACACTGGCTCCGACGCTCATCTTATGTGGCAGGGCTTGCAAACTATTACAGACTGCAAAGGGAAGCACAGCCGCGAGCTGCCCAGTGACACGAGCCAACCAGACGAGCTAAATGCCTTCTATGCCCGCATCGAGACAAGCAACACTGAGGCATGCATGAGAGCATCAGCTGTTCCGGACGACTGTGCGATCAGGCTCTCCGTAGCCGACGTGAGTAAGACCTTTAAACAGGTCAACATACACAAGGCTGCGGGGCCAGACGGATTAGCAGGACGTGTGCTCCGGGCATGTGCTGACCAACTGGCAGGTGTCTTCACTGACATTTTCAACATGTCCCTGATTGAGTCTATAATACCAACATGTCTCAGGCAGACCACCATAGTCCCTGTACCCAAGAACACAAAGGCAACGTGCCTAAATGACTACAGACCCGTAGCACTCATGTCCGTAGCCATGAAGTGCTTTGAAAGGTTGGTAATGGCTCACATCAACACCATTATCCCTGAAACCCTAGACCCACTCCAATTTGCATACCGCCCAAACAGATCCACAGATGATGCTATCTCTATTGCACTCCACACTGCCCTTTCCCACCTGGACAAAGGAACACTTATGTGAGAATGCTATTCATTGACTACAGCTCAGTGTTCAACACCATAGTACTCTCAAAGCTCATCACTAAGCTAAGGATCCTGGGACTAAACACCTCCCTCTGCAACTGGATCCTGGACTTCCTGACGGGCCGCCCCCAGATGGTAAGGGTAGGTAGCAACACATCTGCCACGCTGATCCTCAACACTGGAGCTCCCCAGGGGTGCGTGCTCAGTCCCCTCCTGTACTCCCTGTTCACCCACGACTGCAAGGCCAGGCACGACTCCAACACCATCATTAAGTTTGCAGACGACACAACAGTGGTTGCCCTGATCACCGACAATGACGAGACAGCCTATAGGGAGGAGGTCAGAGACCGGGCCGCATGGTGCCAGAATAACAACCTATCCCTGAACGTAACCAAGACTAAGGAGATGATTATGGACTACAGGAAAAGGAGGACCGATCACGCCCCCATTCTCATTGACGGGACTGTAGTGGAGCAGGTTGAGAGCTTCAAGTTCATTGGTGTCCACATCACCAACAAGCTAGAATGGTCCAAACACACCAAGACAGTCGTGAAGAGGGCACAACAAAGCCAATTCCCCCTCTGGAAATTAAAAAGATTTGGCATGGGTCCTGAGATCATGAAAGGGGTCTACAGCTGCAACATCGAGAGCATCCAGACTGGTTGCATACGGCAATTGCTCGGCTTCTGACCGCAAAGCACTACAGAGGGTAGTGCGTGCGTCCCAGTACATCACTGGGGCTAATCTGCCTGCCATTCAGGACCTCTACACCAGCCTTTGTCAGAGGAATGCCCTAAAAATTGTCAAAGACCCCAGCCACCCAGTCATAGACTGTTCTCTCTACTACCCCATGGCAAGCGGCACCGGAGTGCCAAGTCTAGGACAAAAAGGCTTCTCAACTGTTTTACCCCTAAGCCATAAGACTCCTGAACAGGTAATCAAATGGCTACCCAACTATTTGCATTGTGTGCCCCCCAACCCCTCTTTTTACTCTGCTGCTACCCTCTGTTTATCATATATGTATAGTCACTTTAACTATACATTCATGTACATACTACCTCAATTGGGCCGACCAACCAGTGCTCCCGCACATTGGCTAACCGGGCTATCAGTATTGTGTCCCACATACCACATGCCAACCCCTCTTTAACGCTACTGCTACTCTCTGTTCATCATATATGCATAGTCACTTTAACCATATCTGCATGTACATACTACCTCAATCAGCCTGACTAACTGGTGTCTGTATGTAGCCTCGCTACTTTTATAACCTCGCTACTGTATATAGCCTATCTTTTTACTGTTGTTTTATTTCTTTACCTAAATATTGTTCACCTAATACCTTTTTTGCACTATTGGTTAGAGCCTGTAAGTAAACATTTCACTGTAAGGTCTACACCTGTTGTATTCGGTGCACGTGACGAATAAACTTTGATTTGATTTGATTTGAAATCCACAATACAATTCTCTCTGTGGGCTAGCTGGCTAGCTAGCTAGCTCTGTAGCTAACTAGCAAATTTAGCTACACACAATAATAGCAAAGACAATATCAGCATGTAACATAGCTAGTTAGCTGTAAAATCGGCTATACAAACTGCACTATGAATTTAGGAGTCTACAATCTCACAATGTTCAACCTGCAGATCGATGTGCCTCACAGAGTGGAGTCTAAAATTCGCAACGGCAGATATACTTTTGAGAAGATGGGAAGCGTTGCCCATGCTACGTCAATGGGCTGCGCGGTGTATTCTGGGCGATTCTGGTACAAGGAGTGATGTCCTTCAACAATGCAAATATTTTCCGAGATATGAGATAATTAACTTGCTGTCTGTAGTATCGTATAGCTTTTGAATGGTGACATTATGTACAGTAATAGTCAAAGGTTTGGACACACCTACTAATTTAAGGGTTTTCTTTACTTTTACTATTTTCTACATTGTAGAATAATAGTTAAGACATAAAAACTATGAAATAACACAAAGGGAATCATGTAGAAACCAAAAAAGTGTTAACCAAATATTTATTTTAGATTTGAGATTCTTCAAAGTACCCACCCTTTGCCTTGATGACAGCTTTCCACATTCTGGCATTGTCTCACCCAGCTTCACCTGGAATGATTTTCCAACAGTCTTGAAGGAGTTCCCACATATGCTGAGCATTTGTTGGCTGCTTTTCCTTCACTCTGCTGTCCAACTCAATTGTGTTGAGGTCGGATGATTGTGGAGGCCAGGTAATTTGATGCAGCACTCTCCATCTTGGTCAAGCAGACCTTACACAGCCTGGAGGTGTGTTTTGGGTCATTGTCCTGTTGAAAAACAAATGATAGTCCCACTAAGTGCAACCCAGATGGAATGGCGTATCGCTGCAGAATGCTGTGGTAGCCATGCTGGTTAACCTGTTATGGATAGGGGGCAGTATTTTCACGGCCGGATAAAAAACGTACCCGATTTAATCTGATTATTACTCCTGCCCAGAAACTAGAATATGCATATAATTATTAGCTTTGGATAGAAAACACTCCAAAGTTTCTAAAACTGTTTGAATGGTGTCTGTGAGTATAACAGAACTCATTTGGCAGGCCAAAACCTGAGAAGATTCTGTACAGGAAGTACCCTGTCTGACCATTTCTTGGCCTTCTTGATCATCTCTATCCAAAACAAGGGATCTCTGCTGTTACGTGACACTTCCTACGGCTCCCATAGGCTCTCAGAAGGCGGCAAAAAGCTGAATCGTGGCTTTGCAGGCCCTGGCTGAAAAACATTAGCGCGTTTGGATAGTGGTCGGTCAGAGTACTATGAGACTGAGGCGCGTGCACGAGTCGACCCCGTGCTTTATTTTCTTTCCTCTTTTTACCTAAACGCAGATTCCCGGTCGGAATATTATCGCTTTTTTACGAGAAAAATTGCATAAAAATTGATTTTAAACAGCGGTTGAGATGCTTCGAAGTACGGTAATGGAATATTTAGAATTTTTTTGTCACGAAACGCGTCGGGCGCTTAACCCTTCGTCACCCTTGGATAGTGTCTTGAACGCACGAACAAAACGCCGCTATTTGGATATAACTATGGATTATTTTGAACCAAACCAACATTTGTTATTGAAGTAGAAGTCTTGGGAGTGCATTCTGACGAAGAACAGGAAAGGTAATCAAATTTTTCTAATAGTAAATCGGAGTTTGGTGAGGGTCAAACTTGGTGGGTGTCAAAATAGCTAGCCTGTGATGGCGTGCTATCTACTCAGAATATTGCAAAATGTGCTTTCACCGAAAAGCTATTTTAAAATTGGACATAGCGAGTGCATAAAGGAGTTCTGTATCTATAATTCTTAAAATAATTGTTATGTTTTTTGTGAACGTTTATCGTGAGTAATTTAGTAAATTCACCGGAAGTGTTTGGTGGGAATGCTAGTTCTGAACGTCACATGCTAATGTAAAAAGCTGTTTTTTGATATAAATATGAACTTGATTGAACAAAACATGCATGTATTGTATAACATAATGTCCTAGGCGTGTCATCTGATGAAGATCATCAAAGGTTAGTGCTGCATTTAGCTGTGGTTTTGTTTTTTGTGACATTATATGCTAGCTTGAAAAATGGGTGTCTGATTATTTCTGGCTGGGTACTCTGCTGACATAATCTAATGTTTTGCTTTCGCTGTAAAGCCTTTTTGAAATCGGACAGTGTGGTTAGATAAAGGAGAGTCTTGTCTTTAAAATGGTGTAAAATAGTAATATGTTTGAAAAATTTAAGTTTTGGGATTTTTGAGGAATTTGTATTTCGCGCCACGCCTATCATTGGATATTGGAGCAGGTGTTTCGCTAGCGGAACGTCTAGATGTAAGAGGTTAAGTGTGCCTTGAATTCTAAATAAATCAATGACAGTGTCACCAGCAAAGCACCATCACACTGTCACACCTCCTTCTGCCTAGTGGTTAGAGCATTGGGCCAGTAACCGGAAGGTTGCTGGATCGAATCCCCGAGCTGACAAGGTAAAAATATGTTGTTCTGCCCCTGAGCAAGGCAGTTAACCCACTGTTCTCCGGATGCCAAAGATGTGGATGTTGATTATGGCAGCCCCCCCCCCCCCCCCGTACCTCTCTGATTCAGAGGGGTTGGGTTAAATGCAGAAGACACATTTCAGTTGAGTACATTCAGTTGGACAACTGACTAGGTATCCCCCTTTCCTCCATGCTTCACGGTGGGAAACGCACATGCGGAGATCATCCATTCACCTACTCTGCATCTCACAAAGACACAGTGGTTAGAACCAATAATCTCAAATTTGGACTCATCAGACTAAAGGACAGATTTCCACCAGTTGAACTTCTATGGGCTAGGTGGGACACTAGCGTCCCACCTGCGGGACACAGCCAGTGAAATATCAGGGCGGAAAATTCAAAAACAACAAAATGTCATAATTCAACTTTCTCAAACATACAACTATTTTACACCATTTTAAAGATACACTTCTCCTTGATGTAACCACATTGTCCGATTTCAAAAAGGCTTTACAGCGAAAGCAAAACATTAGATTATGTTAGGAGAGTACATAGACAAAAATAATCACACAGCCATTTTCCAAGCAAGGACATGTGTCAATAAAACCCAAAACACAGCTAAATGAAGCACTAACCTTTGACGATCTTCATCAGATGACACTCCTAGGACATTATGTTACACAATACATGTATGTTTTGTTCGATAAAGTTCATATTTATATCCAAAAACAGCATTTTACATTGGCGCGTGATGTTCAGAAAATGTATTCCCACCAAAACGTCCGGTGAATGTGAACATCAATTTACAAAAATACTCATCATAAACGTTGACAAAATATATATATTTTTTTAAAGAATTATAGATAGATTACCCCTGGATGCAACCGCTGTGTCAGATTTTAAAATAGCTTTACGGAGAAAGCACATTTTTCAATATTCTGAGTACATAGCTCAGCCATCACGGTGAGCTATACACACACCCGCCAATTTCGGGGCAACCTAAACTCAGAATTAGTATTAGAAATATTCTCTTACCTTTGCTGATCTTCGTCAGAATGCACTCCCAGGACTGCTACTTCCACAAGAAATGTTGTTTTTGTTCCAAATAATCCATATTTATGTCCAAATACCTCCGTTTTGTTCGTGCGTACAGATCACTTATCCAAAGGCATACCGCGCGAGCGCGGAACCAGAGACGAAAAGTCAAAATGTTCCATTACCGTACTTAGAAGCATGTCAAACGCTGTTTAAAATCAATCTTTATGGTATTTTTTACGTAAAATTGCGATAATATTCCAACCGGACAATAGCGTATTCATTCAAGGAGAAAAAGAAGGAACAGCGTGCTCGCGTGACCGCGCATATACAATCCCTTTGTTGCCAGGCAGTCCACTCAGAAACTGAGCTCCTATTATCTGCCCAGTGACAGGAGAATGCTCAACCCACTTTCTGAAGGCTTTAGACAGCCAATGGAAGCCCCAGGCAGTGCAACGTAACCCCACGGATACTGTAGTTTCGAAAGGGACTAGAAAGAAGAACTACAATTCTCAGATCCTCCAATTCCTGGTTGACTTTTTCTCAGGTTTTTGCCTGCCATATGAGTTCTGTTATACTCACAGACACCATTCAAACAGTTTTAGAAACTTCAGAGTGTTTTCTATCCTAATCTACTAATAATATGCATATTCTACCTTAAATTGGGTACATTTTTCATCCGGCCGTGAAAATACTGCCCGCTAGCCCAGACAGGTTAATGTCCATTGCTCGTGTTTCTTGGCACAAGCAAGTCTCTTATTATTATTGGTGTCCTTTAGTAGTGTTTTTTTAAGCAATTCAATGATGAAGGCCTGATTCACACAGTCTCCTCTGAGCAGTTGATGTTGAGATATGTCTGTTACTTGAACTTTGCAGCAGAGGTAACTCTAGGTCTTCCTTTCCTGTGGGAGTCCTCATGAGAGCCAGTTTCATGTAGAAAATAGTCAAAATAAAGACAAATCCTGAAATGAGCAGGTGTGTCCAAACTTTTGACTGGTACTGTACTTTCGAAGAAAATAGGCAAGTTTCTCGACATATAAATTGACTTTGAGAAGGGATTGTGTGACGATTAGCTTAGCAACCGCGTGACACAGCATGACAATGTGAACACGATTGGTCGACAGTCTGCTGGATGGGGCATTATACGTTCCTTCATTCATTGGATTCCTATCTCCTTTCTATAATATCTCTGACAACTGCACCATGCAATGCACCATGGACTAAAGAAGGAGACAAATAGGAAAAATGTGCCTGACTCTCAGTTAAATTACATATTTCTCGAGGTAGAAATATAGCAAAAATTTCGAGAGAAGAAATCCTCCCGAGTTATGACCAGTATGACCTCCCGAGTTATCGGCCAGTATTAAAATCTGACATGTATGATAGACGTTTTTTGCGATCTAAAATTTGTATTCCTATTAACTTCTAGTGTAGCGAGAGAGACTTTATCACGGTGCTACGTCATACCGGACGGATTTCTGCCTGCTTGAACACCAATAACCCACATGAAACTATGAAATGACCCAGGGAAAAGATAGAACATCACTCAGAGATGTACAAAAACTGTTTAACATTCAAGATGGGTGAACCTTTCCTTTACTGCCAAAACAGTTAACTTTTTAGTTGTTTCTGTTTTAACCCTGTAACTGCACAGAATCAACCCTGTAACCATGCATTATTATGCATAAAAAAATAAATGTTAATTCATAATACATTGAATTTCGAAGGGAAACTATGAGATCTTGTTGCTCACACACACATGCACACATTTAATTCAAACACACTCCTCTCTCTCTCTCTCCCTCTCTCTGTCTCTCTCTCTCTCTGTCTCTCTGCCGTTCTCTCTCTCTCTCTCTCTCTCTGTCTCTCTGCCTTTCTCTCTCTCTCTCTGTCTTTCTGTCTCTCTGCCTTTCTCTCTCTGTCTCTCTGTCTCTCTGCCTTTCTCTCTCTGTCTCTCTGTCTCTCTGTCTCTCTCTGTCTCTCTGTCTCTCTGCCTTTCTCTCTCTGTCTCTCTGTCTCTCTCTCTCTCTCTCTCTCCTCTCTCTCTCTCTCTCTCTCTCTCTCTCTCTCTCTCTCTCTCTCTCTCTCTCTCTCTCTCTCTCTCTAAATTCAAGGGGCTTTATTGGCATGGGAAACATATGTTTACATTGCCAAAGCAAGTGAAATATATAATGAACAAAGGTGATAACAATAACAATAACAAATGAACAGTAAACAAGTTTAAAAGGAATATGCACATTTCACATGTCATATTACATCTATATACAGTGTTATAATGATGTGCAAATAGTCAAAGTAAAAATGGAAAACAACTCAACATAAATATGTGTTGTATATACAATTATGTTTGTTCTTCACTGGTTGACCTTTTCTTGTGGCAAAAAGTCACAAATATTGCTGCTGTGATGGCAGACTGTGGCATTTCACCCAGTATATATTGGAGTTTATCAAAATTTGACTTGTTTTGGAATTCTTTGTGGGTCTGTGTAATCTGAGGTAAATATGTGTCTCTAATATGGTCATACAATTGGCTGGAATTTAGGAAGTGCAGCTCAGTTTCTAACTCATTTTGTGGACAGTGTGCACATAGCCTGTTTTCCCTTGAGAGCGAGGTGTACCTATGGCGGCCTCTCTCGATAGCAAGGCCAATTGTTGAACACATGAGTCATCTGATTCCATTTCTGATCATTCCACTGTTGAAAGATGACAGTATCTGGACTAAACTTCCTGAGTCTGTACATAGTCAAACTTTCCTTATTTTGGGGTCAGTTACAGTGTTCAGGTATTCTGCCACTGTGTACTCTCTGTTTAGGGCAAACGTTATTTTAGTTGGCACTGTATTTTTGTACATTTTTTCCAATGTGTCATGTAATTATCTTTTTGTTTTCTCATGATTTGATGGGTCAAATTGTGTTGTTGTCCTGGGGCTCTGTGGGGTCTGTTCCTGTTTGTGAACAGAGCCCCAGGACCAGCTTGCTTAGGGGACTCTTCTCCAGGTTCATCTCTCTGTAGGTGATGGCTTTGTTGTGGAAGGTTTGGGAATCACTTCCTTTTAAGTGGTTGTAGAATTTTAAAGCTCTATTCTGGATTTTGATAATTAGCGGGTATCAGCCTAATTCTGCTCTGCATGCATTATTTGGTGTTTTATGTTGTACACAGAGGATGATTTTGCAGAATTCTGCATGCAGTCTCAATTTGGTCTCTCTCTGTCTCTCTGCCTTTCTCTCTCTGTCTCTCTGTCTCTCTGTCTCTCTCTGTCTCTCTGTCTCTCTGCCTTTCTCTCTCTGTCTCTCTGTCTCTCTCTCTCTCTCTCTCTCTCTCTCTCTCTCTCTCTCTCTCTCTCTCTCTCTCTCTCTCTCTCTCTCATACACTCACCATGATGTTTGTTCAAACACTGAGCACCATTAACTGGTGTCACGTCTGTGTCAAATTATTGACAAATTTATTTGTGCAAATAGGCCAAACTAAATGTATGTCGTTTCTATAGGCAATAGAGAGGAATATCACTCTGTAGTGAAAGATAACAGAGAACAAGGGAAGAAAGGAGGAACAGAGTTGAGATTCATAGCATCAGAGAGTGAAGAAATGAGAGAGGAAGGGAAGAGAGAGGGGATGAGAGAGAGAGCGATCTAGTGTACGTGTTGTCTTTGCTTCGGCAACAAGAGATGTTCTGTGCTGTCACTCCACTGGTGTCCATTAGTTCGTTGTGAATATGACATAACCAACACTGCACCATCCCTTCCTGCTAGTCTGTTTTCTGGTTGCAGGATCCAGACTATGTGAATGCTTACTTGCTTTTCGAGGGTTCTGTTCTAGTGTCAGGTATAATTAATACAACAGAGAATTTTAGGAAACTGACTTTTTGTGCTACCGGAGGACTGGATGTACTGTTAGGAGTTTTCTGTTTGAGAGAAGGACTTCCTTGTATTGGAGACTGCATAAGTTCACAAGCTCTCTCTGTCTCCCTCTCTCTGTCTATCCCTCTCGCTGTATCTTTACTCTTACAAACTGGGCCTATATGAGTTTTGTCTATGCCGTTAAAAAAGAAAGGTTCAGTAGCAGTATGGTGGTGTTGACAATGCCATGGCATTCTCGTGTTTGTGAGTGACATCTAACATGTCTAAACTGTGTGTTTCTTTATTCCAGCCCCTCTGACTGACAAGCCACCGAAGATCCTTTATCCTTCTGAGAACAAGATCAGCAACATGGAGCTACAGCTAGGTAAGAGCTAGAGCTCTGCTACATGACCTGAGCCTCACAGGCCCCGACATTATACATCTGTTTAAGACTGGGTAGAAGCTGTTTTTCATCAATAACTAGGATACGGGCAGGGCCCGGGTATCACTAAATTGATCACTAACATTTTGAAGCTGAGCCATTTGCAGTACAGTCATAGTATCTGACTAAGATCATAACAAGGTGTCAGAAGTGCTTCAACCTCATCAAATATAAGACAGGAGAGATTCTTTCACAGAAAATAATGTTTGTTGAGTTTTGTCGGGATTTAGAGTGACGAAAGGTATCTAACTGTTCTCTCATGTCTCGTCATTGAGCAAAGCAGCCCAAGCGGAGCAGTTGCTACGGATACTCACAGATCCAAAACCATGTGCAAAGCGCATGCAGAGCAAACTCCAAGCAGGAAGCGAGTGACAGAGAGAGGGGAGCAGCTAATGGATTTACTAACAGAGGAAGTTATTTCTGATTTTGTGATTTGGGCCTGGCCACACCGCGCCTTAAATTTGGCAGAAGCAATCGGGCCCAGGTAGGGTAGGGCAGGAGCTTGGGATTTATTCCCTCTTCATTATCAGTAGGAGCTTTGTGTGTGTGTGTCTGTGTGTCTGTGTGTGTGTGTGTGTGTGTGTGTGTGTGTGTGTGTGTGTGTGTGTGTGTGTGTGTGTGTGTGTGTGTGTGTGTGTGTGTGTGTGTGTGTGTGTGTGTGTGTGTGTGTGTGTGTGTGTGTGTGTGTGCGTGCGTGCGTGTTTATGTGTGTGTGTGTCAAATCAAATCAAATGTTATTGGTCACATTCACATATTTAGCAGATGTTAATGCGGGTGTAGCGAAATGCTTGTGTTCCTAGCTCCAACAAAGTGTGCGTGCGTGCGTGCCTGCGTGCGTGCGTACGTGCGTGCGTGTGTTTGTGGGTGTGCGTGCCTGCGGCGATCCTCTGTATGTTAGCATCTACAGTATGTCTATCTCTTCTGTGGTGCTGTATACAGATATAGGATTTAATTTGAGCCAGTTTGCTACAGCAGGAAAATGTGAATGTGAATTATTGTGTGGATTATAATGAATGGAGAAAAACATGTTTTATACATTTTTCATTAGTGCAAATCAAGTCTGACATTTTAAAGTGTAAATGATCACCTTTAGAAGTCTTTTAAATTCTCAGCAACAGAAGAATGCTCAAATTAACATCCTACATCTGTACTAGAGTGTGAAAGAAAGAACAACAACTGCATCTCTAAATGACTGAAAAGTGATGAATTCACAGATCCTCTTAGACTGTAACCTCTCTGCTTATCCGACAGATTGATGATGACAGTTTTAACTCCGGTAGAAGAACACAGACACTGTAAAACAATTTCTCTGTGTATATAAATGGTGCTGTTTCCTCAACGATATCGGCTCCATATGGTGCCAGTGTTGTGTAGCGTGGTTGTCCACATGGAGAGGAGGTGGCTTACAATACTGCTGTTTGTCTTTGTTGACAGGGGTCAGGGTGGCCGAGGTACGTGCATGTGTGTGTGGATGTGTGTGTGTGTGTGTTTGCTCCACAGAGTGTTTTGGAGACAATACCACTCTGGTCTTTAGTGTTTTGTTGTTATCAGGGATACAAGTGGGTTATTGGTAGCTCACACAGGGAGATCACTCTAGAAAGGACAATATCATTTACATTTACATTTTAGTCATTTAGCAGACGCTCTTATCCAGAGCGACTTACAAATTGGTGCATTCACCTATAATATCCAGTGGAACAACCACTTTACAATAGTGCATCTAAATCTTTTAAGGGGGGGGTTAGAAGGATTACTTTCCTATCCCAGGTATTCCTTGAAGAGGTGGGGTTTCAGGTGTCTCCGGAAGGTGGTGATTGACTCCGCTGTCCTGGCGTCGTGAGGGAGCTTGTTCCACCATTGGGGTGCCAGAGCAGCGAACAGTTTTGACTGGGCTGAGCGGGAACTGTGCTTCCTCAGAGGTAGGGAGGCGAGCAGGCCAGAGGTGGATGAACGGAGTGCCCTTGTTTTGGTGTAGGGCCTGATCAGAGCCTGAAGATACGGAGGTGCCGTTCCCCTCACAGCTCCGTAGGCAAGCACCATGGTCTTGTAGCGGATGCGAGCTTCGACTGGAAGCCAGTGGAGAGAGCGGAGGAGCGGGGTGACGTGAGAGAACTTGGGAAGGTTGAACACCAGACGGGCTGCGGCGTTCTGGATGAGTTGTAGGGGTTTAATGGCACAGGCAGGGAGCCCAGCCAACAGCGAGTTGCAATAATCCAGACGGGAGATGTCAAGTGCCTGGATTAGGACCTGCGCCGCTTCCTGTGTGAGGCAGGGTCGTACTCTGCGAATGTTGTAGAGCATGAACCTACAGGATCGGGTCACCGCCTTGATGTTGGTGGAGAACGACAGGGTGTTGTCCAGGGTCACGCCAAGGCTCTTAGCACTCTGGGAGGAGGACACAAGGGAGTTGTCAACCGTGATGGCGAGATCATGGAACGGGCAGTCCTTCCCCGGGAGGAAGAGCAGCTCCGTCTTGCCGAGGTTCAGCTTGAGGTGGTGATCCGTCATCCACACTGATAAGTCTGCCAGACATGCAGAGATGCGATTCGCCACCTGGTTGTCAGAAGGGGGAAAGGAGAAGAGTAATTGTGTGTCATCTGCATAGCAATGATATGAGAGACCATGTGAGGATATGACAGAGCCAAGTGACTTGGTGTATAGCGAGAATAGGAGTGGGCCAAGAACAGAGCCCTGGGGGACACCAGTGGTGAGAGCACGTGGTGCGGAGACAGATTCTCGCCACGCCACCTGGTAGGAGCGACCTGTCAGGTAGGACGCAATCCAAGCGTGCGCGGTGCCGGAGATGCCCAGCTCGGAGAGGGTGGAGAGGAGGATCTGATGGTTCACGGTATCAAAGGCAGCAGATAGGTCTAGAAGGATGAGAGCAGAGGAGAGAGAGTTAGCTTTAGCAGTGCGGAGAGCCTCCGTGACACAGAGAAGAGCAGTCTCAGTTGAATGCCCAGTCTTGAAACCTGACTGATTAGGATCAAGAAGGTCATTCTGAGAGAGATAGCAAGAGAGCTGGCCAAGGACGGCGCGTTCAAGAGTTTTGGAGAGAATGGAAAGAAGGGATACTGGTCTGTAGTTGTTGACATCGGAGGGATCGAGTGTAGGTTTTTTCAGAAGGGGTGCAACTCTCGCTCTCTTGAAGACGGAAGGGACGTAGCCAGCGGTCAAGGATGCGCTGATGAACGAGGTGTGGTAAGGGAGAAGGTCTCCGGAAATGGTCTGGAGAAGAGAGGAGGGGATAGGGTCAAGTGGGCAGGTTGTTGGGCGGCCGGCCGTCACAAGACGCGAGATTTCATCTGGAGAGAGAGGGGAGAAAGAGGTCAAAGCACAGGGTAGGGCAGTGTGAGCAGGACCAGCAGTGTCGTTTGACTTAGCAAACGAGGATCGGATGTCGTCAACCTTCTTTTCAAAATGGTTGACGAAGTCATCCGCAGAGAGGGAGGAGGGGGGGGGGGGGAGGGGGAGGAGGATTCAGGAGGGAGGAGAAGGTAGCAAAGAGCTTGGAAGTGTTGGATGAGAGCGAGAGGGAAAAGGATACAAGGTAGTGGTCGGAGACTTGGAGGGGAGTTGCAATGAGATTAGTGGAAGAACAGCATCTAGTAAAGATGAGGTCAAGCGTATTGCCTGCCTTGTGAGTAGGGGGGGAAGGTGAGAGGGTGAGGTCGAAAGAGGAGAGGAGTGGAAAGAAGGAGGCAGAGAGGAATGAGTCGAAGGTAGACGTGGGGAGGTTAAAGTCACCCAGAACTGTGAGAGGTGAGCCATCCTCAGGAAAGGAACTTATCAAGGCGTCAAGCTCATTGATGAACTCTCCAAGGGAACCTGGAGGGCGATAAATGATAAGGATGTTAAGCTTGAAAGGGCTGGTAACTGTGACAGCATGGAATTCAAATGAGGAGATAGACAGATGGGTCAGGGGAGAAAGAGAGAATGTCCACTTGGGAGAGATGAGGATTCCAGTGCCACCACCCCGCTGGCTCGATGCTCTAGGGGTATGCGAGAACACGTAGTCAGACGAGGAGAGAGCAGTAGGAGTAGCAGTGTTATCTGTGGTGATCCATGTTTCCGTCAGCGCCAGGAAGTCTAGGGACTGGAGGGTAGCATAGGCTGAGATGAACTCAGCCTTGTTGGCCGCAGACCGGCAGTTCCAGAGGCTGCCGGAGACCTGGAACTCCACGTGGGTCGTGCGCGCTGGGACCACCAGGTTAGAGTGGCAGCGGCCACGCGGTGTGGAGCGTTTGTATGGCCTGTGCAGAGGAGAGAGAACAGGGATAGGCAGACACATAGTAGACAAGCTACAGAAGAGGCTACGCTAATGCAAATGAGATTGGAGTGACAAGTGGACTACACGTCTCGAATGTTCAGGAAGTTAAGCTTACGTTGCAAAAATGTTATTGACTAAAATGATACAGTACTGCTGGCTGGTGGAGTAGGCTAGCTAGCAGTGGCTGCGTTGTTGACTTTGAACGTGTAGCTGGCTAGGTAACCTCGGTAGTTTCAGTACTACACCTTGTCATGATACAAAGCCACTTTGTAGCTAGCTAGCTAACATAACACTAATCAAGACGTTCCTTGTAGTGTATTTAGTTTCAACAATGCTGCTCGTCGGTAATAGTTGGCTAGGTTAGGAAAAATGGCGTCGCGGGGGACGGAAATAGCTGGCTAGCTAACCTCGATGGCTGGCTAGCTAACAATTATCAATTAACAATTATCAAGCTATGACAAAGACAACTAGGTAGCTAGCTAGGTAACACTGCACTAGTCAAATCGTTCCGTTGTAAAGTATTAGTAACTACAGCGCTGCTAGTCGGTAACGGTTGGCTAGCTGGCAGTGGGTTAATGATGACTAGGTGTGTTGAGTAAGTCTGGCGCCGCGTCGCGGCTGGCTAGCACACCTCGATAATACTCAAACTCAAACTACACAATTATCTTAGATACAGAGACAGCAAAGACAACTATGTAGCTGGCTAACTAACACTAACGCCACACTAATCAAGTCGTTGCGTTGTAATGTAATAGTTTCTGCGGTGCTGCTAGTCGGTAGAAGTTGGCTAGCTAACAGTGATGACTAGCTAGCTAGCAGCTAGCAGTGTTGACTACGTTAGGAGGACGAAGATAGCTAGCCTCGATAATTACTCAGTTACTCTAAACTACACAATTATCTTTGATACAAAGACGGCTATGTAGCTAGCTAAGAAGAATTGCTCAGATCAAACAAATCAAGCCGTTGTAATGTAGCGAAGTGTAATATTACCTGTGGAGCGAAGCGTGGTGCGAAGCGTGGTGCGACTGCTCTCAATATGACAATATGTGATGACATGTCTGTAAACAATCCAATGAGGCGCAGAAGTCGGAATGATGTATCAATTGAGGGAGGAAGCAGAGCAACCTGAGCGCATCAAGGGTAAGATACCTTTAATTATTGTGCACGTTTAAATAGAGAGAACTTCACAATAAAAAATATGTATTTGTGTAGGAACCTCTAAAGAAGGTTTTGAACATATTTCGTTTTTATATACAGTGCCTTCAGAAAGTATTCATACCCGTTAACCAATGTTCCCTCAAAAACATTTTGGCACTGAGCAATTGTTAGCTCTGCTGATTGCAAACTTGAATGTTGTGAAAATTCTCTGCAACTCTCAGTGCATGTGTTCTGTGAACACTGAGGCTGTACCCGCTTTAAGTTACAGTTTCAGACAGTGGTCAAGTAGGTTACTGTGGCTATTTGATCATAATGTAAGCCTACCAGAGCGGCCTACCATCAAAAACAATATAGAAAATGCATCCCATAATGTTCTAACATTCAGTCTACAGTAGCAGCCAATGTGTGGTGGTCAATGTAGGCCTACATTCCATGAGACTTTTGAATAAAACATGCAGGGCTTGACATGAACCTGTTTATCCACTTGTCTTTCAGACAAGGAGGTGACTGAAAATGTTGTTGTGTTGTTTGATGCAAGAAGTCACTTTACAAAGTAAAATGTATTATTATTCCCAAAACATTATTACAGAGAATCAGACAAATTATGCTTCCCTCTGCCTATTGGCTATTTAGCTTCTTCAAGCCTGTTTTAAAATACAACACTGCCCCTTTAAGACATAAAAAAGCTCTTTACCCTACTCACTTTTCAAAGATGTCTAGAAATGTACTTCTGCTCTTGTAGGAAACAAGCACTAACCCATTGCTGACTACAAATTATTGATAACTGGGCTAATAACTCACTAACTAGCAGAGGATATGAACAAATTTGCACACGTGTCTACATGCAGCTCTCGCGTTGACCTCAAAACAAGCGCATCTACAACCGTTCATGCTGTAAACACAGTCCAGTTCAAAGTGAATTGTACAGGTCCATATATGGCAGTGGTCTATTTACATATAGGCCTACTGCATGTCGGATTGTTTATGCTGCACCAGTCTGTGTAGATTACGGCCAGAGTCGTGCATGTCAATGCAATAGAATCCTACAGTACTACCATGCATTTTGCCTACAACAAAATCTCTTGTATAGTTAGTTTTGCATACTAAGTCTTGCATAGTTTGTTTTGTTTCGGTATGTTACATTTAAAGTGGCTACTATTGCATTGATTCGATCACAATTCCCACAGCAAAGGGAAACATTGATAGTGTTAACTAAGGGGGAAAACTCTAGAAAGTTGAGTTTAGTTCAATATCGTGCTTCTCTGCGCAGGCTGATCTTTTTTCTGCGCAGCAGTTCCGGGGAGCTGTGAACCCACGCACTCGCGCAACTTAGAGGGAACATTGCCCTTGACTTATTCAATTTTGGTCTTACAGCCTGAATTCAAAATGGATTAAATATATGTTTTTCTTACCCATCTACACACAATACCCCATAATGACAAAGTGAAAACATGTTTTTAGAAATGTTTGCAATTATTAAATACAGAAATATCTAACTTAGTTAAGTATTCACATCCCTGAGTCAATACTTCGTAGAAGCACCTTTGGCAGTGATTACAGCTGTGAGTCTTTCTGGGTAAGTCTCTAAGTGTCACGATTCCCACCGAAGGTGGCGCCCCCTCCTGCTCGGGTGGCACTCGGCGGTCGTCGTCACCGGCCTACTAGCTGCCACTGATTCCCTTTTTGTTTTCCCCCCTTTTGTGATTGTTTGCACCTGTTCGTATAGTAGGGGTGATTAGCGGGGCTATAATTATTAGCTGGCCCGCCTTCTCTTTGTGCGGGATTGTTTATTCTGTTGTATGCTTGTGTTTGCGCTTGTGCGTTGGTTTTGCGCCGACTGTGTTTTCCCCTGTGTTTGGGGCACTTTGTTTTGTGTGCGCGCTTATCGCTGTTTGGGGTGGCTTGTGTTTTTCGCCTCTTGGCCCATTAAAAGCCACTACCCTGTACTCGCTGCTTCCTGCGTTTGATTCCTCACCCACGACGCCCGAGCATTACACTAAGAGCTTTGCACACCTGGATTGTACAATATTTGCACATTGTTCTTTCAAATTCTTCAAGCTCTGTCAAGTTGGTTGTTGAAGATGGCTAGACAGACATTTTTAGGGCTTGACATACTGTAATTAGGCCGCTCAGGAACACTCAATGTCGTCTTGCTTGGTAAGCAACTCCAGTGTAGATTTGGCATTGTGCTTTATGTCATTGTCTTGCTGAAAGGTGAATTAATCTCCCAGTGTCTGATGGAAAGTAGAATGAACCAGGTTTTCCTCTAGGATTCTGCCTGTGTTTAGCTCTATTCCATTTCTTTTTATCCAAAAATGTCCTTATCCTTGCCGATGACAAGCATACCTATATCATGATGCAGCCACCACCATGCTTGAAAATATGGAAAGTGGTACTCAGTGATGTGTTGTGTTGAATTTGGCCCAAACGTAACACTTTGTATTCAGCACATTAAGTTAATTTTATTGACCATAACCTGTTGTTGAAAAAACGTATGTGCTATGGCTTTTCAACCTCTGCCACATTGTGGATTCAGAGCTATCTATCTAATATAACTCAAAGGGTTTTCTTTAATGGAAGCGTCTCTCCTGTCAAACATGTAAAGTGTGGTGTACTGCAGGGCAGCTCTCTAGGCCCTCTACTCTTTTCTATTTTTACCAATGACCTGCCACTGGCATTAAACAAAGCATGTGTGTCCATGTATGCTGATGATTCAACCATATACGCATCAGCAACCACAACTAATGAAGTCATTGAAACCCTTACCAAAGAGTTGCAGTCTGTTATGGAATGGGTGGCCAGTAATAAACTGGTCCTGAACGTCTCTAAAACTAAGAGCATTGTATTTGGAACAAATCATTCCTTAAGTTCTAGACCTCAGCTGAATCTGGTAATGAATGGTGTGGCTGTTGAACAAGTTGAGGAGACTAAATTACTTGGCGTTACCTTAGATTGTAAACTGTCATGGTCAAAACATATAGATTCAATGGTTGTAAAGATGGGGAGAGGTCTAGCCGTAATAAAGAGATGCTCTGCTATTTTGACACCACACTCCAAAAAGCAAGTTCTGCAGGCTCTAGTTTTGTCTAATCTTGATTATTGTCCAGTCGTGTGGTCCAGTGTGGCAAGGAAAGACCTAGTTAAGCTGCAGCTGGCCCAGAACAGAGTGGCACGTTTTGCTCTTAATTGTAATCAGAGGGCTGATATAAATACTATGCATGCCAGTCTCTCTTGGCTAAGAGTTGAGGAGAGACTGACTGCATCACTTCTTCTTTTTATAAGAAGCATTAATGTGTTGAAAATTCCAAATTATTTGCATAGTCAATTTACACACAGCTCTCACACACACACTTATCCCACCAGACATACCACCAGGGGTCTTTTCATAGTCCCCAAATCCAGAACAAATTCAAGAAAAAAGACGGTATTATATAGAGCCCTTATTGCATAGAACTTCCTTCCATCTCATATTGCTCAAATAAACAGCAAACTTGGTTTCAAAAAACAGATAAAGCAACACCTTGCAGCACAACGCCTCTCCCCTATTTGACCTAGATAGTTTGTGTGTATACATTGATATGTAGGCTACGTGTGCCTTTTTAAATATGTATATAGTTCTGTCCTTGAGATGTTCTTGTAACACCCTGGCCATAGAGAGGGGTTTTTTGTTCTTTATTTTAGTTAGGCCAGGGTGTTACATTGGGTGGGCGTTCTATGTTCGTTTTCTAGGTTTTTTGTATTTATTTGTTTTGGGCCGTGTGTGGCTCCCAATCAGGCACAGCTGAAGTTCGTTGTTGCTGATTGGGAGTCACACATAAGGAGCATGTTTTTCCTTTGGGTTTTGTGGGTAATTGTTTCTGTTAGTGTTTTGCACCTGACAGGACTGTTTGGCTGTCGGTTTTTCTTATTTTTGTATAGTGTTCTTTCTGCTATTAAATATTCAATGATGAACACTAACTCCACTGCACCTTGGTCTACTCTCTCTCACGACAGCCGTTACAGTTCTTGTCTAATAATGTTCTTTATTATGGTTCATGCTTTGTGTGGACCCTAGGAAGAGTAGCTGCTGCTTGTGTAACACCTAATGGGGATCCTAATAAAATACCAAATACCAAAGGGAGATTAAATGTATGCTTTTTTATTTCAACGCTTCTACCAAGGCATAGGAAAAGCTCCCTGGTCTTTGTGGTTAAATCTGTGTTGAAAGTCACTGCTCGACTAAGGGACCTTACAGATAATTGTATGTGTGGCGTACAAAGATGAGGTAGTCATTCACAAATCATGTTAATTAAACACTATTATTGCTCACAGAGTGAGTCCATGCAACGTATTACGTGACTTGTTAAGTACATTTTACTCCTGAACTTATTTAGTCTTGCCATAACAAAGGGGTTGAATACTTATTGACTCAAGACATTTCAGCTTTTCATATTTAATGAATTATTTAAAAAAATCGAAAAACAGTGTTTCACTTTGACATTATGGGTAATTGTGTGTAGGCCAGTGTCAGAATGCTCAAGGAAGCAGGAGGGTTGAAGTCAGGCGCAGGAGACACAAGTCCGTGAACACTTGTCAAGGGGTGTGAATACTTTCTGAAGGCACTTGTATATTCAAAAAATATATATTATTTGTTTTGCCTCAGGGCAATGTTGTGTAGTTAATCTAATTTGTTTGTTGCCTTAGGGCAACGCTGTGCAGTTAGGCTACTTTTAAGGTCAATATCATGCTAAATGAAAGATATGTAATTTGATGTAAAATGATGGCCTTGGTCAATGTTTTTGCCAACGTATCCACTGACATTCACAGGCAATGAACACGGGGACCTTCTATGAGCGAAAGGAGCCTAATCGAGCAGTAAGCATCATACCCTTTCGATAGTGAGGACAGTCACAGCTAGGAAGAATGGGCCACAGAATCAGATTGTCAGAGATATATTTGTACATTTTGTATTATTGATACATTATCAAAAAGACTTAATCTTCCCCAAAAAATAGGATGACATAAAAAAAATGAATAACCAATATGTGTGCAGTAGAAGATTCACATAACCACTATTTTAGCCATGTCCAAAACCTTAACTCTTAACTTAACGAGATATGAAACCCCCAGCCCAATTCAAGTGTTTTTGGTTTCATTTTTAGGTAAATGAAGTTAGGTAACAATGTCGAAAACTTAAACATCAAAAAATTATGTTTACCTTGATACCGAGTGATACTTGTTGCGCTCACATCTGTGGTTGACCAAGGGTGAATAGGCTACCATTAATGGACTGACATACATGCAATCTAGTACACACAACACACACACTCACACAAACACACAGCAATTTGACATTTTAGTCAATTAGCAGACGCTCTTATCCAGAGTTTATTAATCTGAACATATCTAGGTGGGACAACCACATATCTCAGTCATAGTAAGTCCATTTTTCATCAATAAAGTAGGTATTAGCAAAGTCGGAGCTAGTAGGGGTCAAGTGCGAGTTATAGTTTAGTTCATGAAAGGTTATTTTATTTGGGGGAGGTGCGGGGGGGGGGGGGGGGGGGGGGGGTGCTGTGGGATTATTTTAGATACTCTTCGAAGAATTAGGGTTTTAGATGTTTTCGAAAGATGAGTAGGGACTCTGCTATCCTAGCTTCAGGCGGAAAATGGTTCCAGCATTGGGGTACCAGGACAGAGAACAGCTTGGACTGGGCTGAACGGGAGCTGCCCCCCTGTAGGGCTGGAAGGGCCAAGAGACCAGAGATGTCAGAATGGAGTACTCGGGTTGGTGTGTAGGGTTTGAGCAGAGCAAGAGGGGCAGTTCCTGAAGGTAGGAAGAGGCAGTTGCTCTTGCTGCTTCGTAGGCAAGTACCATGGTCTTGTAGTGGATTTGAGCTTCGACTGAAAGCCAGTGGAGTGTGCGGAGGAGTGGGTTGACATGGGAGGATTTGGGAAGGAACACAAGGCTGGCTGCAGCATTCTGGATAAGTTGCAGGGCTTTGATGGCACAAGCAGGAAGCCCAGCCAACAGCAATTTGCATTAGTCCAAAGTGCCTGGATTAGGACCTGCGCCTCTTCCTGTGTGGGTGTTGTACTTTACGGATGTTGTAGAGCAGGGGTGTAAAACTCATTCCATGGAGGGCCTAGTGTCTGCGTGTTTTAGTTTTTTCCTTTCAACTAAGACCTAGACAACCATGTGAGGGGAGTTCTTTAATTCATCAATCAAGTACAAGGAAGGAGCAAAAACCCACAGACACTCGGCCCTCCATGGAATGATTTTGACACATGTTGTAGAGCATGAACCTGCAGGAGCAAGTCACTGCTTTGATGTTTGCAGAGAACGACAGGGTGTTGTCCAGGGTCACACCAAGGTTCTTTGCACTCTGGGAGCAGGACACCGTGGAGTTTTCAACCATGATGGAGAGACCTTGGAGCGGGCAGGCCTTCCCCGGGAGGAAGAGCAGCTCCATCTTGTCGAGGTTGAGCTTGAGGTGGTGGGCCATCATCCAAGCTGAGATATATGCCAGGCACGCAGTGGTACGTGTCGCTACCTTGTGTGTCAGAAGGGGGAAGGAGAAAAGGAGTTGAGTGTCATCCGCATAGCAATGATAGGAGAGACCATGTGAGGACATAACAGAGCCGAGTGACTTGGTGTATAGAGAAAAGAGGAGAGAGCCTAGAACCAAGCCCTGGGGGACACCAGTAGTGAGAGTATGTGATGCAGACACAGATCCTCTCCAAGTCACCTGGTAGGAGCAGCCTGCCAGGTAGGATGCAATCCAAGTGTGTGCAGAGCCTGAGACGGCCAGCCCTGAGAGGGTGGAGAGGAGGATCTGATGGTTCATGGTGTCGAAGGCAGCAGATGGATGTAGTAGGATGAGAACAGAGGAGAGAGAGTCAGCTTTGGCAGTGTGTAGAGCCTCAAATGTTTTGGAAAGAAGGGATACCGGTCTGTAGTTTTTGATGTCAGAGTGTTGGTTTCTTGAGAAGAGGAGCGACTCAGGCCATTTTGAAGTCAGATGGGACACAGCCAGTGGTCAGGGATGAGTTGATGAGGGAAGTGATGAATGGAAGAAGGCCTCCAGAGATGGTCTGGAGAAGGGAGCAGAGGATGGGATCGAGCAGGCGGCCAGACCTCACTAGTCCCAGGATTTCATCTGGAGAAATAGGTCAAAGCATAGGGTAGTTCTGTGTGAGTGGACTCATTAGTCTGAGTGAATGAGGAGGGGATGTTGTCAACCTTCTTTTCAAAGTGGCTGACAAAGTCGTCCGCAGAGAGGGATGAGGGGGAAGGGGAGGGGGTGGAGGATTAAGGAGGGAGCAGAAGGTGGAAAAGAGTTCCCTAGGGTTGGTTCCATTTAGAGTGATAGAAAGTGGCTTTAGCAGCAGATACAGAGGAAGAGAAGATAGAGAGGAGGGAGTGAAAGGATGATAGGTCATCCAGAAGTCAATTTTCGCTTAGCTGCCCTCAGTCCTGTTCTGTAAGCTTGCAATGAGTCACAACGGAGTAGGAAGGGAGGGTCGAGCCAGGCAGGAGGAAAGGGGACAGTGCGAATCATAGGATGCGAAAGGGAGGATAGTAAGATCTAAGAGGCAGAATCAGGAGACAGGAGGCAGAAGGATTCGGCAGAAAGGGAGATATGATAGGATAGAAGAGGAGAGAGAGAGCAAAGATTGTGACAGCGCATGACCATCTGTGTAGGGGCTGAGTGGTTAGGGTTGGAGGAGAGGGAGACAGAAAAGGAAACAAAGTAGTGATCAGAGACCTGGAGGAAGGTTGCAGTGAGATTAGTAGGTGAACAGAGACCTGGAGGGGGTTTGCAGTGAGATTAGTAGGTGAACAGAGACCTGGAGGAGGGTTGCAGTGAGATTAGTAGGTGAACAGCCTCTAGTAAAGATGAGGTCAAGTGTATTGCCTGCCTTGTGAGTTGGAGGGGATTGGGAAAGGGTGAGGTCAAAAGAGGCAAAGAGGGGAAAGAAACAGTTAGAAATAAATTAATCGAAGGCAGATATCAGAAGGTTGAAGTCGCCCAGTACGAAGAGTGGTGAGCCATCGTCAGGAAATTAGTTTATAAAGGTCACTGAGGAACTCTCTAATGGCACCTGGTGGGCAATAAATGACAACAATGTTAAGCTTGAGTGGACAACTGACACAGACAGCATGGAATTCAAATGAGGAGATGGTAGATGAGTCAGGGAGAAAAGAGAAAATCTCCACTTAGGAGAAATGAGCAGCTCTGTCATACCAGATGCTCTCGGACTATGAGAGAAAACGTAGTCAGATGAAGCGAGAGCAGCTGGAGTAGCAGGGTTTTCTGGGGTGATCCATGTCTCCGTCAGGGCCAAAAAGTCTAGGGACTGAAGGGCAGTATAGGTTGAGATGGAGTTGTGCGGACCTGACCGCAGATCAGCAGTTTCATGCGTTGCCGGAGACCAGGAATGGGTTGTGCACGCAGGGTTGCAGCCAAGGGGTGGGGAGAATCTGGAAAGCCTACAGTGAGAGGAGCGAACAGGTATAGAAAACACACACATACAGTAATTGCCTAAACTACAAAAGAGCTAAATGAGATAATCTGAAAATAACTAGGTGAGATACTAAAGTGAGAGAGTAGAGCCTTCCTCTCCTTCCTTCCTCTTTGTTTCGGCGATAGTTTTGACGATGAGACCGCCGCTGACACTGAGTACTAAAACCACAATAGTCCCAAATTGCCCTGCCCCTTAATCCTGGTTGATGTGTCAACAATTCTCTGCAAGTTATGAGCAGTCAGCAGTTCACACACCAAGTAGACTACTGGGAAGACAGGCAGCACTAAAAGTAGATGGCCATAGCTAGCAAAAAGACAGTACAAGACAACAACTGATTATACTTATCACTCCTGGAGATATCAGGAGTCCTCCAGCTATAGATTGAAACACGCACCGATGCACGCACACACACACACACACACACACGCACACACACACACACACACACACACACACACACACACACACACACTCACACACACACGTATATGCCTGTGTGAGTGTGTGCATATGTGTATGGTGTTGATGCAGTGAGTCCACAGTGCTCCCAGCAGAGTTAGGGAAGCTCAGAGACACTGAGGTAAATATTTTACAACCTGGCTTTTTCTCACACACTTTTACAGAGCAGGGAAGATGAAGCCTCTCACTCCAGACGCTCTTCTCTTTTATTTAGTTTTATTTATTTATTCTCCTCTTTCTTAATATTTGTCAAGTCATGCCCCTAGCAGTTTTATGGAACTATATGGCAGATTTACTGTGGGGAGCCAGCAGCACTGAGGTCATTCCTGATGGAGAGAGGGAGGAAAGAGAGAGAGGGGGGAGGGGTGTAGGTAGAGATAAAAAGAGAAAGAGGAGAGAGGGAGAGCGAAATAAAGAGAAAATGGATAAAGAGAGAGACAGAGAGAAAGGGAGAGAGCTAGAGCAGGTAGCTGTTACAGAGACAATAGGAAGAGAGGAAGGGATAGAAGGAGGGATTGAAGGGATGGAAGGAGTAAGTGAGGGAGGGACAGAGGGGAGTAAAAACAGTGGCGTAATCAGAGAGATAAATCTGCAGAGAGAGAGAGTGAGAGAGAGAGTGAGAGAGAGAGAGAGAGAGAGAGAGAGAGAGAGAGAGAGAGAGAGAGAGAGAGTGAGAGAGAGAGAGCTGCCAGGAAACACTGCCCACTTTATCTCCTCGGCCAACCTGCTGGCCAACGTAGCTCTAACCTAGCCACTATATAGCTTTAAAAACACACTGACATACTCATTATAGATAGGTACTCACACACACCTGTACAGCTGGAAGCGGTGTTATATTGTATGGGAGATGACTTGGCTACTACCACCTTACAGTTAATGGAGTTGTGATTGTACTCTACATTACCAGCTGTATTATGCACTGTGAAGGGTTTGCCGTGAATTTTACAGTATCTTACAGGCAGCTCGGTGGCGAGTTAAATTCTGTATTTCATAGTACAGTACACCTACAGTAATATAAACACGGTATCAAAGCAAGTTGGCTGCTAGATACACATTACAGCATGTTAATGAATAATTGGTGTTTTATATCACTTGCACTTCTAGAGGCCTTAACAAAGACTTCCACACTGGCAGTGACTACAGGGTAAAACAGACCAAAAGGACATGTCAACATGCTCAAACGTTTAAGGTTTAAGACTTGCTGCCACTCCAATCTGTCCCCTGTATATTTAAAACTTCATGGAGCACTAGAACCACATACTGTAGGAGTTAAATTGGATACAACATTCTCACTCACAGGCTCAACAAATATAGCCTCTTAAAAGGAAATGCCTCAAAATATGTTAATGAGCCATAAACAACAATGCCATGCACCCACTAGTGGTCAAAAAGTGTTTTGGCACGCCAAAGATACGATACCGTACTGTATTCTGTGGGGTTGGAATTACAGTACCATTGGAAATACAGACATTTTCCCACAATGCACCATTATTTACATTATGCTGAAGATAATACCTAAAATGACAGTATAAATTACAGTTTTCCATTAGTGTACCCTCTTTCTCCAAAACACCACCTTTACCTTTACCACTACTGTACCTGCAGCAGCAGGTATACTGCCACCTCCTCTTCCCCCAGGGCTGAGTTGATGCAGTCCACCCCTACTTTCAAGGAATCTGGGGAGGGATTCATGCTGTGACGTCCCAGTGTAGCATCCGTCATCCTTGGAGACATTCCATTGGGGAGGGAGTGGGACACACACTGTCACACACCTTTTGTGACGTTCCCTCAGGGCGATATGTCCTGGATTCACTGTCCCAGAGGAGGGGAGTGAGAGATTCACACTCGCTTACGCAGCAGTCCACCCGGAGCGACACCCACACACACACACATTCTTTGCATCATTAGCAGTGGGAGTGAGTGGGTCACACACACGCTTACGGTGCAGTCCTCTCTAAGCATGGGATAATTGTCACTGATAGAGGGTTTTACTGTACTGGCCCCCAAATCCAGCAGATGGGAGCACTCTAGTGGAAAGAAATTAGACTCCATTATTTCACAGGCCAGGCTCCATAAACACATGATAGCAGTAAAAAGGACTGTATCTGGCAGCTCGGGTCATACATTTTACACACACACACATTAACACACTGATGCACACATGTTTACTAGCGGATACACACAAACACTCACACACACATTGATGATACACATGCTATGGCATTCATCAGACATATACTTTTCTGACTATCCTGGTTTCCACGGTGCTTTACTGGCGGATCTGTGACAAGCATAGAGGGAGAATCACACACACACCCACACATTCCTCCCTGACACACACACACACACACAAACACACACACACACACACACACACACACACACACAGACACACACACACACACACACACACACACACACACACACACACACACACACACACACACACACACACACACACACACACACACACAACACTCTAAGCTTAAAACACTAGAGCTTTGATCTGCTACAGCAGGGTTCCGCAACAGGCGGCCCGCGGGACAATCCGTCCCACAAGTGATAAATACGAATGTTTATGATTGTAGTTATTTGTATTTTTTAACAAAAATTTTAACAAAAATTATTTTAAACTAAAATCCCCAGGAATTCAGCAAAAAAATGTGTTTCATTTGGGAAATCTAGTATTCCCATGAATAAGAACAGAGACGTGATCGTGTCTCAATTTAACTATGTTCCGGCCCCCCAACCATCCGCTCCGAAAAAAATCAGCCCACAGCTGAATCTAGTTACCTACCTCTGTGCTACAGTATAGATTCTCTCTCTCTCTCTCTCTCTCTCTCTCTCTGTCTCTCTCTCTCTCTCTGTCTCTCTGTCTCTCTCTTTGTCTCTCTCTCTCTCTCTGTCTCTCTCTCTCTCTCTCTCTCTCTTTGTCTCTCTCTCTCTCTCTCTCTCTCAATCTCTCTCTCTCTCAATTCAATTCAGTTCAAAGGGGCTTTATTGGCATGGAAAACGTGTTAACATTGCCAAAGCAAGTGAGGTAGATAATATACAAAAGTGAAATAAACAATAAAAATTAACAGTAAACATTACACATACAGAAGTTCCAAAAGAATAAAGACATTACAAATGTCATATTATGTCTATGTACAGTGTTGTAACGATGTGCAAATGGTTAAAGTACAAAAGGGAAAATAAATAAGCATAAATATGGGTTGTATTTACAATGGTGTTTGTTCTTCACTGGTTGCCCTTTTCTTGTGGCAACAGGTCACAAATCTTGATGCTGTGATGACACACTGTGGAATTTCACCCAGTATATATGGGAGTCTATCAAAATTGGGTTTGTTTTCAAATTCTTTGTGGATGTGTGTAATCTGAGGGAAATATGTGTCTCTAATATGGTCATACATTGGGCAGGAGGTTAGGAAGTGCAGCTCAGTTTCCACCTCATTTTGTGGGCAGTGTGCACATAGCCTGTCTTCTCTCGAGAGCCATGTCTGCCTACTGAGTCTGTACATAGTCAAAGCTTTCCTTAAGTTTGGGTCAGTCACAGTGATCAGGTATTCTGCCACTGTGTATTCTCTGTTTAGTGCCAAATAGCATTCTAGTTTGCTCTGTTTTTTTGTTAATTCTTTCCAATGTGTCAAGTAATTATCTTGTTGTTTTCTCATGAGTTGCTTGGGTCTGATTGTGTTGCTGTCCTGGGGCTCTGTGGGGTGTGCTTGTGTTTGTGAACAGAGCCCCAGGACCAGCTTGCTTAGGGGACTCTTCCTCTCTATCTCTCTCTCTCTCTCTCTCTCTCTTTCTCTCTCTCTCTC
The DNA here is from genome assembly GCF_965601325.2 of Salmo salar. Lineage (NCBI taxonomy): Eukaryota > Metazoa > Chordata > Actinopteri > Salmoniformes > Salmonidae > Salmo > Salmo salar. The sequence continues at coordinate 39,181,976 of NC_138315.1, forward strand.
TCTCTCTCTCTCTCTCTCTCTCTCTCTCTCTCTCTCTCTCTCTCTCTCTCTCTCTCTCTGAGCTCCAGGGACATCCATGTGATGTAAGCAACACTATCCCATTGTGCTGCACTGCCGTCCATCCAGTAGGAGGAGACCACGTCTGTACAACAACGTTCTGAAAGGTCCCTGATGTTCAGTAGGACTATTCAGTATGATGGTGCTACTATCGTGCAAGACAATGTACTGTAAACCTATGATGATTTTGTGGTATGAAATGACTGATCCTCTCCTATACCTGTATAGGCCCTCTACCCTGGCCCTCTCCTTTATACGTCCTCTACCCTGGCTGTCTCCTTTAAACGTCCTCTACCCTGGACCTCTCCTTTATACGTCCTCTACCCTGGCTGTCTCCTTTAAACGTCCTCTACCCTGGACCTCTCCTTTATACGTCCTCTATCCTGGACCTCTCCTTTATACGTCCTCTACCCTGGACCTCTCCTTTATACGTCCTCTACCCTGGACCTCTCCTTTATACGTCCTCTACCCTGGACCTCTCCTTTATACGTCCTCTATCCTGGCCCTCTCCTCTTCCTTTATATGTCCTCTCCTCTATCCTGGCCCTCTCCTTTATACGCCCACCCGGCCCCCCGTCCTCTACCCTGGCCCCCCCCCAGCCCCCCACCGGCCCCTCCTTTACGCCTCTCCCGGCCCCTCCGGCTCTACCCTGGCCCCCCGCCTCTCCTGGCCTCTCCCGTCCTCTACCCGGCCCCCCTATCGTCCCTCCCTGGCCCTCCTACGCCCTCCCTGGCCCCCCCGCCTCTCCCTGGCCTCTCCTTTATATGTCCTCTCCTCTATCCTGGCCCTCTCCTCTTCCTTTATACGTCCTCTACCCTTACTATTCACACTATGGAATAAAATCACAGGTAATTGGCAAAATAAAGGAAACACTTAAACGAGGAATACAAAGTATATTGAAAGCAAGGTGTGGTTCCAGATTTAATTAAACAATTAACATCCCATCATGCTTAGGGTCATGTATAAAAATGCCCAGTTGCCCATTATTTTGGCTACCATGGCTAGAAGAAAATATATTAGTTACTTTTAAAGAGGGGTCTCAAAGGAGCTTAGGGGGTTTCAAAGAGTGTAGCCCAGAGTAGAAGCCAATGAGGAATCAGCCCACAGCACAGCTACACAGACCATACAGGGGGAGGGAGGGGAAAGGGAGGGAAAGAGGAAGGTTAAGGAGAGATAATATAGAGAGGAAGGAAGGAGAGAGTAGGAAAGGGGAAGAGGGGAAGAGGAAGGAGAGATGATATACAGAGGAAGGAAGGAGAGAGTGGGAAAGGGGGTGAGGAAGAGGAAGGAAGGTAGGGAGAGATAATATAGAGAGGGAGGAAGGAGAGAGTATGAAAGGGGGAGAGGAAGAGGAACGGGAGGGAGAGATAATATAGAGAGGGAGGAAGGATAGAGTAGGAAAGGGGAGAGGAAGAGAGGTGAGAGACATGTTACAGCCATTTTGTTATTTTTCATCTCCTGGAGAATGACTGCTATAACGGCCAGGTAATTATTCTGCAGGGATTTACCTGACCAAAGACTGACTAATGTATTCAGGGATGTGTATGTGTATGTGTGTGTGTGTGTGTGTGTGTGTGTGTGTGTGTGTGTGTGTGTGTGTGTGTGTGTGTGTGTGTGTGTGTGTGTGTGTGTGTGTGTGTGTGTGTGTGTGTGTGTGTGTGTGTGTGTGTGTGTGTATGCGCGCTCGTGTGTGTGTGGAGTGCGTATGTGTGTGCTTTAATTTCAGCATTGTCTTTTGTGTGTGTGTTTGTGTTTGTGTGTGTGTGTGTGTGTAAAGTTTGAGTGCGTGTGTGTGTGAAGTTTGAGTGCGTGTGCGTGTGCTTCAATTTCAGCATTGTCTTTTGAAAGGCCAATATGTATTCATGGGTCCTTTTAGGATATATTTGTCACGACTCCCACCGAAGTCGGCTCATCTCCTTGTTCGGGCGGCGCTCGGCGGTCGACGGTCGACGTCACCGGTCTTCTAGCCATCACCACTCCACCTTTCATTTTCCATTTGTTTTGTCTTGTTTTTCCGCACACCTGTTTTACATCCCCTCCACTCTACGTGTATATTATCCTCTGTTCCCCCCATGTCTGTGTGTGTAATTGTTCGTTACGTGTCATGTGGGTCGCGTCATGCTGGTTTTTCGCCAGGTCTTGTTTGGAACCCGTGGTATTGTATGCTGTACATTATTTGTGGGATGAGTGCGCTATTCGCTTTTGCCTTTGGCGGGAGTGTCGCTACGCAGTTGTGTCCGACTGTTTTCCTTCTGCCAAATAAAGTGTGCCTGTTCACTCATCTCTGCTCTCCTGCACCTGACTTCAGTTAACCAGTTGTGCACACTCCTGACAATATTAAAGCAACAGCTGTAGTTTATGTGTCCATGTACAGCCATCTGTAGTGTTAACCCTGGGTCTATTACATAGACTATGTTGTTGGTTAATGCCTGTCTTGTTTAAAACAGAGTTTGTATTATACAGATGTGCTAGTCATCCCATTATGTCCACAAAGGAGGCAGGTCTATATAGAGGTGTGATTGTAGTAATGGTCCCACCAAGCCATAACTCTAATCAGACCCTCTCACAGACAGAGCTGTCCATCCTCCTGGCTGTTTGATAATGCTTAAACTGGGGAAATTCTCTCTCTTTTGAGATGATCTTGCCTTTCTTTTTTCTCATGTTCTCTTTCTTTCTCTTGTTTCCCTCGTTCACCTGTGACCTGATTGGGAGAGAGGGAGGGAGTGATGATGGGGACAGGGAAATTAGATCTGGGTGAACCTGCCAGAGTAAAGCGCATCTGAAAGACCCTGTTGCTCCTCCCACACACTCATACTCTCTCCAGAAGGAAATGGCTGATATCTTAAGTGGACCACTTCAGTTGTGGGGCCAGACGGGTGTTGAGATTTGGGGAGAGGGAGGGAGAGGGAGAGAGGAGGGAGAGAGGAGGGGGGAGGAGGAGGAGGTTTCTGAGAGGGTGTGTCTGTGTGTGCATGCGTGTGTGTGTGTTTCCGTGCGTGCCTCAAATTGATAATTTCAATCTTGATTATATCTGCCACACTAAAGCCATTCCATGTGCTGGTGTTGTAGTGTGAGGGCTAGCAGAAGAAAGAGCAACGCCATTCGTTTTCTTTCATTTCCTCTAGTTTCCTCCCTGTTCTCATCAGAAAGATGCTGTCTGATGTGTGTTACACATAAATTCAGAGCAATAACACAGGACAGAGAGGGAGAGAGAGGGGGAGAGAGGGAGAGAGAGATGGGGAGAGATTAAGAGAGAGAGAGATGGGGAGAGAGAGACAGACAGAGCGAGAGAGAGGGGCAGAGAGATTGAGAGAGACAGAGGGGGGTGGTGGAAGAGAAGGTATACAGTCAGAGAGTGGAAGAAAAAAGAGCCATATATGGATGGGGAGAGAGTGGCGAGAGGAGGTAGACAGAGGATGAGAGAGGAGAGAGGAGGTAGACAGAGAGAGGGGAGAGAGGAGGTAGACAGAGAGAGGAGAGAGGAGGTAGACAGAGGATGAGAGAGGAGAGAGAGGAGGTAGACAGAGAGAGGAGAGAGGAGGTAGACAGAGGATGAGAGAGGAGAGAGGAGGTAGACAGAGAGAGGGGAGAGAGGAGGTAGACAGAGAGAGGAGAGAGGAGGTAGACAGAGGATGAGAGAGGAGAGAGGAGGTAGACATAGAGAAGAGAGAGGAGGTAGACAGAGGATGAGAGAGGAGAGAGGAGGTAGACAGAGAGAGGGGAGAGAGGAGGTAGACAGAGAGAGGAGAGAGGAGGTAGACAGAGGTTGAGAGAGGACAGAGAGGAGGTAGATAGAGAGGAGGTAGACAGAGGAGGAGAGAGAAGAGAGAGGAGGTAGACAGAGGATGAGAGAGGAGAGAGAGGAGGTAGATAGAGAGGAGATAGACAGAGGAGGAGAGAGAAGAGAGAGGAGGTAGACAGAGGATGAGAGAGGAGAGAGAGGAGGTAGACAGAGGATGAGAGAGGAGAGAGAGGAGGTAGACAGAGAGAGGGGAGAGAGGAGGTAGACAGAGGATGAGAGAGGAGAGTGGAGGTAGACAGAGAGAGGGGAGAGAGGAGGTAGACAGAGGTTGAGAGAGGACAGAGAGGAGGTAGACAGAGAGGAGGTAGACAGAGGAGGAGAGAGAAGAGAGAGGAGGTAAACAGAGAGAGGGAAGATAGGAGGTAGCCCGAGGAGGAGAGAAGGGAGAGAGGAGGTAGACAGAGGAGGAGAGAGAGGAGGTAGGCAGAGGATAAGAGAGGAGAGAGAGGAGGTAGACAGAGGATGAAGAGAGGAGAGAGAGGAGGTAGACAGAGAGAGGGGAGAGAGGAGGTAGACAGAGAGAGGGGAGAGAGGGGAGAGAGGAGGAAGGCAGAGGAGGAGAGAGGGGAGGGAGGAGGTAGACAGGGGAGAGAGAGGAGGTAGACAGAGGATGAGAGAGGCGAGAGAGGAGATAGACAGAGAGAGGGTAAAGAGGAGATAGACAGAGGGGAGAGAGGAGGTAGACACAGAATGAGAGAGGAGGTAGACAGAGGAGGAGAGAGGGGAGAGAGGAGGTAGACAGAGGAGGAGAGAGGTGGTAGACAGAGGAGGAGAGAGGGGAGGTAGACAGAGGAAGAGAGAAGAGAGAGAGCAGGGGAGAGGAGAGAGAAGAGGTAGACAGAGGATGAGAGAGGGGAGAAAGAGAGGACAAGGGAGACAAGAATGCATAGAGACAGGGATAGAGAGAGAAAGAGGGATTGAAGGAGGAAGGAGAGATTGGGGGAGAGATGGATTGACATGCATGAAAAGTGAGCTGGGAAAGGCGGCTTTACCATTCACTTTGAAGCCTGCTCCACTTCTGTTCTCTTACATAATAGAACCAAGGAAAACAGGGAGAGAAGAGAGAAGAAAGAGGGGGAGGAGTAGGGGGAGGAGTAGGGAGAGAAGAGAAGAGAAGACAGAATAGAGAGGGGGAGGAGGAGGGATTGGAGAGAGGAGAGAATAGAGTGGGGGAGGAGGAGGAGGAGGAGAGAGAGGAGAAAGTAGAGAATAGAGAGGGGGAGGAGGAGAGGAGAGAGAGGGGGAGGAGAGAGGAGAGAATAGAGAGGGGAGGAGGAGGGAGAGAATCGAAGAGAGAGGGGAGGAGGGAGAGGAGAGAGAGGGAGGAGGAGGGAGAGAAGAGAAGAGAGGAGAGAATAGAGAGGGGGAGGAGGAGGATGGAGAGAAAAGAGAGGGGGAGGAGGAGGGAGAGAATCCAAGAGAGACGGACGGAGGAGGGAGAGGAGAGAGAGGGGGAAGAGGAGGGATAGAAGATAGAGGGGGAGGAAGAGGGAGAGAATCGAAGAGAGAGGGGAGGAGGAGGAAGAGGAGAGAGAGGGGGAGGAGGGATAGAAGAGAGAGGGAGAGGATGGAATGGGGAGAAGGAGGGAGAAGGAAGGAGAGAAGAGACAGGCAGAGGATGAGGGAGAGGCGAGAGAGAGGAAAGAAGTGAGAGGGGAGGAGGAGGGAGAGAAGAGAGAGGGGAGGAGGAGGGAGAGGAGTGAGAGGGGATGAGGAGGGAGAGGAGTGAGAGAGTCAGAAAGACAGGACACTTCAGAGCTTCTGATGCTTCTACTCTCCCATTGGTTAGATAGGGATTTAGGGATTTTGATTGGTGTAGACAGTAGTTCCCAAACTTTTTAAAGTCCCGTACCCCTTCAAACATTCAACCTCCAGCTGCATACCCCCTCTAGCACCAGGGTCAGCGCACTCTCAAATGTTGTTTTTTGCCATAATTGTAAGCCTGCCACACACACACTATACGATACATTTATTAAACATAAGAATGTGTGTGAGTTTTTGTCACAACCCGGCTTGTGGTAAGTGACAAAGAGCTCCTATAGGACCAGGGCACAAATAATAATATTATAATAATCAATAATTTTGCTCTTTATTTAGCCATCTTACATATAAAACTTTATTTGTTCATCGAAAATGTAAGAAATCATACAATGATGGAAAGACCTGTGTGGTGTCCTTGTTAATACAGACAGAGAAGAGCTCCAACTTCTTAATCATAGCCTCAATTTTGTCCCGCACATTGAATATAGTTGCAGAGAGTCCCTGTAATCCTAGATTCATATCATTCAGGAGAGAAAAAACGTCACCCAGATAGGCCAGTCATGTCAGAAACTCGTCATCATGCAAGCGGTCAGACAAGTGAAAATTATGGTCAGTAAAGAAAACTTTAAGCTCGTCTCTCAATTTAAAAAAAACGTGTCAATACTTTGCCCCTTGATAACCTGCGCACTTCTGTATGTTGTAAAAGCTGCCCATCCCTCTGTGAGCTGAAGCTGAAGCACAGCTGGGTCATGCAGCAAGACAATGATCCAAAACACACCATCAAGTCTGCATGAAAATGTCGAAATAGAAACACATTTGACATTTTGGAATGGCCTAGTAAAAGTCCAGACCTAATCCAAATTGTGGCAGGACTTGAAATGAGCAGTTCATTCTTGAAAACCCACAAATGTCGCTGAGTTAAAGCAGTTCTGCATGGAAGAGCGGGCCAAAATTCCTCCACAGTGACATGAGAGACTTATCAACAACTACAGGAAGCATCTGGTTGCAGTCATTGCAGCTAAAGGTGACACAAACAGTTATTGAGTGTAAGGGGCAATTATTTATTCACACAGGGGAATTGGGTGTTGCATAACTTTGTTCATTAAATAAATTAAATCATTTTTGTTATTTGTAATATTAGGTTTTGGTTGAAGATCTGATAACATTCAGTATCAAAAATATGCAAAAGTAGTGAAAATTAGAAAGGTGGCAAATACCTTTTCACAGCCATGTATGTATTACTACATTTGCATACACATACAGTACTGTACATTTGCACTTAAAAGATTCCTTGATTGGTCAACTATCAATTTTTCTCTCCTGCATAGGAAGCAGACAAAGCACACACACACACACACACACACACACACACACACACACACACACACACACACACACACACACACACACACACACACACACATACACACACTCTGCTCCTCCTTAATTGCCATCTGCAATCTGCATGCTGTACACAGTCAGTAATTTGTGCAGTAGCGCAGTAGGAGGTAAATGACTGAGGTTCATTTACATGTGTGTTAATGGACTTCCTGTCTTAGTGGAGGAGACTGCTCTCTCTCACACACACATACACATTAAGAACACCTTCTCTTTCCATGACATAGACTGACCAGGTGAATCCAGGTGAAAGCTATAATCTCTTATTGATGTCACATGTTAACTTCAACCAGTGTAGATGAAGGGGAGGAGACAGGTTAAAGAAGGATGTTTAAGCCTTGAGACAATTGAGACATGGATTGTGTATGTGTGCCATTCAGAGGGTGAATGGACAAGACAAAAGACTTAAGTGCCTTTGAACTGGGTATGGTAGTAGGTGCCAGGCACACCAGTTTGAGTCAAGAACTGCAACACTGCTGGGTTTTTCCACACTCAACAGTTTTCCCGTGTGCATCAAGCATGGTCCACCACCCAAATGACATCCAGCCAACTTCACACAACTGTGGGAAGCATAGGAGGCCACATGGGCCAACATCCCTGTGGAACGCTTTCGACTCCTTATAAAGTCCATGCCCCAACGAATTGAGGCTGTTCTGAGGGGGGGGGGGGGGGGGGCAACTCAATATTAGGAAGGTGTTCTTAATGTTTGGTATACTCAGTATATACACAAATATATACACACTCTCTCCGGGGTGTGAAACCAGTGGCTGGAGGATGCCCACTAAAGCAATGTACCACACACAAAATGTTTTCTGAATTTGTTTTTATAATGAAGATGAATCACAGAAAACACTGTTCCCCACTCCGCATTCACCACTGTAACATTGAGATTCTGTCTTCCAGAGCTGACACATACACACACACACACTCAAATATGTCTTTCTTTTAACCTGTGGGCTCTGGATTGAGAAGAAAAAAGCTCCCAAATGCTCTGTGTGACCACCCGCAATACCAACATCCACCAGCATTTGGCTGATGGCTGGTGTTAATTTCCCACCCTGCCTCTCTCTCTCATTCTTTCTCTTTTTCTCTCTCTCTCTCTCTCACACGCATGCATGCATTCACACACACACACACACACACACACACACACACACACACGCGCACGCACGCACGCACGCACGCACGCACGCACGCACGCAAACACACACACACACACACACACATTACACACACACATTGCCTCTGTCTTTTTCTGTGTGTGTGTGTGTGTGTGTGTGTGTGTGTGTGTGTGTGTGTGTGTGTGTGTGTGTGTGTGTGTGTGTGTGTGACCAGGGGAAAATGGAGCAAGAGAGAGAGAGAGAGAGAGAGAGAGAGAGAACAATGTATCAGTGGACAATGCGGACCCAATGTCAAAACTAGCTAACCCTACCTTAGTGTTAGCTATGTCTTCAATCTCCAGACCTTAGTGTTAGCTATGTCTTCAATCTCCAGACCTTAGTGTTAGCTATGTCTTCAATCTCCAGACCTTAGTGTTAGCTATGTCTTCAATCTCCAGACCTTAGTGTTAACTATGTCTTCAATCTCCAGACCTTAGTGTTAACTATGTCTTCAATCTCCAGATCTTAGTGTTTTTTATTTGTATATATATATTTTTTTTTTATATACACTGCCGTTCAAAAGTTTGGGGTCACTTAGAAATGTCCTTGTTTTTGAAAGAAAAGCAATTTTTTTGTCCATTAAAATAATGTCAAATTGATCAGAAATACATTGTAGACATTGTTAATGTTGTAAATTACTATTGTAGCTGGAAACTACAGATTTTTTGGGGGAATATCAACATAGGCGTACAGAGGCCCATTATCAGCAACCATCACTCCTGTGTTCCAATGGCACGTTGTGTTAGCGAATCCAAGTTTATAATTTTAAAAGGCTAATTGCTCATTAGAAAACCATTTTGCAATTATGTTAGCACAGCTGAAAATTGTTGTTATGATTAAAGAAGCAATAAAACTGGCCTTCTATAGTCTAGTTGAGTATCTGGAGCATCAGCATTTGTGGGTTTCAATTACAAGCTCAAAATGGCCAGAAACAAATAACTTTCTTCTGAAACTCGTCAATCTATTCTTGTTCTGAGAAATGAAGGCTATTCCATGTGAGAAATTGCCAAGAAACTGAAGATTTTGTACAACGCTGTGTTGAGACTGGTGTTTTGTGGGTACTATTTAATGAAGCTGCCAGTTGAGGACTTGTGAGGATCAAGAGACAGTTGAGTATCTGTTTCTCAAACTAGACACTCTAATGTACTTTATTTTTTATATTTTTTATATTTTTTATTAATATCTTCAATCTCCAGACCTTCGTATTAGCTATGTCTTCAATCTCCAGTCCTGTCCAGATGGAACGCTTCTTTAACACTTCACTTTACAGATGGAACGCTTCTGTTAACACTCCACTTTACATATGGAACGCTTCTGTTAACACTCCACTTTACATATGGAACGCTTCTGTTAACACTCCACTTTACAGATGGAACGCTTCTGTTATTAACACTTCACTTTACATATGGAACGCTTCTGTTAACACTCCACTTTACATATGGAACGCTTCTGTTAACACTCCACTTTACATATGGAACGCTTCTGTTAACACTCCACTTTACATATGGAACGCTTCTGATTAACACTCCACTTTACAGATGGAACGCTTCTGTTAACACTCCACTTTACAGATGTAATCTGTCTGTTAACACTCCACTTTACAGATGGAACACTTCTGTTAACACTCCACTTTACAGACAGATCGCTTCTGTTAACACTCCACTTTACAGACAGATCGCTTCTGTTAACACTCCACTTTACAGACAGATCGCTTCTGTTAACACTCCACTTTACAGATAGAACGCTGTAGCAAATAACTATGTACTCTCTCTTCCTCTCATCCCCTCTCCCCCTTCTGCAACCTCTCTCGCTGTTCTACCCGCTCTCTCCATCCTCTCCCCTCTCTCCCTGTTCTTGCCTATGTCCCTCCTCCTCCCCACTATTCTACTTTCTCCATCCTCTCCCCTCTCTCCCTGTTCTTGCCTATGTCCCTCCTCCTCCCCACTACTCTCCTCTCTCCATCCTCTCCCCTCTCTCCCTGTTCTTGCCTATGTCCTTCCTCCTCCCCACTACTCTCCTCTCTCCATCCTCTTCCCTCTCTCCCTGTTCTTGCCTATGTCCTTCCTCCTCCCCTCTACTCTCCTCTCTCCATCCTCTCCCCTCTCTCCCTGCTCTCGCCTATGTCCCTCCTCCTCCCCTCTTCTCCCCTCTCTCCATCCTCTCCCCTCTCCCCCTGTTCTTGCCTATGTCCCTCCTCCTCCCCACTACTCTCCTTTCTCCATCCTCTCCCCTCTCTCCCTGTTCTTGCCTATGTCCCTCCTCCTCCCCACTACTCTCCTCTCTCCATCCTCTCCCCTCTCTCCCTGTTCTTGCCTATGTCCCTCCTCCTCCCCACTACTCTCCTCTCTCCATCCTCTCCCCTCTCTCCCTGTTCTTGCCTATGTCCTTCCTCCTCCCCACTACTCTCCTCTCTCCATCCTCTCCCCTCTCTCCCTGTTCTTGCCTATGTCCTTCCTCCTCCCCTCTACTCTCCTCTCTCCATCCTCTCCCCTCTCTCCCTGCTCTCGCCTATGTCCCTCCTCCTCCCCTCTTCTCCCCTCTCTCCATCCTCTCCCCTCTCCACCTGTTCTCGCCTATGTCCCTCCTCCTCCCCTCTTCTCCCCTCTCTCCATCCTCTCTCCATCCTCTGGAATGTGTAATCAGTTTAAAACAAAGGAAGGATGAGTTGTTTAACTGCAGGCTTTGCTTTTCATAATGTCTGCCCTCCATGCCAATAATTACCCCCTGGATTTAAATAAAACACACACAGTGGTTACTAAGCAACAGGCACACAGCTGTGGTTCCAAGTGTGTTCTTGTGTGTTAGTGTGTTCAATTCTGGTTCTGTGGACCCAGGGGAAATACTAGGTTTCACTCCTGCCCTTTAGTACAGTAGCTTTAAACTGCTGTAGCCAGTGCAGTGGGACTGGTCTAACCAAGGACAGAGTGTGACTTCAGAGTTTGTTCAGTTCTCTCTCTTACTGTTTGTCCTGCCTGATCAGGTTGGGATTTAGGTGACTGGGACTGTGTGTGTTTACTCTGCTGTGGTGGCGGAGATGGTGTTTATGTTTGTGTTTACTCTTCTCTGCCTCATGTCCAGTCTGGTGTAAACAATTAGGATATAAACTGACTGACCAGACGCAGTGAGAGAGATGTAGAGATATAGAAAGAGAGAGGAGTGAGAGAGGAGAGAGAGAGAGAGGGTCGGTGGATGGTTAGGTGTGGGAGTCTACGTGAGTCTCTCCACTCACCACGGCACAACCACTGTGTGTGTGTGTGTGTTTGCTCCACAGAGTGCTTTGGAGACAATACCACTCTTGTCTTTAGTGTTTTGTTGTTATCAGGGATACAAGTGGGTTATTGGTAGCTCACACAGGGAGATTGCTCTAGTTTGAAGTCCAAGTTAGTTGCCATCCATGTCCCAAGAACGTCTAGAATTTCCTTCAAAACCTGCCACGTCGGACAGCGGTGAGGGCTATTACCTTCGAGTAGGATGTCGGCTTTCTAGGGTGTTGTTGACGAGGATGGTGGATGGGCGAAAATACCGTGCTTCAGCGCTGTAGGTTGCGTGTTCAATCCCAGTGGTAGGTTATTGTTTTTTTGTTGTTTTTCTGTTCCCAAACCTCGACTGCACCTCTCTACTGCACCCTCTACTGCACATTTTAGACATTTTAAAAGGTGTATTTTTCCATATATAGAAACAGCCTATGTGTCTACATATGCATTGAGCTTGTCTGATGCTTTAAGCTCACTGTTTGATGAAATAAGACACAAATGACTCAAGAGGGAGCCAGAGATCAAAATAAGCAGAAGAAAAACAAAACTTTACATATCCCGACCATCCTACTCCTGCTCCTACTGGCTTTTCGCATATTCTGCCGTTACTCTCCCAAAATTGCAAACTTCTTCATATGGAATGCTATAACTACTGATCTGCGTGCCAGTTATGGTTTTCATATGTACATTTCCGTGGAACAGTTTAATTTCATTTTTATAATAACTTCTTTGTATCTCAAAATCATTGTCATGTGGTAAATCAGAATTCTATCCAAATCTAAATGAAAAGGATACAAACCTAAAAAGTTACTTCTATTTCCATTGCTAACTATGTAAAAATAGCCTAAAAGGAAAATAAATAAAAACATTGCAGCCTGCAGGTAGAAAATATTAGGATATAAATAAATATCCTATAAATCACAATGAACTTCAAACATTGTATCAACTATTCAATCAAATGTATTTATAAAGCCCTTCTTACATCAGCTGATGTCACAAAGTCCTGTACAGAAACCCAGCCTAAAACTCCAAACAGCAAGCAATGCAGGTGTAGAAGCACGGTGGCTAGGAAAAACTCCCTAGAAAGGCCAGAACCTAGGAAGAAACTTAGAGAGGAACCAGGCTATGAGGGGTGGCCAGTCCTCTTCTGTCTGTGCCGGGTGGAGATTATAACAGAACATGGCCAAGATGTTCAAATGTTCATAGATGACTAGCAGGGTCAAATAATAATAATCACAGTGGTTGTAGAGGGTGCAACAGGTCAGCACCTCAGGAGTAAATGTCAGTTGGCTTTTCATAGCCGACTATTAACTTGGGTCTGACTTGAAGCTCCTTGCAACATTGTATAAAATATTCTGGGCCCTCAGAGTTTCCAGATCCAGTGAGGGATAAGAAGTGGATCATAGCATGACATGTTTCTCTTTCACGCTGAGTGGTTATCGAAAGGGAGAGAGCTGGAAAGATGTTTCAAATACATTGAGGAACTGTTGTCATTCTCAATGGATGTTAAAACAGACTTAATTTGCTTGCTGTTTGAGGTGAAGAAAACATTACTTTGAGAAGCTCCACAGCTCATTTGTGGTGGTGCATTATGCCGATCAGAAATATAATCAGATCCCAAAATGGGCACATTTTTATGCCTACATTTGCGCGCAGGCCAGGTAGCCTATAGGCCTACTTCTATGCGTAATTAGGTGTGTGTCCTTACTCAACATTGACAGGAGCACTCTAAACAAAAGACAATGACTAAATTGCCAAAATTCGTAAATGGACCAAAACTTGTTTCTCACACGTGTAGCATAGGTTGTGCGCTCTGCAAACGTGTCCACTGACAGTGAGAATGGTAAAAGACCGGCCAAACAAACACTGTAGATTAAAAATTATAGGAATTAATGGTAATTGTATTGCTGGTGATCACAGAAAAAACATTGATCTACAGTATATGTAATGCGGAATTGATAGACACTAAAAATCTAACGCAAACAATGCACACAATGAAGTTCTGAAACAATAAATGGGCACAAATTGGCGTGAGTGTCACGGTTGTCGTGGGATGAAGGAGCGGACCAAAGCGCAGCGTGTGTATCGTTCCACATTTTCTTTATTAAACTGTGAAACTATGCAATACATACAAATAAACTGAATGAACAAAACAACAAACCGTGACAAAGAGTTACAACATGCACTTACTCAAAATCAATCTCCCCCAAACCCAGGTGGGAAAAACACCTACTTAAGTATGATCTCCAATTAGAGACAACGATGACCAGCTGCCTCTAATTGGAGATCATCCCAAACAAAAACCCAACATAGAAATAAAAAACTAGAACATAACATAGAAAATCTAAACTAGAAAAAAAAAACTGTCACGCCCTGACCTACTCTACAATAGAAAATAACAGCTTTCTATGGTCAGGACGTGACAGTGAGAGAGTGCATTCTGGAGAGAGAAGTGCATTGTGCAGCCATAGTCCCCTTCTTCTTGGACTGTGCCATCCCAATAAGTATTCTACACTGTAAAACCATGAAACATTTGACAGTTTATAACCTAAACGTTAGTGTGTTTAAGACTTAATTATAAGGCATTTATATTTACCATTAAGTGTTCTCATTTTAAATTCAGGCTTTTAGAATGCAAGATTGAACATAATAGCTTTTTCCAGTCAGTTTCCAACCAGTTTTCCTGTGTTTAGATTTTAAACAGAAGTGTTTACTTTCCAATGTCCTGTTTAGAGTGTATTTAGTCCTAAAACATGTATGTGACTGTCCATGCCTTTTATTCAGATCAGTGTTAGGAATGTCTCTCACCTTACCTACATTTCAGCACTGAACAGGACATTTGATTCAGGAAATATTTTCAACCGTGGGGTGTTGTTACTCGACTGTGTTGAGTTCATTTCTGTTTACTCTCTGAGTGAAAAAGATGTGGGAGGGTGCCTCCTTATCATATTTCCCAGCATGCTTTGTTGCAGGTTGATTTTTAGAATAGTTTGTTTTAATATCCATGTTACTTCATGCACATTAATTGATTAATTGATCTTAAACTATACAAAGATAAATAACTTACATTTTTCTTAACTAATCCAATCTGTAAGGGGTTGGATTTATTGCACCAGTTACTGAGATGGTTGTTCCAATTTAGATGGTTTAAGTAGGCTTATTTGTTAATTAATACCTTCACCGTAGCAGTCATTCTGAGTTTAGGATGTGAGTGACAAAATATCAAAATTGTTGGATATCCTCCCTCTGGCTAGATTCCAATAGGAATTACTAATCACTTCACAAACCAGTGTATAGCGACTTGCAGGTCTGATGTGGCTCATGAGCCAGGATTATACGACCACAATGCCAAGGATATCTAGGCCATAACTAAAGGCCTTATGTAATGTATAGTATGTGGTCATAAAGGGTTTACATTGAATTGAAACACATTCACTTGGGTAGTCATTTGGTGAAGGCTTCAGGAATAGAAGTTATTGATTGCAACAACCATGTCTCTGTCACTAACAAACACAGTCATGGGTGGGTATCGCTCACATTCACTACAAAGGCATGCCTGGAAAATATACAATATGGCTTTACACCCTACAGTGTTAAAACAACACCCCCAGTGTTTAGTGTTTTGAACCTTGTGCTGAATAAATGTGTTAATGTGTTTAAAAAGTGCTACAGTGAATTAACATGTTGTAGTGTTTACAATCTCAACAATGTTACAAGTTTTCATTGAAATTCTAAATGCCTTGGCACATTTAAAAAGTGTTACTGAAAAGTGTTTAGTTAGGTGTTCAGATTCTAAACACTTGGTTTTATAGTGTGTGAATGAAATGATAAGAGGTTCTCACTAGTCCATCCATATCTCATGTACACTGTATGTACACTGAGTGTACAAAACGTTAGTAGCACCTTCCTAATATTGAGTTTCACCCCCTTTTGCCCGCAGAACAGCCTCAATTTATCTTGGCATGGACTCTACAAGTTGTCTAAAGCATTTCACAGGGATGCTGGCCCATGTTGACTCCAATGCTTCCAACAGTTGTGTCAAGTTGGCTGGTAGTGGATTTGTACTCTGAATAGCTCGTTCCATCTCATCTCACAGATGCTCAATTGGATTGAGATCTGGTGACTAGGCAGGCCACTGCAGTAAGCTGAATTCACTGTCATGTTCGAGGAACCATTCCAGGAAACTCCTAGCCTTGTGGCATGGGGCATTATCCTGCTGAAAAAATCTATTCACAGATGGATACACTGCTGTCATGAAGGGATGCACCTGATTGGCAATGATGTTCAGATATCCTGTGGCATTCAAACGTGGCTCCACTTTTATCAAGGGGCCCAATGTGTGCCATGAAAACACACTCTACACCACCACACCCCCACCACCAGCCTGCAATGAAGACACACTCCACACCACCACACCCCACCACCAGCCTGCAATGAAGACGCACTCCACACCACCACCACCAGCCTGCAATGAAGACGCACTCCACACCACCACACCCCACCACCAGCCTGCAATGAAGACACACTCCACACCACCACACCCCCACCACCAGCCTGCAATGAAGACACACTCCACACCACCACACCCCCACCACCAGCCTGCAATGAAGACACACTCCACACCACCACACCCCACCACCAGCCTGCAATGAAGACACACTCCACACCACCACACCCCCACCACCAGCCTGCAATGAAGACACACTCCACACCACCACACCCCACCACCAGCCTGCAATGAAGACGCACTCCACACCACCACACCCCACCACCAGCCTGCAATGAAGACACACTCCACACCCCCACCACCAGCCTGCAATGAAGACACACTCCACACCACCACACCCCACCACCAGCCTGCAATGAAGACACACTCCACACCACCACACCCCACCACCAGCCTGCAATGAAGACACACTCCACACCACCACCACCAGCCTGCAATGAAGACACACTCCACACCACCACACCCCCACCACCAGCCTGCAATGAAGACGCACTCCACACCCCCACCACCAGCCTGCAATGAAGACGCACTCCACACCACCACACCCCCACCACCAGCCTGCAATGAAGACACACTCCACACCACCACCACCAGCCTGCAATGAAGACACACTCCACTCCACACCACCACACTCCACCACCAGCCTGCAATGAAGACACACTCCACACCCCCACCACCAGCCTGCAATGAAGACACACTCCACACCACCACACCCCCACCACCAGCCTGCAATGAAGACACACTACACACCACCACACCCCACCACCAGCCTGCAATGAAGACACACTCCACACCACCACACCCTACCACCAGCCTGCAATGAAGACACACTCCACACCACCACACCCCCACCACCAGCCTGCAATGAAGACACACTCCACACCACCACACCCCCACCACCAGCCTGCAATGAAGACACACTCCACACCACCACACCCCACCACCAGCCTGCAATGAAGACACACTCCACACCACCACACCCCCACCACCAGCCTGCAATAAAGACACACTCCACACCACCACACCCCCACCACCAGCCTGCAATGAAGACACACTCCACACCACCACACCCCCACCACCAGCCTGCAATGAAGACGCACTCCACACCACCACACCCCCACCACCAGCCTGCAATGAAGACACGTCGCATGCTGGAAGCGTGTACTCGTGGTTTTCTTGATTGAGCCAATACTGACTGTGAATGTATAATTATGAGGTCTTGTTGTTGACATTGATTGCCATTGCCTTGCACGCTGAAGAAGGGCTCATACCCGAAAAGTTTTGACAATACAATACCGGAGTGCTGTCCTATTTCTGTTCTCATGTGGTTTTCGCCATACCCTAGTCCTCCCGTCAGTGTAAATAGTAAGAACGGGGATTCATCAGACCAAGCAACGTTTTCAAATTCTCCAGTGTCCAGTGTTTTTCATTCCTTAGCACACTGCAATCACAGTTTCTTGTTTTTTTGCTGAAGAAGTGGAACTGCCATACCCTATTCGTGTCAATGTACGACGAGTTGTGCATTCTTTTATGGGTCTTTGGACTGTCACTTGACTGTAGCCCATCTGTTGGTCTGCACAATATGCGTCAGCCTCCTTTGTCCTCTTTCATCTTTTCGACCACTGGCCTGCCATTGGCTGGATGACCTTTAGGTGGTGGATCATACTTGATACACACGAGAAACTGTTGAGCTTGAAAAACCCAGCAGTGTTGCAGTTCTTGACACACTCAAACTGGTGCGCCTGGCACCTACTACCATACCCCGTTCAAAGACACTTAAATATTTTGTCTTGCCCATTCACCCTCTAAATGGTACACATACACAATCCATGCCTTAATTGTCTCAAGGCTTAAAAATCCTTCTTTAACCTGTCTCCTCCCCTTCATTTACACTGATTGAAGTGAATTTAAGAAGTGACATCAATAAAGGATCATAACTTTCACTTGGATTCACCTGGTCAGTCTGTCATGGAAAGAGCAGGTGTTCCTAATGTTTTGTCCACTCAGTGTAGATACGTACAGCAGAACTGTGTTGTTATGGTGATGGTGATGCGGCCTGGTTAGCATGTGAAAGCATCAGGCACTCGTCAGCCTTCTGACCCAGGGGGGCACCATCATGTAACAACACACACCCCGCTACTAACTGTGACATGCAGGAAATTGTTTCTATTGGTTTCCATTGAAAAGGATGATAGAAAATACAGTATGTTTTTCTGTAATCTCGTTGGATGTGACTCTGCTAGGTGTCTCCCTTTTCAACTTCTATTCCTCTTTTTTTAGTGACCATGAGAATAATTCATAGTGGTTTAAATTAAGGGGTGTGTAGTGTGCGTAGTAGTGAGTTCCTCAGCTTTGCACTGTTAAAATATCGTACAGAGTTTCTAGGAAAACATACCTGAAGTATACATGACTCATCACGCCTTTTTCATACTGCAGGAGACCTCTTTCACACACACACATACTGAATAAAAATATAAATGCAACATGCAATAATTTCAACAATTTTAATTACAGTTCATATAAGGAAATCAGTCAATTGAAATAAATTCATTTGGCCCTAATCTATGGGTTTCACATGACTGGGCAGGGGCGCAGTCACCCAATGGGGAGCCAGGCCCAGCCAATCAGAACTATTTTTTTCCCACAAAAGGCCTTTGATTACAGACAGAAATACTCCTCAGTTTCATCAGCTGTCCCGGTGGCTGGTCTCAGACGACCCTGCAGGTGAAGAAGCCGGATGTGGAGGTCCTGGGCTGGCATGGTGACACGACTTCCACCGAAGGTGTCTCCTCTCCCTGGTTACACGGGGGCTGCGGTTGGGAGGCCAATTGGACGTACTGCCAATTTCTCTAAAACAACGTTGGAGCCAGCTTATGGTAGAGAAATGAACATTCAATTATCTGGCAACAGCTCTGGTGGACATTCCTGCAGTCAGCATGCCAATTGCACACTCCTTCAAAACTTGAGACATCTGTGGGATTGTGTTGTGTGACAAAACAGCACATTTTAGAGTGACATTTTATTGTCCCCAGCACACGGTGCACCTGTGTAATGATCACGCTGTTTAGTCAGCTTCTTGATATGCCACACCTGTCAGGTGGATGGATTTTGTTGGCAAAGGAGAAATGCTCACTAACAGGGATGTAAACAAATTTGTGCACAACATTTTTTGGGCGTATTTAACATTTCTGGGATCTTTTATTTCAACTCATGAAACAAGGGACCAACACTTTACATGTTGCATTTATATTTTTGTTCAGTATACATACATGCATTCAATCACTATTTTTATTTTATTTTTATTTCACCTTTATTTAACCAGGTAAGCTAGTTGAGAACAAGTTCTCATTTATAACTGCGACCTGGCCAAGATAAAGCAAAGCAGTGCGACACAAACAACAACACAGGGTTACACATGGAATAAACCAGCGTATAGTCAATAACACAATAGAAAAAAAGAGAAAGTCTATATACAGTGAAAGCAAATGGCGTGAGGAGATAAGGCAATAAATAGGCCATAGTAGCAAAGTAATTACAATTTAGCAAATTAACACTGGACTGATAGATGAGCAGATGGTGATGTGCAAATAGAAATACTTGTGTGCAAAAAACCAGAAAAGTAAATAAAAACAATATGGGGATGAGGTAGGTAGATTGGGTGGGCTATTTACAGATGGGCCATGTACAGCTGCAGCGATCGGTTAGCTGCTCAGATAGCTGATGTTTAAAGTTAGTGAGGGAAATATAAGTCTCCAGCTTCAGCGATTTTTGCAATCCGTTCCAGTCATTGGCAGCAGAGAAATGGAAGGAAACGCGGCCAAATTAGGTGTTGGCTTTGGGGATGACCAGTGAGCTATACCTGCTGGAGCGCGTGCTACGGGTGGGTGTTGTTATCGTGACCAGTGAGCTGAGATAAGGCGGAGCTTTACCTAGCATAGACTTACAGATGACCTGGAGCCAGTGGGTCTGGCGACGAATATGTAGCGAGGGACAGCCGACTAGAGCGTACAGGTCACACTGGTGGGAGGTAAAAGGGGCTTTGGTGACAAAACGGATGGCACTGTGATAGACTGCATCCAGTTTGCTGAGTAGAGAATTAGACGCTATTTTGTAAATGACATCGCCGAAGTCGAGGATCGGTAGGATAGCCAGTTTTACGAGGGTATGTTTGGCGGTGTGAGTGAAGGAGGCTTTGTTGCGAAATAGGAAGCCGATTCTAGATTTAATTTTGGATTGGAGATGTTTAATATGAGTCTGGAAGGAGAGTTTACAGTCTAGCCAGACACGTAGGTATTTGTAGTTGTCCACATATTCTAAGTCAGAACCGTCCAGAGTAGTGATGCTAGTTGGGCGGGCGGGTGCAGGCAGCGAACGGTTGAAAAGCATGCATTTGGTTTTACTAGCGTTTAAGAGCAGTTGGAGGCCACGGAAGGAGTGTTGAATGGGATTGAAGCTCGTTTGGAGGTTAGTTAACACAGTGTCCACAGAAGGGCCAGATGTATACAGAATGGTGTCGTCTGCGTAGAGGTGGATCAGGGAATCACCCACAGCAAGAGCGAAATCGTTGATATATACAGAGAAAAGAGTCAGCCCGAGATTTGAACCCTGTGGTACCCCCATAGAGACTGCCAGAGGTCCGGACAACAGGCCCTCCGATTTGACACACTGAACTCAGTCTGAGAAGTAGTTGGTGAACCAGGCGAGGCAGTCATTACAGAAACCAAGGCTGTTGATTCTGCCGATAAGAATACGGTGATTGACAGAGTTGAATGCCTTGGCCAGGTCGATGAAGACGGCTGCACAGTATTGTCTTTTATCGATGGCCGTTATGATATCGTTTAGTACCTTGAGGTGCTGAGGTGCACCCGTGACCAGCTCGAAAACCAGATTGGGCTTCGAAATGGTCAGTGATCTGTTTATTAACTTGGCTTTCGAAGACTTTAAAAAAGCAGGGCAGGATGGATATAGGTCTATAACAGTTTGGGTCAAGAGTGTCACCCTCTTTGAAGAGGGGGATTTCCGTGGCAGCTTTCCAATCTTTAGGGATCTCGGACGATACGAAAGAGAGGTTGAACAGACTGATAATAAGGGTTGCAACATTGGCGGCGGATAATTTTAGAAAGAAAGGGTCCAGATTGTCTAGCCCAGCTGATTTGTATGGGTCCAGGTTTTGCACCTCTATCAGAACATCTGCTATCTGGATTTGGGTGAAGGAGAAGCTAGGTTGGCTTGGGCAAGAAGCTGCGGGGGGTGCGGAGCTGTTGGATGGGGTTGGGGTAGCCAGGAGGAAAGCATGGCCAGCCGTAGAGAAATGCTTATTGAAATTCTCGATTATCATGGATTTATCGGTGGTGACAGTGTTACTTAGCCTCAGTGCAGTGGGCAGCTGGGAGGAGGTGTTCTTATTCTCCATGGACTTTAGTGTCCCAAAACTTTTTGGACTTAGAGCTACAGGATGCAAATTTCTGTTTGAAAAAGCTAGCCTTTTCTGACTGACTGCGTGTATTGGTTCCTGACTTCCCTGAAAAGTTGCATATCGCGGGGACTATTCAATGCTAGTGCAGTCCGCCACAGGATGTTTTTGTGCTGGTCGAGGGCTGTCAGGTCTGGAGTGAACCAAGGGCTATAACTATTCTTAGTTCTACATTTTTTGAAAGGGGCATGCTTATTTAAGATGGTGAGGAAATTACTTTTAAAGAATGATCAGGCATCCTCAACTGACGGTATGAGGTCAATATCCTTCCAGGATTCCCGGGTCAGATGCCCTAGAAGGAGAACAAATTGTCAGACAGGGCACTTCCTGTATGGAATCTTCTCAGGTTTTGGCCTGCCATATGAGTTCTGTTATACTCACAGACACCATTCAAACGGTTCTAGAAACGTCAGAGTGTTTTCTATCCAAATCTACTAATTATATGCATATTCCCCTTTCTGGCCAAGAGTAGTAACCAGTTTAAATCGGGTACGTTTTTTATCCGGCCGTGCAAATACTGCCCCCTATCCCCAACAGGTTTTAAACAAGGTGAGGAAACAGAGAGGAGAGGATCTGAAAGTTCCTAGAACAATGTATTGTGCCATATTTCTTGTAGTGCCTACTAGCCACAGTAGACATGTTCATACACACCTCTCCTCCCCCTTCGCACCTCTCCTCCCCCTTCTCACCTCCCCCTTCCCCTTCTCACCCCTCCTCACCTCTCCTCCCCCTATTCTCACCTCTCCTCCCCCTTCTCACCTCACCTCTCCTCCCGCTTCTCACCCCTCCTCACCTCTCCTCCCCCTTCTCACCTCTCCTCCTCCTTCTCACCTCTCCTCCCCCTTCTCACCTCTCCTCCCCCTTCTCACCTCTCCTCACCTCTCCTCCCCCTATTCTCACCTCTCTTCCCCCTTCTCACCTCACCTCTCCTCCCGCTTCTCACCCCTCCTCACCTCTCCTCCCCCTTCTCACCTCTCCTCCTCCTTCTCACCTCTCCTCCCCCTTCTCACCTCTCCTCCCCCTTCTCACCTCTCCTCCCGCTTCTCAACTCTCCTCCCCTTCTCACCTCTCCTCCTCCTTCTCACCTCTCCTCCTCCTTCTCACCTCTCCTCCTCCTTCTCGCCTCTCCTCCCCCTTCTCACCTCATTTCTCCTCCCGCTTCTCACCCCTCCTCACCTCTCCTCCCCCTTCTCACCTCTCCTCCTCCTTCTCACCTCTCCTCCCCCTTCTCACCTCTCCTCCCCTTCTCACCTCTCCTCCTCCTTCTCACCTCTCCTCCTCCTTCTCGCCTCTCCTCCCCCTTCTCACCTCTCCTCCCCCTTCTCACCTTCCCCTTCTCACCCCTCCTCACCTCTCCTCCCTCTATTCTCACCTCTCCTCCCCCTTCTCACCTCACCTCTCCTCCCGCTTCTCACCCCTCCTCACCTCTCCTCCCCCTTCTCACCTCTCCTCCTCCTTCTCACCTCTCCTCCCCCTTCTCACCTCTCTTCCCCCTTCTCACCTCTCCTCCCGCTTCTCACCCTTCCTCACCTTTCTGTGGTCTCACTATTGTTAATGGAGTAGAATGATGTAGCTCACCACTGACCTAAGGTCCGTTTTTAGTTTTGTCATGTCTTTACTATCATTAAATGTGAAGGCTTATTTTATCAAATCAATTCTCTGTGGAATTATTATTACGTGATTAAACTAATCATGTAAACTTTAATCAACCAGGAAGTCGGGGCACAACGGGAAAATGTTTATAGTCTCTATTTCCAGAATCGACTCTTCAGATATTTTCATATCTTATCGAGTACAGTCTTCTATTAATGATTATTAATCTTTACCTTCTGTCAGTCTCATTCCAAACGTCATAAAATGATTGGTTATCTGCACGAATCCTAGCATAAATTATGAATAAGCAATATACAAATTGGCTTAATTATTTATTAACTAACTAACTAAATAATCACAGAAATATGAACGAACAGTAGATATTGGTTTCTAACAATGATAGAAAGGGACTGAGAAAGAGCGGGAAAGACTAAATGGATTCATTACACACAGTCTATAATTATATGAATTGAAATGCTAATCCTTGGCACATGAATGGCCGCTCATTTGAGAATAATTGCAATGTATATATATTTACACCCGTATGTCGTTGTTGAATTCCCCGTTCGGAATCCTCAATTGTCCTGTAGGGTTCATCAGAGTCTCTGGTTAACTTTCTTTGAAGTCACAAAGTATTTTGTGGTTATAGGTGGTTAGAATGGTTACTTCAGAGTACCATTCAGAAATGTTCTCATAGTATAGATGATTCGGCGGTTGTCAGTATTCTCGTTCTAGACTTATGTAATTTCTAGCTGCAGACTAGTAATTATAGGTCTAAGATTTGCTCTTATTCTGTATGGATCGATAGTCTGAGAGTTTAACCATTTCCAGCCGTGTAGCCAATGTTCCACATGGTATAGTCGTGTCCTTTGGTAGAGTTGTAGTTTAAACCACTTCACACATCAGTGTCACCTGGCATGTTTTGGTCTTAGAAATTCAACCATTTGCAACCTTAGCTTACACCGAGGTTTGCGTGGTCTGGTGTGAATTTCATCAGGAGTGGATTTTATACGTTTCAGTAGAAAAGGGCAGTTCCATGACTCAGACGTAATGTCTATGCTCACGTGGGTGTGGCCATTGATTTGGTTAACATTATATATGAAAAACCCATACTCTCATTTAGAAGGTTAACACCACATTACATCTTTTCACAAATAGTTTCATTTTTAATCACATACGTTTCACAATATTTAGATATAAACCTGACAGCTGGGACATGTACACTTTAAGAGATATCGTTATGTGTGTTTCTTGTCCTTCATGAGATCACCAAATGAAACACACTCAATATGACTGTCCCATAAGTCTCCACGGACCATTCCCACATTCTCAAAAGTATAAATATTGTTTAATTCTCCAATTTAGGGGATTTAGGTGTTTGGCCAAGTCTTTCTTTGTTCTCTCTAGGCTCTCTACCTCCATACCGCATGGCAGTTTCTACCCGGTATTTATGACCTGAGCTACTAAATCTGGTTTAGGAGAGAGAGTGAGAGAGAAGGGGGAAGCCACGATCTACACCCAGAAAGAGTTTTCCCCTTAATGGTTATGGTTAGAATTGTTGGCGTGTAAGCTGACCCTAGATCTGCACCTACTGTCTGCCCAGAGGGTAGTTGATGAGAGCTGAACATCTTCCTCATTACCTTATCAACTATGTCAGGTGAGTACATAATGTTATCCTGGAGAACCATGTTTAACTACAGAGGACAACTCTGTTACCCCATAGCAACAGTGTCCTCTCCAGCACACCTCCTCCCTCTCCACTTTAACTTTAACTTCATTTTGGCTCTACACGGCCACTTTCCTAATCACTATCACACCCCTGTTAGAGCCAACATGACCTTTGTGTGTTGGCAGTTTCCTGGGCAACCTTTAAGAGTGAGGCAGGCTGAGAGCAGCTGCGGGTGGACTGGCGCGTAATGCAGGGCTAATGTCGACTCCATTACTGAGCTCAGCCAGAGAGCGGCCATTACAACTCTTAGCCCTCAACTGGAAAATGTGATAATTAGTCACCTTTACGTTTTTGTGAGTGTAGCTGAGCTTACAAGGACTCCTCTGACCTTCCTCTCTCTGACCATTCTCTTATTTTTCAACTGAATGATCACTATGTTTCACAAGTCATCTATCATTCTCTCTTCTTCCTTCCATCTTTTTCTCTAGTGCCGACGCCACGTTCTTTTGTCTATTTTTGTCTTTTGTCTCCCTCTGTCTCTCTGTCTCTACCCCTCTGTCTCTCTCTCCCTATCTTTACCACTCTGTCTCTCTCTCTCCCTCCCTCTCTCTACCACTCTCCCTCTCTCTACCACTCCTTCTCTCTCTCTCTCTCTCTCCCTCTCTCTTTCTCTCTCTCTCTCCCTCTCTCTACCACTGTCTCTCTCTCTCCGTCTCTCTACCACTCTCTCTCCCTCTCTCTATTTATACAATAAACACAAAGTGTTGCATCAACTGTGTTTCTATGGTTCTCATCTAGTTTTAACTTATGATACAATAAACGGTTAGCTGGGGCTTCTTCTCTGTTCTCGGGTGTTTTTATTCTTCTAAGAGTTGCAACAATAAAGGAAGGGTTTCTCTATCTTCCTCTCTCCTCCATCCCTTTCACTCTTTTCCTTTCTACGTTACCTCTATTCCCCTCTCCCTATCTCTCTTTTTCTCTCTCTTTCTCTCTCTCCCATTCTCTCTCTTTGATATTCTTTAAATGAGAACAGAAAACTCTCTGGGCGTGTGATAATTATATCAAAGATAATGCTGTTGTCATGTAAGCTGTGTTAACTCACCATGACCTCATTGTGCTGTGTATTGTTCAAAGACAGCAACTTTTATTTTGTTTATCTTCCTCCTTAAAACGCTACCTACTACATAAAACCCAATCAAAGAACTGAGCTTTCCATTCGTGTTTGTGTATGTATGTGTGTGTCTGCATGCGTGTGTGCCGTTTTATAAATGAGAATTCTAGCTCCCTTTGGATTTAAATTCATTTGTGAAGTAAATAACTTTACCCAGACTCCCTCTGTTCCATAGGAAATCAGATGGTTGACCAATGAGAGTTCGACAACGCCACACGCACGAACACACACACACACACATTGTTGTTATTATTATGTAGAGATTGTTGGTACAGATGTTGTTCTGCGGTCACTAAGGTGCTCATGTCCCCATGACTACCGCCTTATAATTCCAAACATTCATCCTGATTCCAACCATTGGGGTGGCAGGTAGCCTAGTGGTTAGAGTGTTGGGCCAATAACCGAAAGGTGGCTAGATCAAATCCCCGAGCTGATAATGTAAACATCTGTCGTTCTGCCCCTGAACAAGGCAGTTAACCCACTGTTCCTAGGCTATCATTGTAAATAAGAATTTGTTCTTAACTGACTTGCCTGGTTAAATAAATAAAAAAATATTTTTTATCCAGTCTTTACATTACGTCTCAGCCTGGGACTTAATTTCCCCTCTACCCACCCAGGGAACTCTGTTAGGCAGCCTGCTGATCAGGCTATCCTGCCTGTCACACCTCCACAAGCACAGACTCCCAGTTTATGGACCGAATGCTTTCTTTTCCTTTGTCTTTTTATCTAAACGCAGATTCCCGGTCGGAATATTATCGCTTTTTTATGAGAAAAATGGCATAAAAATTGATTTTAAACAGCGGTTGACATGCTTCGAAGTACGGTAATGGAATATTTAGAATTCTTTTGTCATGAATTGCGCCATGCTCGTCACCCTTATTTAGCCTTTAGGATAGTGTCTAGAACGCACAAACAAAACGCCGCTGTTTGGATATAACAATGGATTATTTTGAACCAAACCAACATTTGTTATTGAAGTAGAAGTCCTGGGAGTGCATTCTGACGAAGACAACAAAGGTAATAACATTTTTCTTATAGTAAATCTGACTTTGATGAGTGCTAAACTTGCTGGGTGTCTAAATAGCTAGCCCTGTGATGCCGGGCTATCTACTGAGAATATTGCAAAATGTGCTTTCACCGAAAAGCTATTTTAAAATCGGACATATCGAGTGCATAGAGGAGTTCTGTATCTATAATTCTTAAAATAATTGTTATGCTTTTTGTGAACGTTTATCGTGAGTAATTTAGTAAATTCACCGGCAGTGTTCGGTGGGAATGCTAGTCACATGCCAGTCACATGCTAATGTAAAAAGCTGGTTTTTGATTTAAATATGAACTTGATTGAACAAAACATGCATGTATTGTATAACATAATGTCCTAGGGTTGTCATCTGATGAAGATCATCAAAGGTTAGTGCTACATTTAGCTGTGGTTTGGGTTTATGTGACATTATATGCTAGCTTGAAAAATGGTTGTCTGATTATTTCTGGCTCGGTACTCTGCTGACATAATCTAATGTTTTGCTTTCGTTGTAAAGCCTTTTTGAAATCGGACAGTGTGGTTAGATTAACGAGAGTCTTATCTTTAAAATGGTGTAAAATAGTCATATTTTTGAAAAATTGAAGTAATATCATATCTAAGGTATTTGAATAACGCGCCACAGGATTCAACTGGCTGTTGAGTAGGTGGGACGCAAGCGTCCCACCTAGCCCATAGAGCACATCTAGACGTTCCGCTAGCGGAACACCTGCTCCAATAACCAATGATAGGCGTGGCGCGAATTACAAATTCTTCAAAAAAACCAAAACTTCACTTTTTCAAACATATGACTATTTTACACCATTTTAAAGACAAGACTCTCCTTTATCTAACCACACTGTCCGATTTCAAAAAGGCTTTACAGCGAAAGCAAAACATTAGATTATGTCAGCAGAGCACCCAGCCAGAAATAATCAGACACCCATTTTTCAAGCTAGCATAGAATGTCACATAAACCCAAATCACAGCTAAATGCAGCACTAACCTTTGATGATCTTCATCAGAAGACAATCTTAGGACATTATGTTATCCTGTTAGGGCTAGGGGGCAGCATTGACACGGCTGGATAAAAAACATACCCGATTTAATCTGGTTACCACTCCTACCCAGTAACTAGAATATGCATATACTTATTACATATGGATAGAAAACACCCTAAATTTTCTAAAACTGTTTGAATGGTGTCTGTGAGTATAACAGAACTCAAATGGCAGGTCAAAACCTGAGAGATTCCTTTACAGGAAGTGGCCTGTCTGACCATTTGTTGAACTTCTTTTCCATCTCTATCATTTACTAAGGATCTCTGCTCTAACGTGACACTTCCCACGTCGTCCATAGGCTCTCAGAGCCCGGGAAAAAACAGAATGTCGTCATTCCAGCCCCAGGCTGAAACACATTATCGCCTTTCTCAAGTGGCCGATCAAGAGACACTGGCTTATGCGCGTGACCCCGACCGCCCCCGCCTTTGGGATTTTTTCCTCTGTTTGCCGAAAAGGAGATTCCCTGTCGGAATATTATCGCTTTTCTACGAGAAAAGTGTCGTAAAAATTGATTTTAAACAGCGGTTGACATGCTTCGAAGTACGGTAATGGAATACTTAGAATTTTATTGTCACGAATTGCGCCAAGCGCGTGACACTTCTTTACTATTTCGGATAGTGTCTGGAACGCACGAACAAAACGCCGCTATTCGGATATAACGATGGATTATTTTGGACCAAACCAACATTTGTTATTGAAGTAGCAGTCCTGGCTGTGTATTCTGACGAAGACAACAAAAGGTAATGAAACATTAATAATAGTAAATATGATTATGGTGAGTGCTAAACTTGCCGGGTGTCTAAATAGCGAGCCCGTGATGCCTGGGCTATGTACTTAGAATATTGCAAAATGTGCTTTCACCAAAAAGCTATTTTAAAATCAGACATATCGAGTGCATAGAGGAGGTCTGTATCTATAATTCTTAAAATAATTGTTATGCTTTTTGTGAACGTTTATCGTGAGTAATTTAGTAAAATGTTAGCGAATTCCCCGGAAGTTTGCGGGGGGTATGCTAGTTCTGAACGTCACATGCTAATGTAAAAAGCTGGTTTTTGATATAAATATGAACTTGATTGAACAAAACATGCATGTATTGTATAACATAATGTCCTAGGGTTGTCATCTGATGAAGATCATCAAAGGTGAGTGCTGCATTTAGCTGTCTTCTGGGTTTTGGTGACATTATATGCTGGCTTGAAAAATGGGTGTCTGATTATTTCTGGCTTGGTACTCTGCTGACATAATCTAATGTTTTGCTTTCGTTGTAAAGCCTTTTTGAAATCGGACAGTGTGGTTAGATTAACGAGAGTCTTGTCTTTAAATGGCTGTAAAATAGTCATATGTTTGAGAAATTGAAGTAATAGGATTTTTAAGGTTTTGAAAATCGCGCCACAGGATAGCAGTTGCTGTTACGTAGGTGGGACGAATTCGTCCCGCCTAGCCTATAGAGGTTAAACAATACATGCATGTTTTGTTCAATCAAGTTCATATTTATATCCAAAAACCAGCTTTTTACATTAGCATGTGACGTTCAGAACTAGCAAACCCCCCGCAAACTTCCGGTGAATTTACTAAATTACTCATGATAAACATTGACAAAATACATAACAATCATTTTAAGAATTATAGATACAGAACTCCTTTGTGCAATGGAGGTGTCCGATTTTAAAATAGCTTTTCGGTGAAAGCACATTTTGCAATATTCTGAGTAGATAGCCCAGCCATCACGGCTAGCTATTTTGACACCCACCAAGTTTAGCCCTGACCAAACTCCGATTTACTATTAGAAAAGTTTGATTACCTTTGGTGTTCTTCGTCAGAATGCACTCCCAGGACTTCTACTTCAATAACAAATGTTGGTTTGGTTCCAAATAATCCATAGTTATATCCAAATATCGGCGTTTTGTTCGTGCGTTCAAGACACTATCCAAGGGTGACGAAGGGTTACGCGCCCGACGCGTTTCGTGACAATTTTTTTTTAAATATTCCATTACCGTACTTCGCGAAAATCAATTTTTATGCCATTTTTCTCGTAAAAAAGCGATAATATTCCGACCGGGAAAGCGTGTTTACGTTCAAAGACGAAAGAATAAAAACATGGGGTCGCCTCGTGCACGCGCGCGCCAGTCTCTGTACTCTGTTCGACCACTATCCAAATGCGCTAATGTTTTTCAGCCAGGGCCTGCAAAGCCACGATTCAGCTTTTTGCCGCCTTCTGAGAGCCCATGGGAGCCGTAGGAAGTGTCACGTAACAGCAGAGATCCCCTGTATTGGATAGAGATAATCAAGAAGGCCAAGAAATGGTCAGACAGGGTACTTCCTGTACAGAATCTTCTCAGGTTGTGGCCTGCCAAATGAGTTCTGTTATACTCACAGACACCATTCAAACAGTTTTAGAAACGTTGGAGTGTTTTCTATCCAAAGCTAATAATTATATGCATATTCTAGTTTCTGGGCAGGAGTAATAATCAGATTAAATCGGGTACGTTTTTTATCCGGCCGTGAAAATACTGCCCCCTAGTCATAACAGGTTAACCGAGGATGGTGCAACAAACAAAAATCAGTCAGCGGCAGTCCTGTTGGCGAAAACATCTCGTTGATGAGAGAGGTCGAAGGAGAATGGCAAGAATCGTGCAAGGGAACAGGCGGGTCACAAACAGACAAATAACGGTGCAGTGCAACAGTGGTTTGCAGTATGGCATCTCGGAACCCACAACTCATTGATCCTTGTCACGGATCGGCTATTGCAGCAGACGACCACACCGGGTTCCACTCCTATCAGCTAAAAACAAGAAGAAGTGGCTCCAGTGGACACACAATCATCAACACTGGACAATTGTGGAGTGGAAAAACATTGCCTGGTCCGACGAATCCCGGTTCTTGTTGTGTTATGCTGATGGCAGGATTTGACGTAAGCAAAATGAGTCCATGGACCCACCCTGCCTGTTACAAGCTGGTGGCGGTGGTGTACCTGTGTGGGGAATGTTTTCCTGGACACATTTGGTCCCTTGATACAAATTGAGCAACAAACTTTTCTGACACCTTGTAGAATCCATGCCCCAAAGAATTCAGGCTGTTCTGGAGTTTAAGCACACACACACAGACACAGGCAGACAAACACACACAACCACACACAGAGACACAGGAAAACAAACATACACATGCATAAACACACACACCCACACAAACAGACAGTGGTGTAAAAGAACTAAGTAAAAATACTTTGAAGTACTACTTAAGTCGTTTTGGAGGGTATCTGCACTTATCAAGATAATGCATAGTCACCCCTATTGTCTCTGACCTGGCGGACTCACTAAACACAAATGCTTTGTTAGTAAATTATGTCTGAGTGTTGGAGTGTGCCCCTGGCTATCCGTAAAAAAAATATATAGACTAACAAAAATTACACTGTGCCATCTGGTTTGCTTAGTATGAGGAAATGTAAATGATTTATAGCATTTACTTTTGATACCTAAATATATTTGAAACCAGACACTTTTAGACTTTTACTCAAGTAGTATTTTACTGGGTGACATTCACATCTACGATTAAGGTATCTTTACTTTTACTCAAGTATGACAATTGATACTTTTTTCACTACTACACACACACACACACACACACCCACACACACCCACACACACCCACACACACACACACACACACACACACACACACACACACACACACACACACACACACACACACACACACACACACACACACACACACAGACAGAGTGGGAGTCATATGAGCATTATGGTTGAGGAGTAATGTTCCCTCTGTGCTGTGCGTGTGTGTGGCCGTGCACCTCCTCCAGGACTGCTGCAGGGAAGAAATGCCAGGCAACACAGAGACTCAAGAGATTGAACTTCACTTAGGTCGCCCCATTAGTTTGCACTATATACAGTTGAAGTCGGAAGTTTGCAAACACTTAGATTGGAGTCATTAAAACTCGTTTTTCAACCACTCCACAATTTTCTTGTTAAGAAACTATAGTTTTGGCAGGTTGGTTAGGACATCTACTTTGTGCATGACACAAGTGATTTTTGTTTACAGACAGATTATTTCACTTATAATTCACTGTATCACAATTCCAGTGGATCAGAAGTTTACCTATAAATTTGCCTATAAACAAATTTCCAGAAAATGATGTCATGGCTTTAGAAGCTTCTGATACGCTAATTTGCATCATTTGAGTCAATTGGAGGTGTACCTATGGATGTATTTCAAGGCATACCTTCAAACTCAGTGCCTCTTTGCTTGACATCATGGGAAAATCAAAAGAAATCAGCCAAGACCTCAGAAAGAAAAATGTAGACCTCCACAGGACTGGTTCATCCTTGGGAGCAATTTCCAAACACCTGAAGGTACCACGTTCATCTGTACAAAACAATAGTACGCAAGTATAAACACCATGCAACCATCATACCGCTCAGGAAGGAGACGCGTTCTGTCTCCTAGAGATGAACGTACTTTGGTGCGAAAAGTGCAAATCAATCCCAGAAAAACAGCAAAGGACCTTGTGAAGATGCTGGAGGAAACAGGTACAAAGTCTCTATATCCACAGTAAAACGAGTCCTATACCGACATAACCTGAAAGGCCGCTCAGCAAGGAAGAAGCCACTGCTCCAAAACTGCCATAAAAAAGCCAGACTACGGTTTGCAACTGCACATGGGGACAAAGGTCATACTTTTTGGAGAACTGTTCTCTGGTCTGATGAAACAAAAATAGAACTGATTGGCCATAATGACCATTGTTATGTTTGGAGGAAAAAGGGGGAGGCTTGCAAGCCGAAGAACATCATCCCAACCGTGAAGCATGGGGGTGGCAGCATCATGTTGTGGGGGTGCTTTGCTGCAGGAGGGACTGGTACACTTTACAAAATAGATGGCATCATGAGGGAGGAAAATTATGTGGACATATTGAAGCAACATCTCAAGACATTAGTCAGGAAGTTAAAGCTTGGTCGCAAATGGGTCTTCCAAATGGACAATGACCCCAAGCATACTTCCAAAGTTGTGGCAAAATGAGTTTAGATGTACTTGGCTAAGGTGTATGTAAACCTCTTCCTTCAACTGTAGATCAATGTTTTTTCTGTGATCGAATCAACATTATATCAGCCCCTTTTCAATGCAACCAACGGAAGCAAATCTAACTTTGCTAGATTGGGTCTGTGATTTTGTTGTAGGCAGAGTCAGAGTGCATCGGAGTAGAATTCTATTGGGGTGGTAGCCCATGATCGGTCTTTCAATCACCTGTGAGTGAATGCGCTTATCAGATCAGTTCAGAGCGCAGAGCCTCGCGTGTGCACGTTTGTTGATATTCTTTTCTAGTTAGCTAGTTATTAGCCATGTTATAGATAAGTATAGGTCAGCAATGGGGAGTTACTGCTTCCTACAAGAGCACAAAACGTGTAGACTTCATTTCAAGCTGTCTTTGAAAAGCTAGGCAGGTAAAAAGCTTGTCATAATTAAATGGCCATTGTTGTATTTTGATGGGGAGTGGAATATGCAAATAAGCCAATAGTCAGAGGGGTAGCCTACATTGTTTAATTCTCTGTATTGTAATAATAATACATTTTATTTTGTAAAGTGGTTTATTGTATCATACAACACGATACAATGCAATGTACAGTCACCTATTTGGCCCATGGTGTTACAGACCAAGTAAAAAAGAATTAATTCATGTCAAGCCCTTCATAATGTAAAAATGATTTTAAAAGTCTCATGCAATGTAGGCCTGCATTAAACAGAACATATAGACTACTGTAGGCTATATCATATAAATGAAAAGCTGTTTTCATGTGAAAATGTTATGGGTTTTGCTCCATTGGTTTTGTTGGTAGACCTACATTATGCTCCAACAGCCACTACAGCCTATTGGCTACTGTCTAAAACTGTAAGGATACAGCCTATGTGTTCACTGTAAACGCCTGCCCGAAGTTTCACTAAATTCTCACAACGTTCATGTTTCCGCTCACAAGACCAACAATTTGCTTAGTGACCCCCAAAATGTGAGGGAACATTGTTAAGGAGTCCATCCATAATGGTTTCCTACTGGAGTACAACATCACTGGCAGCTCTGCAGAGTTGTCACTAGCTAGACCAGCCACAAAGTCATTAACCCTAACCATAATCACACTGCTTACCCTAATGACTAACCCTAACCTTTAATTAAGACAAAAGAGAAACAAAAAAAAATCATGAATATTTACAATATATTTTCACTATCTATGGGGAAATCGCTCAATTCTGCCTCCAGGACAAGATTGATGACAATAAACATGAGCCTGCCACATCACAGCAGACCACTACATTAGTATTCTAACACAGTACCCAGGAAAGATTCAACTCTTACTGAAACTTACTGGTCATCACACCCACACATCGCACGCACACGCGCACACACACACACTTTGTCTCTCTCTCTCACTCTCTTAGTGTCTGTTTCTCTCTGCCCTTCTCTTTGTCCACTTGAATTATAAATGCTTACATGATATGGATTGGCTGTCCAATCCAGGAAACAGAGACACCAGTGTGTTTTTAGAAGTAGACTTTAACCTCTAGTTGTCCTTCAGAATAGTTGGAGTTAGTCAGAAGACGGCTGTCTTTCCTGTTAAAACAGCTGTCTGGAGTTGATATTTTCTGCTTTAGAACATTGATGTCTGTGCCCACATGGCTATCCATCAGTATGAAGGCCACACTTCAATGTTTTTAACCACAGCAAATCAATCTAAAGTACCACATTTAAAAGAAGGGATAGTTGCTCAGGCTCCATCTCCACTCATGTTGATGGAGATGGAGCTAGCCTGTCTATCTAGCTACTTGCATTGATGGAAGCCTGTCTATCTATCTACTTGTGTTGATGGAAGCCTGTCTATCTATCTACTTGTGTTGATGGAAGCCTGTCTATCTATCTACTTGTGTTGATGGAAGCCTGTCTATCTATCTACTTGTGTTGATGGAAGCCTGTCTATCTATCTACTTGTGTTGATGGAAGCCTGTCTATCTATCTACTTGTGTTGATGGAAGCCTGTCTATCTAGCTACTTGTGTTGATGGAAGCCTGTCTATCTAGCTACTTGTGTTGATGGAAGCCTGTCTATCTAGCTACTTGTGTTGATGGAAGCCTGTCTATCTAGCTACTTGTGTTGATGGAAGCCTGTCTATCTATCTACTTGTGTTGATGGAAGCCTGTCTATCTAGCTACTTGTGTTGATGGAAGCCTGTCTATCTATCTACTTGTGTTGATGGAAGCCTGTCTATCTAGCTACTTGTGTTGATGGAAGCCTGTCTATCTAGCTACTTGTGTTGATGGAAGCCTGTCTATCTAGCTACTTGCGTTGTACATTTCCTGCAGTAAAATGACTGGTGGCCTCATTGGTGGCATGTTATAAATATCATAATTTGGTTATTAATAAACATAATTTTTTTTTAATCTGCAGAGAATCTAGTGTTTCTATGTCAAACAGTTTTGTTATATTTCAGTCTTCTGTGATGTATATTAAGTGTGATATTGGGATGCAAACTCAAAATGTAATACATTTCAACTCATTTCAACGTCTCCCTGTCTGAGTCTGTAATACCAACATGTTTCAAGCAGACAACCATAGTCCCTGTGCCCAAGAACGCCAAACTAACCTGCCTAAATGACTACCGACCCGTAGCACTCACGTCTGTAGGCATGAAGTGCTTTGAAAGGCTGGTCATGGCTCACATCAACACCATTATCCCAGAAACCCTAGACCCACTCCAATTTGCATACCGCCCTAACAGATCCACAGATGATGCAGTCTCTATCGCACTCCACACTGCCCTTTCCCAACTGGACAAAAGAAACATCTATGTGAGAATGCTATTCATTGACTACAGCTCAGCGTTCAACACCATAGTGCCCTCAAAGCTCATTACTAAGCTAAGGACCCTGGGACTAAACCCCTCCCTCTGCAACTGGATCCGGGACTTCCTGACAGGCCGCCCCCAGGTGGTAAGGGTAGGTACCAACTCATCCGCCATGCTGATTGTCAACACGGGGGCCCGTCAGGGGTGCGTGCTCAGTCCCCTCCTGTACTCCCTGTTCACTCATGACTGCATGGCCAGGCACGACTCCAACACCATCATTAAGTTTGCCGATGAGATAACAGTGGTAGGCCTGATCACTGACAACGACGAGACAGCCTATAGGGAAGAGGTCAGAGACCTAACCATGTGGTGCAAGGGCATCAACCTCTCCCTCAATGTGATCAAAACAAAGGAGATTATTGTGGACTACAGGAAAAGGAGGACCGAGCATGCCCCCATTCTCATCGACGGGGTTCACCTGTTGTATTGTGACAAATAAAATGTTATTTTGATTTGATTTGATTTTTATACCTGACATGGTTCAGGTGTCTTCTTCTTTTTAAGTCCATAACATGTGTGTGAGGTGTCTACTTTTGTTTCAAAGTAGATTTGTTTAAGACTATCAAGAAACGCTGTTTAACCCTGATTTAGCCCACCGTAGTAAAAGGTTAAAGGGAAGGAAATGTCACCTTCAATTAGATGTGTTTCACACATAACTGGCCACCAAGAAGGCGTGTCTGGGTTTCGTGAGCCGAACGATACACCCAATAACCTCATCCGGTGTATTGACTGGGTGGACTAGATCTGAATATTAAGGTAATCCTGCTTTGTGGTATTTTGTGAAAGCTCTATGTTATACCGATCGTACGTTTATGTGCGTGTTTGTCCTTGCTCGCTAGAGCCATTGGACGTCTTTCAGCGATGTTCCCATCAGCATATTCATTGCTAGATATACAAGGTGACACATTCTTTCCAGCCTCTGAAAGACTACAGCTCAGTGTGGGGCAGTGCTTCCTGCTCTGGCCCCGTCATGCATCGTGCATTCCCTATGAAGG
The DNA here is from genome assembly GCF_965601325.2 of Salmo salar. Lineage (NCBI taxonomy): Eukaryota > Metazoa > Chordata > Actinopteri > Salmoniformes > Salmonidae > Salmo > Salmo salar. Next base: position 39,218,799 of record NC_138315.1, read on the forward strand.
CCGGATCTTGTGGTACACTAGGAGGACGTTGAAACTTCCTGATTAAAATTAGCTCTTTCTAGCTTGTGTGTGTGTGTGTGTGGGTGTGTGTGTTCGTGTGCATGTGTCCGTGTGCTTATTTGTGCCCCTGTATGTGTGTTGACCTTGTTGATTATAGTAACGATCTGGCGTGAATATAAACAGGCTGATCTGTTAGTCCATGGAGGGATGAGGTGTAAATTAGTTTGATGCTCATTTTGTTTGGTTGCCGTGCCAGAGGCACTCTGCTCAGGTAGATTATCACTGTTACAGTAATAAATCCGTTCCAATCAGATCCCAAAGGAATTAGAACAACACATTTATAGGGATAGTCACTCACTGATGCTAAAGAGATAGATAGTATATAGCGCAGAAAATATGTAATTATGCGATACATTCACTTGTCAACAAGCAGAATCGATGCACTGTTGTTTAGAGAGAGAGAAAGAGAGGAAGAGGGAGATGAGAGGGAGAGAGGAGAGAGAGAGACAGAGACAGACAGAGAACCGTTCCAGCCTCAATAGGTGTATTAGCACACACTTTGGTAATAGGGTCCCAACAGGGTGGTTAGAGAGGAAGGGAGGGTGCAGAGAGGAAGGAGAGATAGAGGTAGAGAGAGAGAGAGAGCTGATCTCCTGTAGCCTCACCAATTCCATTAGAATTTTTATTGTAGTAGGTTATTTTATGCTTCCCATCAAAGTCAGGTCATTCAAGGTTCTCCTGTCTCTATAGCCTGCTAGCCCCGGCCCGCTAGCTGTCTGAATCGCCGTGTCTCCAGCCCGCCTAGCTACTCACTGGACCCTATGATCACTCGGCTACGCATGCCTCTCCCTAATGTCAATATGCCTTGTCCATTGTTGTTTTGGTTATTGATTAACCTCTCTAGGGTAGGGGGTCGTATTTGCACGGCCGGATAAAAAACGTATCCGATTTAATCTGGTTATTACTACTGCCCAGAAACTAGAATATGCATATAATTATTGGCTTTGGATAGAAAACACCCTAAAGTTTCTAAAACTGTTTGAATGGTGTCTGTGAGTATAACAGAACTCATATGGCAGGCAAAAACCTGAGAAGATTCCTTACAGGAAGTGGCCTGTCTGACCATTTCTTGGGCTTCTACACTCTCTTTATTGAAAACTGAGGATCTCTGCTGTAACGTGACACTTCCTACGGCTCCCATAGGCTCTCAGAAGGCGGCAAACCGGTGAATGATGTCTTTGCAGGCCCTAGCTGAAAAACATTAGCGCATTTGGATAGTGGTCGATCAGAGGACAATGAGACTGAGGCGCGTGCACGAGGCGACACCATGTTTTTATTTTTTCGTCTTTGAACTAAAACAGGGTTTCCCGGTTGGAATATTATCGTTTTTTTACGAGAAAAATTGCATAAAAATTGATTTTAAACAGCGGTTGACATGCTTCGAAGTACGGTAATGGAATATTTAGATTTTTTTTGTCACGAAACGCGTCGGGCGCGTCACCCTTCGTCACCCTTCGGATAGTGTCTTGAACGCACGAACAAAACAAAGGATATTTGAAAATAACTATGGATTATTTTGAACCAAACCAACATTTGTTATTGAAGTAGAAGTCCTGGGAGTGCATTCTGACGAAGAACAGCAAAGGTAATCAAATTTTTCTGATAGTAAATCGGAGTTTGGTGAGGGCCAAACTTGGTGGGTGTCTAAATAGCTATTCCGTGATGGCTGGGCTATCTACTCAGAATATTGCAAAATGTGCTTTTGCCAAAAAGCTATTTTAACCTCTATGGGCTAGGTGGGACGCTTGCGTCCCACCTACTCAACAGCCAGTGTAATCCCGTGGCGCATTATTCAAATTCCTCTAAAATGCAAAAACTTCAATTTTTCAAACATATGACTATTTTACACCATTTTAAAGACAAGACTCTCGTTAATCTAACCACACTGTCCGATTTCAAAAAGGCTTTACAACGAAAGCAAAACATTAGATTATGTCAGCAGAGTACCCAGCCAGAAATAATCAGACACCCATTTTTCAAGCTAGCATATAATGTCACATAAACCCAAACCACAGCTAAATGTAGCACTAACCTTTGATGATCTTCATCAGATGACAACCCTAGGACATTATGTTATACAATACATGCATGTTTTGTTCAATCAAGTTCATATTTATATCAAAAACCAGCTTTTTACATTAGCATGTGACTAGCATGTGACTCACAAAAAGCATAACAATTATTTTAAGAATTATAGATACAGAACTCCTCTATGCACTCAATATGTCCGATTTTAAAATATTTTTTCGGTGAAAGCACATTTTGCAATATTCTCAGTACATAGCCCGGCATCACAGGGCTAGCTATTTAGACACCCAGCAAGTTTAGCACTCACCAAAGTCCGATTTACTATCAGAAAAATGTTATTACCTTTGCTGTCTTCGTCAGAATGCACTCCCAGGACTTCTACTTCAATAACAAATGTTGGTTTGGTTCAAAATAATCCATTGTTATATCCAAATAGCGGCGTTTTGTTCGTGCGTTCAAGACACTATCCGAAAGGGTAAATAAGGGTGACGAGCATGGCGCAATTCGTGACAAAAAAAATCTAAATATTCCATTACCGTACTTCGAAGCATGTCAACCGCTGTTTAAAATCAATTTTTATGCCATTTTTCTCATAAAAAAGCGATAATATTTCCGACCTGGAATCTGCGTTTCGGTAAACAGACGAAAGAAAATAAAGCATGGGGTCGACTCGGGCACGCGCCTAAGCCCATAGCACTCTGATCGGCCACTTGCCAAACGCGATAAAGTGTTTCAGCCAGAGGCTGCCTCGATATCGTTCAGCTTTTTCCCGGGCTCTGAGAGCCTATGGGAGCCGTAGGAAGTGTCACGTTATAGCAAAGATCCTCAGTCTTCAATAAAAAGAATCTTCTCAGGTTCTGGCCTGCCATATGAGTTCTGTTATACTCACAGACACCATTCAAACACTTTTAGAAACTTTAGGGTGTTTTCTATCCAAAGCCAATAATTATATGCATATTCTAGTTACTGGGCAGGAGTAGTAACCAGATTAAATCGGGTACGTTTTTTATCCGGCCGTGTCAATACTGCCCCCTAGCCCTAACAGGTTAAGAGTGTGCTCCTAATCTCAGCTCGTTACCTGTTTAAAAGACACCTGGGAGCCAGAAATCTTTTTGATTGAGAGGGGGTCAAATGCTTATTTCCCTCATTAAAATGCTAATCAATTTATAACATTTTTGTCATGCGTTTTTCTGGATTTTTTTGTTGTTATTCTGTCTCTCACTGTTCAAATAAACCTACCATTAAAATGATAGACTGATCATTTCTTTGTCAGTGGGCAAACATACAAAATCAGCAGGGGATCAAATACTTTTTTCCCTCACTGTAAGCATGAAGATTTAAAAAAAAAAAAACAGGGCCAAACAAGCCCACATTTTAGTCTCTGACCAGGCAAGATGGACAAGGCATTCGCAGGTCACAATCAATAAGCACTTCATCAACCTTAATGTCCCCCCCCCCCCCCCCCAAAAAAAAACACAAATAAATGTTCATCCAGCCTTTAAGTCACAGGACCGGAATGGAGCCCAAGCCTCATAAAACAGTGTGGGGTTCCCACGTGTATTGAATTAAAAAAAATCTAGTTTCAGAGAGCACAACACTTCTCTCACCCAATATTTATAAGATGGGGGAACTACCATATTCCAGTTCTGTAGAATTAGCCGTCTAGCTTAAAGAGTTGTATAAGCAACATAGTCCAATTGAATTCTTGACAGGGGGGTGCCTATGGGCAGTACTCCAAAAAGGGCTGTAAGGGGAGATGGATCTATAACAGTGTCATATATATCAGAGAAACATTTAAATATGAATTCCATAAATATGAATTCCCAGAAACCTGACAGTTTGTGACAGCCCCAAAACATATGATGCAGTGTGGCTGCTTCTGTTTTACATTGTACACAGGTAGGATCAAAATCAGAGAATATTCTTCCTAGTTTGGCCCGGGACCAGTGGATATGGTGAACCACCTTGAATTGAATGAGGCTGTGTCTAGCGCTAAAAGAGGATGAATGCACCCTGTGCAGCACAGATTCCCAGGTGTCTTCCCCAAGTTCCTCCCCTAAATCCTTTTCCCATTGAGTCTTTAAAGGCACCAAAGAAGAGTTCTGTAAGTCATTAATGATTGCATATACATTTGAAATTGCACCCCTAGGAAGCTTGTTCAGCTCAATGATGCTCTCTATAGCTGTATTCGCAGGCCTATGAGGAAATGCAGGTGTGTTAGCTCTGACAAAGTTCCTAGTCTTGAGATAGCGAAAAAAGTTGGATTGGGGGAGGTTGAACTTTTTCTGTAGCTGAGAAAAAGAGGCAAATGTATGTCAAAGAATAATTGGGTTAGTGAGGAGAGGCCTAGTGAGTGCCAGATGCCAAAGCCCCGTCATTTAAAGATGGAGAAAATAAAATGTTCTGATTGATTGGGCCTGATAGAGAAACGCCTCAGAGGCTAACGGCTTAATGGAACTGATTCCAAATTTTAAGAGACTGCTTTACAATTGGGTTGACACACCTTTTGCCTAGGGACACTGGGAGAAACGAGCACAATGCAGAAGAAAGTGCAGCAGGTTTATACGATTCAGACTCCATCTGGACCCAGAGTGGTCTAGGGTCAGTAGGATCAGTCTGCAGCCAGTACAAAAGGGCTCTGAAATGTTCAGCCCAATAGTATGTCTGCAAATGTTTTAGAGGTAAACCACCCAATGTCTTAGGCTTCTGTAAATGTTTTCTACCAATCCGTGTTACCTTGCCATCCCAAATAAAATACATGAATGTTTGATCCAGTGAATTAAAAAAAGATTTTGAAATAAAAATGGGTAAACATTGAAATAAATATAAAAATTTAGGCAACACATTCATTTTAATGACATTAATCCTTCCAATAAAAGAAAGAGGTAGCGAATTCCAAAAAGTAAAAGATTGTTTAAAACTATCTGCTAGAGCAATAATATTTTCCTGAAACAAATTTGAATATTTCCTTGTCACTTTAACTCCCAAGTAGGTGAATTGATCCCGGACAATCCTAAACTGAAAACTCGTAAAAGAGCACTTTAAAGTAGCCTTATTTACAGGAAAAAGCTCACTCTTACCTAGATTCAGCTTGTACCCTGAGATTGATCCAAACGTTTTAAGAACAGATAAGGCACGTGGCAATGAGGTATCAGGGTTGGAGATAAACAAAAGGAGGTCGTCAGCATATAGCGAGACTTTCTGCTCTAAGCACGTCCTGATTATACCTTGAATGGCATCATTAGAGCGTAGTGCGATGGCGAGGGGCTCGATTGCCAAAGCAAACAACAAGGGGGAGAGTGGACAACCCTGTCTGGATCCGCGGTGCAAGGGAAAATAGTCAGAGGACAAGTTGTTAGTCCATACCGAAGCCATGGGAGAAAAATAAAGAATCTTTATTCACGCAATGAATTTGGGGCCATAGCCAAAACTATAAAGGCCAGCTGTTAGGTAGTCCCACTCAACGCGGTCAAAAGCTTTTTCCGCAGCAAGTGTGACCACCACCTCCGGGTCCCTCGACGCTGGAGAGTACAGGATATTCATAAGGCATCTAATATTGAAAAACAAATGCCTATTTCTCACAAAGCCAGTCTGGTCAGAGTGTATTACTTGGTGCAGTGAGCCTTCCATACGAATGGCTAAGAGCTTGGCTAGGATTTTGTAATCACAGTTTAAAAGCGAGATTGGGTGATAGGATCCACAAGAATGGGCAAAGCAGACCAGAAAATGTTCGTAAAATTCATTTGGAAAACCGTCCAAACCCAGTGATTTACAACTTTTCATTGCGGACACTGCTGTTGCAATCTCCTCAGGGGTAAATTCTTCTTCTAAACAGTCAATGTGGCTATGGCTTCGCTCAGGTCTCGAAGTCGTTGAGAGCGAACTTTGTTTTGGTAGGCTGTATAAGAAATAATTTGGCCACGTAGGTATGCTTTGAGAGACTCCCATATGGTAGAGCAGGACATACCTGGCATTGAATTAATTTCTAGAAATAAGGTGATTTCAGAAGAAATTAAATTGAAAACTCCTTATCTGAGCGTAAAATGGGGTTAATACGCCATTCATAAGACATAGGAGGTCACTGGGGAAACTCTAGTTTAAGCACCAATGGTGAATGGTCAGAAATAACAATACTCTCATAAGGAAACCGCCGAAGGCGTAGTCAGAAGTTTTTTGTCCAAAAAATAGTAATCAATGCGGCAGTTTGTTTGATGAACATGAGAATAAAAGGAATACTGTATATCTGTAGGGTGTAGGAAACGCCAGGCCTCACACATAGCATATTTCTGAAGAAAATATTGAATAAGTAGGGCACATTTAGATGGGCCTGTAGTTCTTCGTGAGGACATTGGGGACATATTACAGTTGAAATCCCACCCTAAAATCAACAAATTGTCACAGGGGTCGTAAAATGGAGACCAAGACGTAGCGTGGATAGTGCTCATTTTCAAACTCTTTAATGAACACACTTGACAAAATAACAAACGACCAACACAGTCCCATCAGGTACACTAGACTAAACGGAAACAACTACCTTCAACCCCAAAGGAAAAACAGGCTGCCTAAGTATGGCTTCCAATCAGAGACAACGAAACACACCTGCCTATGATTGGAAACCATACCCGGCCAAACATGAAAACCAACACATAGAAAATGATAACTAGAACAAACCCACATAGAAACAGAAAACCCAAAATACCTACAAAACAAACCCCCCTGCCACGCCCTGACCACTCTACTATGGCAAATGACCTCTTTCACTGGTCAGGAAGTGACACAAATGGGAATCTAAATTGGGTATAGCAGATAAAAAGGAAGAAATGAAACTTGTGTCATCCCAATTGGGAGCATAAACACTAGCCAAAACAACAGAGGTAGAAAACAGTTTACCGGTTACTATGACGTATCGTCCCTTAGGATCAGCAATAACCTCAGAAGCTACAAAGGGAGTAGATTTATCAACCAAAATGGCAGCCCCCCTTGATTTACTATGAAAGTTAGAGTGGAAGACTTGACCAACCCAGTCCCTACGCATCCTAAAATGCTCACCAGTCCTCAAGTAAGTCTCTTGTAGAAAAGCAACATTTGCATTCAAACCCTTTAAGTGTGTCAGCACCCTCGTACGCTTCACAGGGTTGTTAACCCCCTTGATGTTCCATGAAATGTACTTGATCGCATTATTTCAGCCACCCTGAGTACTCCCGTTATACAACCCTGTCATTAGAGCATAGAGTGGAAAAGCAATGAATACCCCAAAACCCCAGAATAACTTGTCTCAGAGTAATAATGTACGGTGTAAGATACTTGGAAAAAGTACAGAAAAAAAACTAAGACAGAATGACAACATTAGAACTGAACAATTCAACCTCCTTCCTCCCCCAACCACCTCCCCCCACCCCAGACAGTACCTCCTCAAATGAGGTACAAGCCTAAATAGAACATGTTCTCTTCGCACAGTATGTCTGTGAGAGTGCGGTGTTAAACCCAAACCCACAGTCCCGCTCTTTAAAGTCGCGTTTTGTGTTAGTGGATCAAGCAGCAAAAAGAGAAAAATAAATAAATAAATAAAAGTGAATCCCTTGTGCAATCGAAATTACAAAAGCACCACTTGTAGATGTATATAATTATATTCCCAGTCTTATAATAGGCATTGAGAGAGAAAATAAATAATATGTATCAAGGCTCTCAGCCAAAAACCTAATTTGAAGTAAGCAAAACGTAGTAAGACGATCAAAAAATTACAAATAATAATAATTGACTAGTTTGACGATAAGACCAAAAAACTATGTGTGTGCAACGTTGACATTTTGATGGGCATAAATGACATTCAAAACCTTTAAAATTGAAGTGAAAACCCCCAGAAATGTGTAGCCTCGGAACATTTATTGTTTACTGGGTCGGTACGAACGGATGCAGTAAACAAATAACCAAAAATATTTTGAGTCACTGAAACACTATGTAAACAAACTAAATAGGTGAATGAGACAGCCTGGAAACAAAGGAGTTAAGTAAAACCTTAATACAATGAAATAAAAATGACTGAATGCTTGTAAGGCAAGCACACTAGATGATCAAAACATTAGAACACATCAAATAAGCCTGAATGGGTTCGCCAACTCCACAACTATACAAGAATAGTATGTTATAACTAAACATAATTGTACCACAGGTGGGCTATTTACTTCCTATCCACAGTTCGCAAGCAACATTTGCTGATCTATGGGCAAGTTCAAGACTTCTTGATGTGACGTTGAATGTGAGCCATAGCCTCATCCGGAGAATCAAATGTATAGTCTTTACCATCATGAGAAAGCCATAAACGGGCTGGGAATCGCAGTCCATACTTCACACCTGGATGGTCCCGTAGTAGTCGTTTGGCCTGCCCAAAAGCTGCGTGCTGCCTGGAAACAGTGGGAGAGTAGTCCTGGTAGATAGAGAAGCTCTGTCCTTGAAAGCTCAGAGTGGTATTGCGGGCTCGTCTGAGAATCTCCATCTTGTCATGGAAAAAGTGCACTCGAAGAATGATGTCACGGGGCCTCTAACCATCCCGGGGCTTTGGGCGCAGCGACCGGTGGGCACGATCAATCAGGGGCTTCTCATCCATGGCAAGAACATCCTTCAGCAGCCCAGAAACAAAATCCGTGGCGCAAGGCATTTCTGCTGACTCTGGGACCAATACTAGTCTCAGGTTATTGCAGCGAGAGAATCCCTCTAAACTCACAGAACTCTCCTGCACCTTTTTCAGATCCGCAGCCAGGCGTTTCACATCAGCCTCCAGGGAGGTAGTTAAGTCGGAGACATTGGTAGCAGAGGTCTCCAGTGCTGCAATCGTTGTAGTGTGCAACTTTGTTGTTTTGAGTGATGTGATTGCTGGCACTGTCTCGTTCCGCAGGATGGTTAGATCTGCTTTTAAAGTATCAGAAACCTCCTGTATTCAGGCCTCAATCGTAGCAACTACCTCCGTTTTCATTTCAACTATCTCAGAGTGTAGTAGTTTGATGGCCTCGAGAATATTCATTTCAGCGCCGCCAGGCCAAGCCGTACACCCGGGGAAAATGTGAGTCCCTGGGCCCTCAGACTCAGGAGAGGGCAGTGATAAGAGTGGGTCTTGTAGGCCGGGTTGTCTCAAAGTCATGTTTTTGGCCTTATGTTTCGTCGACATGCTGACATTCGAAAGCAAAGTAGTCTTGGTTTTTATGGAAAGGGATCACCAAACTAATATTTGAAAATAAATACGGTTCTGCTGAAAAATTCATATAAACTTTAAGGATACTGCGGGAGCAAACAGAAAACACGTCAGTCGCTCATGGCGCCCCTCCAACCACCCCAATCACCACATTCTTATCGGCAGTCTCAACAGCCTTGGTTTCTCAAATGATTGCCTCGCCTGGTTCACCAACTACTTCTCAGACAGAGTTTAGTGTATCATTTCGGAGGGCCTGTTGGCCGGACATCTGGCAGTCTCTATGGGGGTGCCACAGTGTTCAATTCTCGGGCCGACTCTTTTCTCTGTATACATCAATGATGTTGCTCTTGCTGCTGGTGATTCTCTGATCCACCTCTACGCAGATGACACCATTCTGTATACTTCTGGCCCTTCTTTGGACACTAACCTCCAGACGAGCTTCAATGCCATACAACTCTCCTTCCGTGGCCTCCAACTGCTCTTAAATGCAAGTAAAACTAAATGCATGCTCTTCAACTGATCGCTGCCCGCACCTGCCCACCCGTCCAGCATCACTACTCTGGACGGTTCTGACTTAGAATATGTGGACAACTACAAATACCTAGGTGTCTGGTTAGACTGTAAACTCTCCTTCCAGACTCACATTAAGCATCTCCAATCCAAAATGAAATCTAGAATCGGCTTCCTATTTCGCAACAAAGCATTCTTCACTCATGCTGCCAAACATACCCTCGTAAAACTGACTATCCTACCGATCTTCGACTTCAGCGATGTCATTTACAAAATAGCCTCCAACACTCTACTCAGCAAATTGGATGCAGTCTATCACAGTGCCATCCGTTTTGTCACCAAAGCCCCATATACTACCCACCACTGTGACATTTATGCTCTTGTTGGCTGGCCCTCCCTTCATATTCGTCGCCAAACCCACTGTCTCCAGGTCATCTATAAGTCTTTGCTAGGTAAAGCCCGCCTTATATCAGCCTACTGGTCACCATAGCAGCACCCACCCGTAGCACCCACTCTCAAGCAGGTATATTTCACTGGTCACCCCCAAAGCCAATTCCTCCTTTGGCCGCCTTTCCTTCCAGCTCTCTGCTGCCAATGACTGGAACGAAATGCAAAAGTCACTGAAGCTGGAGACTCATATCTCGCTCACTAACTTTAAGCACTAGCTATCAGAGCAGCTCACAGATCACTGCACCTGTACATAGCCCATCTGTAAATAGCCCATCCAACTACTTCATCCCCATACTGTTTTTATTTGCTCCTTTGCACCCCAGTATCTCTACTTGCACGTTCATCTTCTGCACATTTATCACTCCAGTGTTTAATTGCTAAATTGTAATTATTTCGCCACTATGGCCTATTTATTCCCTTACCTCCCTTATCTTACCTCATTTGCACACACGGTATATAGACTTTTTCTATTGTGTTATTGACTGTACGTTTGTTTATTCCATGTGTAACTCTGTGTTGTTGTTTGTGTCGCACTGCTTTGCTTTATCTTGGCCAGGTCACAGTTGTAAATGAGAACTTGTTCTCAACTGGCCTACCTGGTTAAATATAGGTTAAATAAAAAAAAATGGGTCTTTCTAATCACAATTTAGCATTATGCACACACATACAATCACACACACAAACACACGCACACACACACATATACACACACAATCAAACACACACACACAATCAAACACACACACACACACACACACACAATCACAAACACACACACAAACACACACACACAATCGCACACACACTGTCATGTTTGATAAATGTTCCTGAAATATAAGACACGAAGAGCAAGGCAACGACATCACAATCTCAATTGGCTTTAAAATAAGATTAAATAGAAAGAATCCACATTTTTATTCTTCTTGTCCCATACGTTGAAGACACTGAGAAGCTAGCTGCTCAGGGTAGAAGCACATACACACACACACAGCTCTATGTAAATGGCAGCAGTGTGTTTGTACTTGTCAGTGTAATGAATTAGGATGCTGCCTCCGAGGTAATACCTGTCTCTTTATGGCCTCAATTACATGCACCATAAGACTGAGTCCCTGCTGTGATGGAAAGAATAATCAATCACAGTCTCTCATTCCCATACACCATGGACACACATCTACCAGTCCAGTGTAAACATACAGTAAGTGATTTGGAATGGTCCTTATTCATCATTGCAGATTGTACAGTCGAGTAAGTGGTTGGTGTGTGTGTGTGTGTGTGTGTGTGTGTGTGTGTGTGTGTGTGTGTGTGTGTGTGTGTGTGTGTGTGTGTGTGTGTGTGTGTGTGTGTGTGTGTGTGTGTGTGTGTGTGCGCACGCACCACGGTTGTCGAAAGGAGAAGCGGACCAAAGTGCAGCATGTGTGTCGTTCCACATTTTATTTTCACTGTGAAACTTTGCAGTACATACATAAATAAACTGAACAAGCAAAAACAACAAACCGTGACGCAGAGTAGAAACATACACTATCTCAGACATAATCTCCCACAAACCCAGGTGGAAATTAAATACCTACTTAAGTATGATCTCCAATTAGAGACAATGAGGACCAGCTGCCTCTAATTGGAGATCATCCCAAACGAACCCAACATAGAAATACAAAACTGGAACCTGAACATAGAAATACAAAACATAGAACAACACCCCCTGTCATGCCCTGACCTACTCTACCATAGAAAATAACATCTTACTATGGTCAGGACGTGACAGTGTGTGTGTGCATGCGTGTATACAACACTGTATCCTTATCTCCCCTATAAGATGAATGAGGAAGAGGACTGTTTGATTTTAGGTAAACTTTGAGCAGGCTGGTTAGCAACAGCAGCACTCACCACTGCAGTAGACATTCACATGATCATCAACTAGTGTTCCATCAGTGGTAAAATTATCTGGCTGCTCTTATTAAGTATCCTCTATGACAATTAATGTAATTATTGAGCCATTTAGAAGCGTTGATGAAAGTCTGGTGTGTAGGTTGGGAGAGAGAGACAGAGAGAGAGAGATGTATGACCAATGTATGACCATATTGGAGACACATATTTCCCTCAGGTTACACAGATCCACAAAGAATTCGAAAACAAACCCGATTTTGATAAACTCCCATATCTACTGGGTGAAATACCACAGTGTGCCATCACAGCAGCAAGATTTGTGACCTGTTGCCACAATAAAAGGTAAACCAGTGAAGAACAAACACAAAATCCAACACATATTTATGCTTATTTATTTTCCCTTGTGTACTTTAACCATTTGTACATCGTTACAACACTGTATATAGACATAATATGACATTTGTAATGTCTTCATTATTTTGGAACTTCTGTGAGTGTAATGTTTACTGTTCATTTTTATTGCTTATTTCACTTTTGTATATTAACTACTTCACTTGCTTTGGCAATTCCCATGCCAATAAAGCCCCTTGAATTGAATTGAATTGAGAGAGAGAGACAGAGAGAAAGAGACAGAGAGAGAGAGAGAGAGCACCAGCGAGACACCCTCCAAGACCTGCGAGGCCCCCCCACAGACATGCACCCACGCTGAGAGGACCTATATCGAGACCACAGCACCCCACCCAAACCAGTTAACACCCTCCCAAACCAACCATGGCCACAACCCATATACAATAGGTCATCCAGGTATGCACACCTCCTGCCCCTCTCCCACAATATGACAATCACACATATGCCCAGGTGTAGAGCAGAGCAACAATAACTCAACCCCCCCCACTACACCCACCCAACCCCCATTCTGTGACCTAAGAACCTTGTATCAGATGTAATGGTCCAAGCCCAAACGACACGAAGACAACACTAGACACTATGGAACAAAAACATTTTAATATCTCATTCTGGAATATACAAGGTCTGAGGTCAATTGTCTTTGGCCTAAAGAGCAGGAACCCAGACTTCACAAAATAAATCTGAAATACAGACATTGTCATCCTGCAAGAAACATAGTATAGAGGAGGTGGATCACTGGTTGCCCTCTAGGTTTCAGAGAGCTGGTAGTTCCATCCACCAAACTACCAGGTTTTTGTTTATCACTGGTTGCCCTCTGGGTTTCAGAGAGCTGGTAGTTCCATCCACCAAACTACCAGGTTTTTGTTTATCACTGGTTGCCCTCTGGGTTTCAGAGAGCTGGTAGTTCCATCCACCAAACTACCAGGTGTTAGTTTATCACTGGTTGCCCTCTAGGTTTCAGAGAGCTGGTAGTTCCATCCACCAAACTACCAGGTGTTTGTTTATCACTGGTTGCCCTCTAGGTTTCAGAGAGCTGGTAGTTCCATCCACCAAACTACCAGGTGTTAGTTTATCACTGGTTGCCCTCTAGGTTTCAGAGAGCTGGTAGTTCCATCCACCAAACTACCAGGTGTTTGTTTATCACTGGTTGCCCTCTAGGTTTCAGAGAGCTGGTAGTTCCATCCACCAAACTACCAGGTGTATGTTTATCACTGGTTGCCCTCTAGGTTTCAGAGAGCTGGTAGTTCCATCCACCAAACTACCAGGTGTATGTTTATCACTGGTTGCCCTCTAGGTTTCAGAGAGCTGGTAGTTCCATCCACCAAACTACCAGGTGTATGTTTATCACTGGTTGCCCTCTAGGTTTCAGAGAGCTGGTAGTTCCATCCACCAAACTACCAGGTGTTTGTTTATCACTGGTTGCCCTCTAGGTTTCAGAGAGCTGGTAGTTCCATCCACCAAACTACCAGGTGTATGTTTATCACTGGTTGCCCTCTAGGTTTCAGAGAGCTGGTAGTTCCATCCACCAAACTACCAGGTGTATGTTTATCACTGGTTGCCCTCTAGGTTTCAGAGAGCTGGTAGTTCCATCCACCAAACTACCAGGTGTTAGTTTATCACTGGTTGCCCTCTAGGTTTCAGAGAGCTGGTAGTTCCATCCACCAAACTACCAGGTGTTTGTTTATCACTGGTTGCCCTCTAGGTTTCAGAGAGCTGGTAGTTCCATCCACCAAACTACCAGGTGTATGTTTATCACTGGTTGCCCTCTAGGTTTCAGAGAGCTGGTAGTTCCATCCACCAAACTACCAGGTGTATGTTTATCACTGGTTGCCCTCTGGGTTTCAGAGAGCTGGTAGTTCCATCCACCAAACTACCAGGTGTTTGTTTATCACTGGTTGCCCTCTAGGTTTCAGAGAGCTGGTAGTTCCATCCACCAAACTACCAGGTGTATGTTTATCACTGGTTGCCCTCTAGGTTTCAGAGAGCTGGTAGTTCCATCCACCAAACTACCAGGTGTATGTTTATCACTGGTTGCCCTCTAGGTTTCAGAGAGCTGGTAGTTCCATCCACCAAACTACCAGGTGTTAGTTGTTATCTGGATCTCCATTAGCTTTTGCAGAGGCAGCAGCTATTCTTCCTGGGGTACAGAAAAAAAACACAAAACATGACAAGTACCAAAACACTGTTACACTGATAGACAAAGACAGTCACACACATTTTAAATACAACCATACACAAACAATACAACTAAAAAATGAGTGTGTGTCTGTGGGGCCCCTCACAGTCCTTGAGATGTTATTTAATCTTTTTTAGAGTTAATTTTGCTGTTTGCTTAATGGGAGGGAGTTCCATACAATCATGGCTCTGTATAATCCTGTGCTTTGCCGTGAATTCGTTTTGGACTTGGGGACTGTAAAGAGACCCCTAGTGGCATGTCTTGTGGGGTATGTATGGTATGTATGTATGGGTGTCTGAGCTGTATGTTATTTGATTATGCAGACAATCTGGAATTTTCATTGCAGTAATACTTCTCATAAAAACTAGAAGAAGACATTAATCTCTTGTCAACCCTCAACCAGGAAATACTGGCATGCATGTTGTTGATGTTAGTTCTGTATGTGCAGTTAAGGGGAAGGAGTGGTTCTCTGTTTTGAGCCAGCTGCAGCTTCGCTAGGTATTTCTTTGCTGCACTTGACCATATTACCAGACAATAATCAAGAAGGGACAATACCAGAGCCTGAACAACTAGTACAGTTGATTTTGGGGTCAAAAATTCATAACATCTTTTTGTAACAGACATACCTCTCCCATCCTCACAACAACTTTGTCAATATGACTTGACCATGATAATTGACCATCCAATGTTATACTGAAGAGTTTAGCTTCCTCAACTTGCTCAGTGGTCACACCATTTATACACAACTCCAGTTGAGGTTAAGGTCTTAGAGAATGTTTTGAACCAAATACAATGCTTTTAGTTGTATATGTATTTATGACCAGTTTATTATTAATCACACTTTCTGATACTAACTGTAACCAGTTTATTATTAATCACCCATTCTGATACTGACTGTAAACAGTTTATTATTAATCATCCATTCTGATACTGACTGTAAACAGTTTATTATTAATCACCCATTCTGATACTGACTGTAAACAGTTTATTATTAATCACCCATTCTGATACTGACTGTAACCAGTTTATTATTAATCACCCATTCTGATACTGACTGTAAACAGTTTATTATTAATCACCCATTCTGATACTGACTGTAAACAGTTTATTATTAATCATCCATTCTGATACTGACTGTAAACAGTTTATTATTAATCACCCATTCTGATACTGACTGTAAACAGTTTATTATTAATCACCCATTCTGATACTGACTGTAAACAGTTTATTATTAATCACCCATTCTGATACTGACTGTAAACAGTTTATTATTAATCACCCATTCTGATACTGACTGTAAACAGTTTATTATTAATCACCCATTCTGATACTGACTGTAAACAGTTTATTATTAATCACCCATTCTGATACTGACTGTAACCAGTTTATTATTAATCACCCATTCTGATACTGACTGTAAACAGTTTATTATTAATCACCCATTCTGATACTGACTGTAAACAGTTTATTATTAATCACCCATTCTGATACTGACTGTAACCAGTTTATTATTAATCACCCATTCTGATACTGACTGTAAACAGTTTATTATTAATCACCCATTCTGATACTGACTGTAAACAGTTTATTATTAATCACCCATTCTGATACTGACTGTAACCAGTTTATTATTAATCACCCATTCTGATACTGACTGTAAACAGTTTATTATTAATCATCCATTCTGATACTGACTGTAAACAGTTTATTATTAATCACCCATTCTGATACTGACTGTAAACAGTTTATTATTAATCACCCATTCTGATACTGACTGTAACCAGTTTATTATTAATCACCCATTCTGATACTGACTGTAAACAGTTTATTATTAATCACCCATTCTGATACTGACTGTAAACAGTTTATTATTAATCATCCATTCTGATACTGACTGTAAACAGTTTATTATTAATCACCCATTCTGATACTGACTGTAAACAGTTTATTATTAATCACCCATTCTGATACTGACTGTAACCAGTTTATTATTAATCACCCATTCTGATACTGACTGTAAACAGTTTATTATTAATCACCCATTCTGATACTGACTGTAAACAGTTTATTATTAATCACCCATTCTGATACTGACTGTAACCAGTTTATTATTAATCACCCATTCTGATACTGACTGTAACCAGTTTATTATTAATCACCCATTCTGATACTGACTGTAAACAGTTTATTATTAATCACCCATTCTGATACTGACTGTAAACAGTTTATTATTAATCACCCATTCTGATACTGACTAACTCCTTCTTTAGAATTTCAGTGAGCTCACTGGCATTGGGTGCTGACATGTAGAGTGTCACAGGGAAGATACTCAGGGGGTTGTTACGCTCGTTGATGGAAGGATTGGACCAAGGTGCAGCATGGTAGGCGTACATCTTTCTTTATTAAATGAACACAGAGAAAAAATAAATAAATACAAATAAAACGTAACGTAATTGTCACGTCCTGACCAGTAAAGAGATCATTTGTTATTGTAGTTTGGTCAGGACGTGGCAGGGGGTGTTTGTTTAATGTGTTTCGGGGTTTGTTGGGCAATGTTCTATGTTAGTCTATTTCTATGGCTGTGTCTAGTTTATCTATTTCCATGCTTAGTTTATTGGTTTGACCTTCAATTGGAGGCAGCTGTTTCTCGTTGCCTCTAATTGAAGGTCCTATTTAGTAGGTGTGTTTTTTTCATGGGTTTTTGTGGGTAGTTGTTCCTTGTGTAGTTGTGTTCCTTACAGGACTGTTTCTCGTCATTGTTTTTTTGCATTAAGTGTTTTGTTTTGTTTTCTTCTTCATTAATAAAAGAAGATGAGCATTCACATTCCCGCTGTGCCTTGGTCCCATCTTTACAACGAACGTGACAGTAGTAGGGCTAAACAGCACAGTACCAAAAACAAGATCCCACAAACTAAAGGTGGAGAAAGGCTGCCTAAGTATGATCCCCAATCAGAGACAACGATAGACAGCTGCCTCTGATTGGGAACCATACCAGGCCAACAAAGAAATAGAAAAACTAGATTGCCCACCGTAGTCACACCCTGACCTAACCAAATAGAGAATTAAAAGGATCTCTAAGGTCAGAGCGTGACAGGGGTATGCAAATTTGGTGTAGTTTAGACTTAACCCACTCAAATTACATTAATCAAAACAGGAACATTTTACATTTGGCTAGAAATTAAAAAGGATTTAAATTCAACAGAGAAAAATGTCCCCCTGTGTGCTACCTAATTTATATCCCCCACACTAGAATCCCAATACTTTACTGAAGACAGCTTCTCCATCCTAGAGGGGGAGATCAAGCTTTTCCAGGCCCAGGGACATGTACTAGGCTGTGGTGACCTAAACGCCAGAACTGGACAAGAACTTGACACCCTCAGCACACAGGGGGACATGCACCTGCCAAATTGTTTTTACACTGCTGCTACTCGCTGTTTATTATCTATGCATAGTCACTGAACCCTTACCTACATGTACAAATTACCTCGACTAAGCTGGACTCGGTACCGGTACCCCCTGTATATAGCCTCATTATTGTTATTTTATTGTTACTTAAAAAAAATTCTTTTTTAACTTTAGTTTATTTAGTCAATATTTTCTTAACTCTATTTTCTTCAATTGTTGGTAATGGCTTGTAAGTAAGCATTTCATGCTAAGGTCTACACCTGTTATATTGGCGCATGTGACAAATGAAATTTGATTTGACATGATTTGAAATATTCCTCCCTAGACACAACTGCAACAAAACGACCAACAAAAATGGGTCACAACTCTTGCAACTCTGTCGCACGCTGGGTCTATACATTGTCAATGGTAGGCTTTGAGGAGACTCCTACGCTAGGTACACCTATAGCTCATCTCTTGGCAGTAATAATGTAGACTACTTTAGCACCGACCTCAAACCAGAGTCTCTCAGAGCGTTCACAGTCAACCAACTAACACCCCCATCAGATCACAGCAAAATAACTACCTACTTGAACAGAGTAGTACTTAACCATGCAGTATCAAAGCCAAACAAACGGCATGCTTTTAAAGGCTATAGCTGGAAGGATGCTAATGTAAAAACCTACCAAAAAACAATAAGCCAACAACAAATCCAATCCCTCATAGACAACATCCCAGACAAAATGTTTCCCTGCAATGTGAAGGTGTAAACTTGAACAGTATATTTGACCTAACATCAAATTTAAAATAATATAGCAGACAACCTAAACCTAACAACATTGACAAATGGTTTAATAAAGAATGCAAAAAGCTAAGAAAGAAATTGAAAAACCTATCCAACCAAAAACAGAGACCCAGAAAACCAGAACCTACGTCTTCACTATGGTGAATCACTAAAACATTACAGAAATACACTAAGAGAAAAGAATGAACATCATGTCAGAAAACAACTCAATGCAATAGAAAAAGAACCATAGGATCAAAACATTTCTGGGGAAATTAGAACACACTAAACAAACAACAACACGAAGAGCTATCTATCCAAAATGGAGATGTACGGATAAATCACTTCTCTAACCTTTTCGGACATAAAACAAAGAACCAAGAGCAAAAACGTAATCAGTGCATTCTGAAAGTATTCAGACCCCTTGACAATTTTCTAAATTTTGTTACGTTACAGCCTTGTTCTAAAATGGATTAAATAGTTTTTTTCCCTCATCAATATATACACAATACCCCATAATGACAAAGCAAAAACAAATGATAAAAAAACTGAAATATCACATTCACATGAGTATTGTCAGGGAAAAATTACATACCTGATTTGTTTGATATTAATAGTAAACGGTTATATATTTAACTAAGAGTAAGACTGGTCTGCTAATGAGTTTTTATGGTGTCCACTCTAGCTTCCTGCAGTTAGTCTGGGAATCTGGTTAAGGAAATGGGTTTTGCTAGGGATAGCTTGAGCTGACAATGACTTGATGATAAAATTCTAAAAGTTGGCATGCTATAGACAAGATGTGGTGTGTGTGACCCGAGATAGAGATAGCCTAGAAGAGTTTAGAACAATGTCTCATTGTCTCATCTTCCTGGCATCTGGGAAACTACGCCGGGTTGGAAGTAAAACAACATCCCGTGCAGATAACCAGGAGATGGACCAAGGTGGCTTATGGGAACGGTAGAAATGACTGACTGAGCATTTAGGGCCTATATAAGATCTCTGTTTTTTCATTATCAGTTAAGCTCTCGGCAATACAACCTAGAGTATGTGGTCGATGGTTTCATTATTGCAATAATTAATCGATGGTGAACAAAGATGATTGTTTGAATAATTGTCCAAGTCTCTCTCAGTACTGAAATTTCCACTACAGTATTCAGACCCTTTACTCAGTACTTTGTTGAAGCAACTTTGGCAGTGATTACAGTCTCGAGTCTTCATGGGTATGACGCGACAAGCTTGGCACACCTGCATTTGGGGGGTTTCTCCCATTCTTCTCTGCAGATCCTCTCAAGCTCTGTCAGTTTGGATGGGGAGCGTCGCTGCACAACTATTTTTAGGTCTCTCCAGAGATGTTTGATCGGGTTCAAATCCGAGCTCTGGCTGGGCCACTCAAGGACATTCAGAGACTTCTCCCAAAGCCAATCCTGCATTGTCTTGACTGTGTGCTTAGAGTCGTTGTCCTGTTGGAAGGTGAACCTTCGCTCCAGTCTGAGGTACTGAGCGCTCTGGAGCAGGTTTTCATCAAGGATCTCTCTCTGTACTTTGGTCCGTTCATCTTTCAGTGATCGGTTGAAGAGGATACATTTCATTTTACTAGGATTTAAGAGCAGTAGGAGGCCACGGAAGGAGTGTTGTATGGCGTTGAAGCTCGTTTGGAGGTTTGTTAACACAGTGTCCAAAGAAAGGCCAGATGTATACAGAATGGTGTCGTCTGCGTAGAGGTGGATCAAAGAATCACCCGCAGCAAGAGAGAAAGCCTTGGCCAGTCGATGAAGACGGCTGCACAGTACTGTCTTTTATCGATGGCGGTTATGATATCATTTAGGACCTTGAGCGTGGCTGAGGTGCACCCATGACCAGCTCGGAAACCGGATTGCAAAGCAGAGAAGGTAAGATGGGATTCAAAATGGTCGGTGATCTGTTTGTTCACTTGGCTTTCGAAGACTTTAGAAAGGCAGGGCAGGATGGATATAGGTCTATAACAGTTGGCCGCTTTCCAATCTTTAGGAATCTCAGACGTTACCAAAGAGAGGTTGAACAGACTAGTAATAGGGGTTTGTCGATGGCGGCGGATAGTTTTAGGAAGAGAGGGTCCAGATTGTCTAGCCCAGCTGATTTGTAGGGATCCAGATTTCTCAGCTCTTTCAGAACATCAGCTGTCTGGATTTGGGTGAAGGAGAAGTGAGGGGGTTTGGGCCAGTTGCTGCGGGACATGCAGAGCTGTTGGCCGGGGTTGCGGTAGCCAGGTGGAAAGCATGGCCAGCCGTAGAGAAATGCTTATTGAAATTCTTGATTGTCGTGGATTCATAGGTAGTGACAGTGTTTCCTAGTCTCAGTGCAGTGGGTGGCTGGGAGGAGCTGCTCTTATTCTCCATGGACTTGACAGTGTCCCAAAACTTTTGGGAATTAGTGCTACATGATGAACATTTCTGTTTTCCTAACTGACTGTGTATATTGGTTCCTGACTTCACTGAAAAGTTGCATATCGCTGGGACTATTCAATGCTAGTGCATTACTCCACTGGATGTTTTTGTGCTGATCAAGGGCAGTCAAGTCTGGAGTGAACCAAGGGCTATATCTGTTCTTAGTTCTAAATTTTTTGAAAGGGGCATGCTTATTTAAGATGGTGAGGAAGCAGATTTAAAGAACAACCAGGCATCCTCTACTGACGGGATGAGGTCAATATCCTTCCAGGATACCCGGGCCAGGTTTATTAGAAAGGCCTGCTCACAGAAGTGTTTTAGGGAGCATTTGTCAGTGATGAGGGGTGGTCATTTGACCGCGGACCCATAACGGACGCAGGCAATGAGGCAGTGATTGCTGAAATCCTGGTTGAAAACAGCAGAGTTGTATTTAGAGGGCAAGTTGGTCAGGATGATATCTTTGAGGGTGCCCATGTTTGCGGATTTGGGGTTGTACCTGGTAGGTTCCTTGATAATTTGTGTGAGATTGAGGGCATCTAGCTTAGATTGTAGGATGGCCAGGGTGTTAAGCATATCCCAATTTAGGTTACCTAGCAGTACGAACTCTGACGATAGATGGGGGGCAATCAATTCACATATTGTGTCCAGGACACAGCTGGGAGCTGATGGGGGTCTATAACAAGCGGCAATAGTGAGGGACTTATTTCTGGAAAGATGGATCTTTAAAAGTAGAAGCTCTGTTTGGAACGGTTTGGGCATAGACCTGGATAGTATGACAGACCTCTGCAGGCTGTCTCTGCAGTAGATTGCAATTCCGCCCCCTTTAGCAGTTCTATCTTGATGGAAAATGTTGTAATTGGGGATGGAAATTTGTGAATTTCCGGTGGCCTTCCTAAGCCAGGATTCAGACACGGCTAGGACATCAGGATTGGCAGAGTGTGCTAAAGCAGTGAATAAAGCAAACTTAGGGAGGAGGCTTCTGATGTTAACATGCATGAACCCAAGGCTTTTACAGTTGCAGAAGTAAACAAATGAGAGCACCTGGGGGCTACCTGGCCTGGGTTAACCGCTACATCACCAAAGGAACAGAGAAGGAGAAGGATGAGGGTACGGCTAAAGGCTATATGAACTGGTCGTCTGGTGCTTTGGGAAGAGACAATAAAAGGAGCCAATTTCTGGGCGTGGTAGGATATATTTAGGGCATAGTGTACAGACGGTGTGGTAGGGTGCAATTACAGGCATTGAGTGACGATGAGAGAGGTTGCATCTCTGGAGACGCCAGTTAAGCTAGTTGCGGTCTCCGCATGTGTGGGGGGTGGGACAAAGGGGCTTTCTGAGGCATGTTGAGCGGGACTAGGGTCTCCGCAGTAAAATAAAACAATGAGAGCTGCCCTAAACAACAGTATACCTTGCATATTGACATTAGAGAGAGGCATAAAACAATCACAGGTGTTGATTGGGAGAGCTAAGACAACAACAGGTTAGACAACAACGGGTAAACAGCTAAGACAACAACAACGGGTAAATGGCGATGAATGGGCAGAGAGGGTCAATTAGCTACACAGAGGGCCTGAGTTCGAGGCTGGGGCCGACAGATACACAAAATGAAGACCCGTGTTAATGAACAGTCCAGCAGGCATCAGCTGTGTTGCGATCATAGGGTCCAATGAGCAGCAATAGATGAAACAGGAAGCCGTTAGGTAGTCGATTATTACGCTAGGCAAGTGGGAGACACGGCGTTCAGGAAGCTAGCGGGCCGGGGCCAGCAGATGGATATTCACCAACATCCACAACGCTGAGGCCAGTTGAGAGCACATCGACCGAATTACGTCTGCAGACCAGCAGACCCATCATGATGGATCGGCGGGGCTCCGGTCGACAAAGGGTCCAGGCCAATTGGAAAGAGAGGTGTTGTAGTTGGTGTACTTCGTTTGCTAGGCGGGAGATGGGCCTAGTTCGAGGCTAGCTCGAGGCTAACTGGTGCATGCTTCTGGAATATAGCCACTCAGTAGCAGCTAGCTAGCTGCGATGATCCGGTGTAATCGTCCAGAGCTTGCAGCAGGAATCCGGTGATGTAGTGGGAAAAAATGCAGTCCGATATGTTCAGGGCTGCTATCGCGCTGTGCAGACTGGTAGGTATTATCCGGGCTACCCGGGCTAAAGCGGCTGGTGTCTGAGCTAATGGTAAAGACCGCTAGAAGTGGCTAACAATGACTAAATAGCTAGTAGCTAATTAGCTGGCTCCTGATGGTGGTACCAGTTATAAGGTCTAAAGAATAGTTGATCCGTACCACATTGGGTGAGGCTGGTTGCAGGACGGAATATTTAATTCGAAAATGGAAAAAAGAGATTGAAATATAATGAAAAGTATACAAAAAAATGAATACTTACACGGGACAAAAATGGAACAAAAACAAACTTGTCTTACTGCTACGCCATCTTGGATTGATCTCATAGTTGGGTAGCTAGCGAGCAAGGGATAAGAACATTGCCAGCCAGTATGACAATATAACATTCAGAATGAACGACAGTCAAACTCTCATTTCATTTAGTAAGTTCACCATAGACACAGAACAAAATGACTTAACGACTGGGTCACATCCCTGGTAACCAAAACGATAGAACAAACGACCAGCCGGCTTGGGTAGCAAACTTAGATTTGTGTCGGGATGATATCTTGTGGAAGAATTTAATAGTATAAATAAATTCATCAAAATAACATTTTTTATGAAAATATATAAATATTTTTTTTATATAAATGCCTTGATGACAGGTAACCTGTTGAATGAAAGTGATAATGCCCTCGAAGCTGGTGTTTGGAGGATATATTGGCACGGTTTGCCGGCCCTCAACTTCATCTCGGGCCTAAAACCCGTGGCAATATATCCTTCAAACACCCGCTTCGAGGTCATTATCACTTAAATGTATTGTATCATGTATTTGATTTAATATTGTATTATGCAGTGTTATGTATACTATGTAAACTCAATATCCCAATTAGGATCTGGCTAAAATACTCCAATCATTTATACAATCCATTGCGCTCTATGGTTGTGAGGTTTGTGGTCCACTCACCAAACAGAATTCACAAGATGGGACAAACACCCAATTGAGAATCTGTATGCAGAATTCTGCAAAAATATCCTTCATATACAACACAAAACACCAAACAATGCATGCAGAGTAGAATTAGGTCTATACCCGCTAATTATCAAAATCCAAAAAGAGCTGTTAAATTCTACAACCACCTAAAAGGAAACAAAGCCCTCACCTATTCAGAGAGATTAATGTAGAGAAGAGTCCCATCAGCCAGCTGCTTCTGGGTTCTTTTCACAAACCCAAACAGACTCCACAGAGCCCCAGGACAGCAACACAATTAGACCCAACCAAATTATTAGAAAACAAAAACTATTTGACAAACTGGGAAGAATCAACCAAAAAACGAAGCAAATTGGAATGTTATCTGTCCCTAAACAGAGAGAACACCATAGCAGAATACCTGACCACTGTGACAGACACAAAATTATTATTATTATTTATTTATTTTTAGAAAATTAAGAAAATCCTTGACTACAGTACCAGTCAAAAGTTTGGATAACCTACTCATTCAAGGGTTTTTCTTTATTTTTACTATTTTCTACAATGTAGAATAATAGTGAAGACATCAAAACTATGAAATAACACATATGGAATCATGTAGTAACCAAATAAGTGTTAAGCAAATAAAAATATATTTTATAATTGAGATTCTTCAAAGTAGCCACCCTTTGCCTTGATGACAGCTTTGAGAACCACTTGACTGTTGTCGTGCTTTTGTTTCATTATTTTCTGAAGTGCTTTTTAAATGTATGCATAATGTGTGCTGAAGAAGCAAAGTATTAATTTGCTTGGAAAATGGCTGTGTGGTTTTTCTTGTCTTAACATAATCTAATGTTATGCTTTCTTCATAAAGCCTTATTGAAATCGGAAAGTGTAGTTGTATTATCGAGAAGTGTATCTTTAAAATGGGAAATAATAGTTGTATGTTTGAGAAATTTGAATTATGAGATTTTTGTTGTTTTGAATTTGGCGCCCTGCTATTTCACTGGCTGTTAGCGAGTGTGTCCCGCAGGTGGGTCCCACGCTAGCGTCCCACACACACCAGAGAAGGTCAGTCAATTCTGCGAATTTCAGTCGCAAAACCATCAAGTGCTATGATGAAAAGCATTCCAGGTGAAGCTGGTTGAGAGAATGCCATGAGTGTGCAAATCTGTCATCAAGGCAAAGGGTGGCTACTTTGAAGAATCTCAAATATAAAATATATTTAGATTTGTTTGACACTTTTTTGGTTACTACATGATTCCATGTATGTTAGTCATATTTTTCATTATTCTACAATGTAGAAATAGTAAAAATGAAGAAAAACCCTTGAATGAGTAGGTGTGTCCAAACTTTTGACTGGTACTGTGTATTTGTGGTGTGATTTTCATATCAGCCCTTTTGGGATTCCAACCTCACCTGCACACCGTTTTTACCAGTTTTTTTTATCTGTACTGTCTTGTAATTCACTTATTTTCTTTAGTGCGAATAAATAAAACCTCAAACCTAAAACCATTCAGCCAGAAGAGCATTAGTGAGGTCGGGCACTGATGTTGGGAGATTAGGCCAGGCTCACAGTTCCAATTCATCCCAAAGGTGTTCGATGGGTTTGAGGTCAGAGCTCTGTGCAGGCCAGTCAAGTTCTTCCACACCGATCTCAAAAACAAAACATTGTATGCACCTCACTTTGTGCACTGGGGCATTGTCATGCTGAAACAGGAAAGGACCTTCCCCAAACTGTTGCCACGTTGGAAGCACAGAATCGTCTAGAACGTCATTGTATGCTGTAGCGGTAAGATTTCCCTTCACTGGAACTAAGGGGCATAGCCTGAACCATTTAAAACAGCTCCAGACCCTTATTCCTCCTCCACCAAACTTTACAGTTGGCACTATGCCTTGGGACAGGTAGCGTTGTCCTGGCATCCGTCAAACCCAGATTCGTCCGTTGGACTCCCAGACGATGAAGCGTGATTCATCACTCCAGAGAACACGTTTCCACTGCTCCAGAGTCTAATGGCGGCAAGCTTTTTCACCACTCCAGCCGATGCTTGGCATTGCGCATGGTGATCTTGTGTGGCTGCTCGGCCATGAAAACCCATTTCATGAAGTTCCAGACAAACAGCTATTGTGCTGACTTTGCTTCCAGAGGCAGTTTGAAACTTGGTAGTGAGTGTTGCAACTGAAGATTTTTACGCGCTACGTGCTTTAGCACTCGGCTGTCCCGTTCTGTGAGCTTGTGTGGCCTACCACTTCCCGTCTGAGCCATTGTTGCTGCTAGACGTTTCCACTTCACAATAACAGTACTTACAGGCAGCTCTAGCAGGGCAAAAACTTGATGGACTGACTTGTTGGAAAGGTGGCATCCTATGACGGTGGCACGTTGAAAGACACTGAGCTCTTCAGTAAGGCCATTCTACTGCCAATGTTTGTCTATGGAGATTGTATGGCTGTGTGCTCGATTTTATACACCTGTCAGCAACGGATGTGGCTGAAATAGCCAAATCCACTAATTTGAAGGGGTGTCCACATACTTTTGTATATATAGTGTATGTGTGAATTCAATTCAATTCAATTCAATTGAGAGACCGAAAGAGAGAAACAGACAGAGAGAGAGAGGGAGAGAGAGGGAAAGAGAGAGGGAGGATGAGAGGGAGAGAGAGGGAGGAAGAGATGGAGAGAGATTTAGAAAGAGAGAAATGTATGACCATATTAGAGAACCATATTTCCCTCAGACCCACAAAAACAATCCAATTTCCCATATCTATTAGGTGAAATACCACAGTGTGCCATAACAGCAACAAGATTTGTGACCTGTTGCCACAAGAAAAGGGCAACAAGTGAAGAACAAACACCATTGTAAATACAACCCATATTTATGTTTATTTATTTTCCCTTTTGTACTTTAACTATTTGCACATTGTTACTACACTGTATATAGACATAATATGACATTTGAAATGTCTCTATTCCTTTTATTTTTTATTTAACTTTTGTTTATTATCTATTTCACTTGCTTTGGCAATGCAAACATATGTTTCCCATGCCAATGAAGCCCATTGAATTTAATCGAATTGAGAGAGCAAGAGAAAGTGAGAGAGAGAGAGAGAGAGAGAGAGAGGGAGAGAAAGCGAGAGAGAGAGAGAGAGAGAGGGAGAGAAAGCGAGAGAGAGAGAGAGGGAGAGAAAGCGAGAAAGAGAGAGAGAGGGAGAGAAAGCGAGAGAGAGAGAGAGAGGGAGAGAAAGCGAGAGAGAGAGAGAGAGGGAGAGAAAGCGAGAGAGAGAGAGAGAGGGAGAGAAAGCGAGAGAGAGTAAGAGAGAGAGAGGGAGAGAGAGAGAGAGAGAGAGAGAGAGGGAGAGAAAGCGAGAGAGAGAGAGAGGGAGAGAAAGCGAGAGAGAGTAAGAGAGAGAGAGGGAGAGAGAGAGAGAGAGGGAGAGAAAGCGAGAGAGAGTAAGAGAGAGAGAGGGAGAGAAAGCGAGAGAGAGTAAGAGAGAGAGAGGGAGAGAAAGCGAGAGAGAGAGAGAGAGAGAGAGAGGGAGAGAAAGCGAGAGAGAGAGAGAGAGGGAGAGAAAGCGAGAGAGAGAGAGAGAGAGAGAGAGGGAGAGAAAGCGAGAGAGAGAGAGAGAGGGAGAGAAAGCGAGAGAGAGAGAGAGAGAGGGAGAGAAAGCGAGAGAGAGAGAGAGAGGGAGAGAAAGCGAGAGAGAGAGAGAGAGGGAGAGAAAGCGAGAAAGAGAGAGAGAGGGAGAGAAAGCGAGAGAGAGAGAGAGGGAGAGAAAGCGAGAGAGAGTAAGAGAGAGAGAGGGAGAGAAAGCGAGAGAGAGAGAGAGAGGGAGAGAAAGCGAGAGAGAGAGAGAGAGGGAGAGAAAGCGAGAGAGAGAGAGAGAGGGAGAGAAAGCGAGAAAGAGAGAGAGAGGGAGAGAAAGCGAGAGAGAGTAAGAGAGAGAGAGAGAGAGAGATAGAGAGAGAGAGGGAGAGAAAGCGAGAGAGAGAGAGAGAGGGAGAGAAAGCGAGAGAGAGAGAGAGAGGGAGAGAAAGCGAGAGAGAGTAAGAGAGAGAGAGAGAGAGATAGAGAGAGAGAGGGAGAGAAAGCGAGAGAGAGTAAGAGAGAGAGAGGGAGAGAAAGCGAGAAAGAGAGAGAGAGGGAGAGAAAGCGAGAGAGAGAGAGAGAGGGAGAGAAAGCGAGAGAGAGTAAGAGAGAGAGAGGGAGAGAGAGGGAGAGAAAGCGAGAGAGAGTAAGAGAGAGAGAGGGAGAGAAAGCGAGAGAGAGTAAGAGAGAGAGAGGGAGAGAGAGAGAGGGAGAGAGATAGAGAGAGAGGGAGAGAAAGCGAGAGAGAGTAAGAGAGAGAGAGAGTAAGAGAGAGAGAGGGAGAGAGATAGAGGGAAAACTTTCAGACAGGATGGCTGTGGTGTTGGCGTGTTTACTGATGATTGGAGGTTGTCTTTCTCTCCCACACACAGGTATGCACACACACACACAGAGACACACATAGAGACACACACACACACACAAACACATACTGTGCGTCGGAGAAGTCTCCATTCTCCAGAGATAATTAAAAATAAATGTTCTTTGTGCTCAGAGGCATGCTGGAAAGGCAAAGTTAACTTTTGGGTGACCATGGCAACGTGCTCCACCACTGTTTGTTCTTTTAATGTAATGATCCTGAGAAATAAGGGCCGGATATGTGAAAATATGATATGATGTGTCTGTCTATTTTCATTTTGAATGACCCAAGCCCATGGTTTAGACCAGGGACGGGAAACTGGCAGCCCGCGTTGCGTGCCTTCCTCCTTCTGTAGGCTGTGGTGGCTAATTTCTGCATTACCAAATGAGAAGAGTTACAAACACACCAGTCCGAGTTAAACTACATCTTTAATACTTAAGATACTTTTGCAAAAGTTCTTGACCCCCAATAATGTACTCTCTCGAATGAATCATTGAATGAGGTGATTACAGAATGGCTACAGGGATCTTTTATAGCAACGATACAGCCCCTTCAACGTACATTGACAAACCACAGATACTTAGTAACAGTTCACAAAGGTTAAGTTTTGTATGACAGATATCAATAAAACACATCGGACAGTAACTGCTATGTCAACAGGATGAATTGTATAGCCCAGTATCTGGTCCCCTTAGAACTGTCCCTCCCTGGTACGGTATTGAACAGAACTATTTCATCCAATGGCATATATCAATTGTCAACTCTAGATACTCCCATCTCAAGCAAACCCCCTCTTGACCCCACTCCTGGACAGGCTCACTGGGGGGAGTGAGCCTCTAGGCCATATATTATCACAGGATAAGTGTGAGATCTAAGAGAGGACATACAAGGGTCCATTTACTGCCATAATCCTCCCCACAATAAAGAAAAGGAGGGAGTGACTTGCTCACAGACATAGTGGAGACAAGTCATTGGTTCCCCATTAATCACGCATCCCTTCACATGGTTTAAGAAATAGGTAAAGACACATTCCCATGACGACAAGTCTGACCTCTCCCCTCTCTGGGCCCCAAGTGTCTGAGCCCCAGCTAAGGTAGACGTGCAACTGAACTGACACTTTCTAATGACAAGTACCTCAAATAAGCATATTATACTAATAAAACATCTTAATTATCTATGTTACCCAACTAATTCTGATTCGTCCACGACAAGGCCCGCGGATCAAAATATGGAACTCAGTTGGGGTCTCAACTAACTGTTGAGAGTTAGAATAGTAGAATACACAAGATGCAATTTTGAAATTTGGCTGTGCATCAACAGTTTTTCTGTTATGTCAGTCACTGACAGTCACTCAATTATCCCATGTCAGCTCAAATGTTTTTGGATTGGTAAATTAGTCTAGCAGGGCTTGCCATTGATTTTGTCAGTCACTCTCACTCAGACATTATATTAAAAACTGCAAACATTTGTCTCCACCCTATGGCAAAATGTGTACAATTGCAGGATATTAGCTGTAAAACTGCAAATGTTTCTCTCAGCCCCATGGCAAATTGAATAGAATTGCATGAAATGAGTTATAAAATTGCCAATTCTTCTCTCTTCTCCATGGCAAAATGTATAGAATTGCAGCAAACTTGCTTTCAAAAGTTGCCCATCCCTGGTTTAGATAGAGCTGTGTGTACAGTGTAGCGCTGTATAGGAGAGGGCAAGTGGCCTGACCAGGAAACAATAAAGGTCATAGTTATAACTCTGGCATGGACTTTTCCTGTTCAGGTCACACGGCCAGGGGAAATGTCTGGCT
This sequence comes from Salmo salar, assembly GCF_965601325.2. Lineage (NCBI taxonomy): Eukaryota > Metazoa > Chordata > Actinopteri > Salmoniformes > Salmonidae > Salmo > Salmo salar. Next base: position 39,249,413 of record NC_138315.1, read on the forward strand.
CTACCTACAGATTAGGAGTCTGTATTGAGACGTTGGGTGCAGTGCAGCGTGTTGTATCACTATATCAGTCTGTTGTCCATGAAAGAATCGGTGTTCCCTACAGCCCACGGATGAATGGATGTGTTTTCTTTGTTTTGGGAAATCAAACAATCATGTGTGCTAAGTATGTGTTTATAATAATCGGAGTGGCTTAGTGTGTGCTGAGTATGCATTAGGAATAGCACAAAGCAGGTATATGTCCCATTCTCTCTCTCCCTCTCTCTCTCTCACACACACACACACACACACACACACACACACACACACACACACACACACACACACACACACACACACACACACACACACACACACACACACACACACACACACACACAACCCCTACCCCCACCTCCACACACACTCTCTCACAAACGAAACCATTGAAGTAATTAACGTCATGTTTTCCCTCACGACTTCTCTCATTGGCCCGAGAACCCTACTATGGTGTAGTTCTGCTGAGATCCATCCCACAGGTATTTTTCCAGGATTAAATTATCTTGGCGCATCCTGGCACAAATTATCCGGGGAAGTCAGGCTGAGTTACTGGGTAAACAAAGCAGATTCCCTACCCTTCCAGCCTGCTCTATGCAGCCACAGCCATTTGTCAGGCCATATTTAGATTTCTCAACACCAGGACCCCCTGTGACCACAGCTTAATCTGCGCTCAGTTACTCTCACTTACTCTCTCTCACTAACTAACCTTCTGAGTCATTCCATATGAATGAAGCGTGACATGCTGTTTATCAACTGATGGTGGGCCCAACACAAACACCTCAGATTATGTAAAATAGATACATTGTGAAAATTTGAAAAATCTGACTAAGGTAAAAAGAATGACATAATTTGTCAAATAAATAAAATCAAACAACAGTTTTTATTTTCCAGTGATGAAGACATGAATGTCTCATGGTATGGTGGGATATGCAAAATGGGTCAACTTTGGGCACCTTTATCTCCTGAATGTTTTGGCATTCAGGTCCAAAAAGTCCCTTTCTGACCGCTTCTACCATGGGCAAACATGTATGGAAGGTTTTGTTCAAATCAGAAGGAGTGGCGTCAGAAATCCTATGGAACGACGCCTATGCAATCCTAGTGAATGTGTTAAAGAGGGAGACAGTGGTTTGGAGATTTGAGGGTCTGGCTCTAAAGCTGTGGGGGCCAGAGGGAGAGCAAGGGGCAGGGACAGGGATAAGAGATGGGGCAAGTGGTCCAAGAGTTCTCTTTCGGTGTGTATCATGACACTAGGTGAGACCCAAATACAGACAAAAGAGGCAGATGGTTGGAGTTTAAGATGTTTAATAAATCCAAAGGGAATAGGCAAGAGAATGGTCATGGACAGTCAAAAAGTCATAACCAAATCAGAGTCCAGGAGGTACAGAGTGGCAGGCAGGCTCGGGGTCAGGGCGGTAGTGGAGAAGGTGGAAAGTTTTAAGTTCCTCGGCGTACACATCACGGACAAACTGAAATGGTCCACCCACAAAGACAGCATGATGAAGAAGGCGCAGCAACTTTTACAGATGCACAATCGAGAGTATCCTGTCGGGCTGTATCACCGCCTGGTACGGCAACTGCTCCGCCCACAACCGTAAGGCTCTCCAGAGGGTAGTGAGGTCTGCACAACGCATCACCGGGGGCAAACTACCTGCCCACCAGGACACCTACACCACCCGATGTCACAGGAAGGCCAAAAAGATCATCAAGGAAAACAACCACCGAGCCACTGCCTGTTCACCCCGCTACCATCTAGAAGGCGAGGTCAGTACAGGTGCATCAAAGCTGTGGCCGAGAGACTGAAAAACAGCTTCTATCTCAAGGCCATCAGACTGTTAAACAGCCATCACTAACATTGAGTGGCTGCTGCCAATATACTGACTAATTTCTAGCCACTTTAATAATAAAACATTGGATGTAATATATGTATCACTAGTCACTTTAAACAATAACACTTTATATAATGTTTACATACCCTACATTACTCATATCATATGTATATACACTGTACTCTATACCATCTACTGCATCTTGCCTATGCCGTTCGGCCATCGCTAATCCATATATTTATATGTATATATTCTTATTCATTCCTTTACACTTGTGTGTATTAGGTAGTTGTTGTTAAATTGTTAGATTACTTGTTAGATATTACTGCATGGTCAGAACTAGAAGCACAATAATTTCGCTACACTCGCATTAACATCTGCTAACCATGTGTATGTGACCAATAAAATTTGATTTGATTTTGTAGGCAGAATGGTCAGGCAGGTCGGTCAGTGTCCAGAACAGGCAAGGGTCAAAACCGGGAGGTCTAGAAAAAGGCGAAAAGGCAAAGCAGGAAACCGGGAAAAACCGCTGGTAGGCTTGGACATACAAGACAAACTGGCACAGAGAGGCAGGAAACACAGGGATAAATACACTGGGCAAAACGAGCAACACCTGGAGGGGGTGGAGACAATAACGAGGACAGGTGAAACAGATCAGGGTGTGACAGTGTATGACCAAGAGAGATGGAGAGAAAAAGAGGGATGGACAGATATTGGGAGAGTAAGAAAGAGAGAGGATAGAGATGGAGATGGTGATCAAGCGGGAGAAAGGTCTCCTAAACAGAGAGAAGAATATGTAAGAAAAAAGGGGGATAGATGAGAGGAGAGAGGGATGACGCTAAAGCCATAAAGCAAGGGATTTTTGTTTTGTTTTATGGTGGTAGATCAGCTTCAATATTGCAGAGAGATTTTGGGTTCTATCAAACTAAATGTTTGCATCATTTGTAATCCCCCTATTGTTTTTACATTATTTCCCCCCAACCCAAACACCCCTCTCCCGATTGGAGTAAACCATCGGACAAAAATATGTCCTCCAATGCTATCCACAGCTATCCTCGCTCACATACACATAACACTCCAATCTCAACTCCAACCCTCAGATGTCCACAGACTAACTCATCTTTCCCAGTACACTACCATTGTATCTACAGTGCATTCGGAAAGTATTCAGTACCCTTCCCTTTCCCACATTTTGTTACGTTACAGCCTTATTCTAAAATGGATTAAATAAAAACACATTTTTTATTTTATTTTTATTTCACCTTTATTTGACCAGGTAGGCCAGTTGAGAACAAGTTCTCATTTACAACTGCGAGCTGGCCAAGATAGAGCAAAGTGGTGCGACACAAACAACAACACAGAGTTACACATGGAATAAACAAACGTACAGTCAATAACACAATAGAAAAGTCTATATACAGTGTGTGCAAATGTAGTAAGATTAGGCAGGTAAGGCAATAAATCGGCCATAGTGGCAAAATAATTACAATTTAGCAATTAAACACTGGGGTGATAGATGTGCAGAAGATGATTGTGCAAGTAGAGATACTGGGGTGCAAAGCAGCAAAAAAATAAATAACAGTATGGGGATGAGGTAGTTGGGTGGGCCATTTACAGATGGGCTATGTACAGGTGCAATGATCTGTAAGCTGCTCTGACAGCTGATGCTTAAAGTTAGTGAGGGAGATATAAGTCTTTAGCTTCAATGATGTTTGCAATTTGTTTTGCAAATCCTCATCAATCTACACACAATACCCCATAATGACAAAGCAAAAATAGGTTTTTAGAAATGTTTTACTTATTTCTATAAGTATACAGACCCTTTGCTATGTAACTCGGAATTGTGCTCAGGTGCATCCTGTTTCCATTGATCATCACAGAAATGAAATGAACCCGAACCTAAAAAATGTCAAATTTCTAGAAAACAGTAGGCTTTATTGATTTAAACTGGTGTTGAGAACAACGCGGCGGAGGCGGGCGGAGTGAAGAGACAAGGATACAGTCATTGGGCCTATAAAAAGTGCAGAGACAGGAGAACTCACCTTAGTTATGTACAAAAAGGGATTTCAAATCCAAAGTTTTGGAGTATGGAGCCAAAAGAAGAACAAAATGCATCACTGTCCCAATAATTACGGAGGGCACTGTATATACTGTATTCTAGTTATGGCTCGTCATATATACAGTGCATTCGGAAAGTATTCAGACCCCTTGACTTTGACTTTTTCAACATTTTGTTACGTTACAGCCTTATTCTAAAATGTATTACATACGTTTTTCCCCTCAGCAATCTAAGCACAATACCCCATAATGACAAAGCTAATACAAGTTTTATGAAATACCTTATTTACATATGTATTCAGACCCTTTTCTATGAGTCTCAAAATTTTGCTCAGGTGCTGATCGTGGACTATAGGAAAAGGAGGGCCGAACAGGCCATCATTAACATCGACTCGGCTGTCGTGGAGCGCGTCGGGAGTTTCAAGTTCCTTGGTGTCCACATCACCAACGAACTATCATGGTCCAAACACACCGAGACAGTTGTGAAGAGGGCACCACAACACCTTTTCCCCCTCAAGAGACTGAAAAGATTTGGCAATGGTGACCAGATCCTCAAAAAGTTCTACAGTTGCACGATCAAGAGCATCCTGACCAGTTGCATCACCGCCTGCTATGGCAACTGCTCGGCATCTGACTGTAAGGTGCTACAGAGGGTAGTGCGTATGGCCCAGTACATCACTGGGGCTAAGCTGCCTGCCATCCAGGACCTCTACACCAGGCGGTGTCAGAGGAAGGCCCAAAACATTGTCAAAGACTCCAGTCACCCAAATCATAGACTATTCTCTCTGCTACCGCACGACAAGCAGCACCGGAGCACCAAGTCTAGGTCCAAAAGGCTCCTTAAAACCTGTTGGGGCTAGGGGGCAGTATTGAGAATTTTGAAAAAAATATGTGCCCATTTTTAACTGCCTCCTACACCAACTCAGAAGCTAGGATATGCATATTATTACCAGATTTGGATAGAAAACACTCTGAATTTTCTAAAACTGTTTGAATGGTGTCTGTAAGTATAACAAAACTCATATGGCAGGCAAAAACCTGAGAAAAAATAATAATTTTGTGGCTGTACTATTTTTTTTTGGTCATTGTTATTAGATACCACAGTGAGAAAGGATTCATTTCGCAACTCCTACGGCTTCCACTAGATGTCAACGATCTTTATAAAGTTGTTTGAAGCGTCTATGATGAACAGAGACCGGATGACAAGGAAGAGAAGTTGACCTCCCTGGGATGTCGTCACTTCATTATTGGCTGCACCTGCGTAATCATGTGATGCGATACATTTTTCAAAGACGTTTTTCAAGACACAGGAGAGGTCGGGTTGAAACATTACTGATGTTTCACGTTAAAAATGGCTCTAAAGATTGATGCTAAACAACGTTTGACATGTTTGAACGAACGTAAATAGATTATTTTTTTTACTTTTCGCCGTGACTCCGACCCCCCCCCCCCCCCCCCCCCCGCTACTTTTTAGTAGCCTACCAAAGCGCTAACAACTTGGAGTTATTGGGACATCAATTATGAACTTTGTTGAAAGAAACCACATTTGCAGTGGACCTGGGATACCTGGAATTGCCAATGGATGAAGATAATCAAAGGTAAGGGAATATTGACAATAGTAATTTTGATATTACATGGTTACAAGATGGTGCTAACCTGTATAGCCTAGCCTATTGTTCTTAGCACAGCACCCGGTTTATTGCAAATTGTGATTTCCCAGTAAAGTTATTTTGAAATCTGGCATTGCAGTAGCATTTACGAAATGTTAAACTATGAATATTTGAATGACAATATTATAATTTACCAATGTTATCGAATAGTAATTTTGTGATTTGTAACGTTGTTCACCGGAAGCATTTGAGAGAAAAAAAAAATCTGATTTTCACCGCTTCGGTAAAATGCTGTTTTTGGATATAAATATGAACTTGATGGAACAAAAAATGCATGTATTGTGTAACATAATGTCTTAGGAGTGTCATCTGAGGAAGATTGTCAAAGGTTGGTGCATAATTCTAGCTGGTTATCCGCTTATGGTGACGCCTGTCTTTGAATTGACAAAACATTACACACAGCTATTTTCAATGTACTCTCCTAACATAACCTAACTTTATGCTTTCGCCGTAAAGCCTCTTTGAAATCGGACAATGTGGTTGGATTTAGGAGATGTTTATCTTTCAAATTGTGAGAAATAGTTGATTGTTTGAGAAATTGAAATTATTAGATTCTTGCAGTTTTGAATTTCCCGCCATGGTCTCTTGACAATGAATCCCTATACCGGGATAAGATCCCCAACAGGTTTTAACAGCTTCTACCCCCAAGCCATAAAACTGCTGAACAATTAATCAAATGGCCACCCAGACTATTTACATTGACCCCGCCCCTCTCCCCTTGTTTTTACACTGCTGCTACTTGCTGATTATTATCTATGCATAGTCACTTTACCCTTACCTACATGTGCAAATTACCTCAACTAACCTGTACCCCCTGCACATTGATTCTGTACCGGTACCCGCTGTATATAGCCTTATTGTTATGTAATTTTCTTGTGTTACTTTTTTATTAATTTTTTTACTTTAGCTTATTTAGTAAATATTTTCTTAACTCTATTTCTTAAATGTTGGTTAAGTGCCAACAGCCAAGTTAACAAATCCACCAGGCCCTTCATACCAAATTCACTAAGTTCTGTCGTTGAATAATAAATAAACATGGGTGGCGTTTGCTTAGTATTAGTTGTGTCCATCTTACTAGTTAAGAAGTCATTTTCTCCCGCAGTTGCTTCACTGCATCTCGGCAGGTGGCTATGTCATTTCATTTCAAGTCGCATGACTTGAAATGAAATGAATAAATATGTAAACTGAGAAATCACAAGATAATTCATCAGAGTAACTTTTCCATAGATGCACTGGTGTTTCCCTCTCAAGATCCTATCTATTTTGCAAAGTTTTCAAAGTTAATAGTTATAAGATTGCTAAACTTTTCCGGAATATGTACACCAAGCACATCAACTTCACCATCCTCCCATTTATTCGGGAAACCACATGGCAATTTAAAGTTTGTATCTTTTTGGAACCTAATCTGTAATATCATACATTTATCATAGTTGGGTTTTAGTCCAGAAAAACTGGACACATTTTCCAGGTCCTCAATAAGGTCCTTCAAGGTTTAATCATCGACATACATTGATGCTTTTGTCTCTAAACCATACATGTTTAGCCCCTTAATATTATTATTTGATATTTTATAGGTGACAGTTCAATGGCCAAAATAAATAAGTATGGTGACAGAGAGCAATCTTGTTTTATTCCTGTTGACGATTCAAAGTTCTCAGAGAAGTAACCATTATTTATGATTTTACATAAAGAACTGTTGTACATGACTTTTACCCATTTTATGAGAGATTCTCCAAAGTAGAAAAAATCCAGGCACTTAAACAGATTATAGATGTACTGTATCGAAGGCTTTCTCAAAATCTACTATAAAGATTATACCTGGTTTCCCTGGATTCTAATTCATTTTGAATTATTCCTAAAAGTTGTCTAATTTTGTCTCCAATATATCTTCCTTTTAAGAATCCCATCTGATCATGATGAATATTGTCCTGTAGGGCCTTTTTAATTACTTGAGCAATACATTTTGCCAGTATTTTTGCATTGCAACATTGAAGGGTGAAGTGCCTCCAATTTCTTAAAGATACTGGGTCTTTGTACTGCCCCCTGGCTCCTGATTAAGTAGATAAAACAAGGGATTTGATAGGGGAGGTGTTCAGAGGAAGAGATGGAAAGAGGAAGAGGGGGGACAGAGATATCTGGAAGATCATAGAGGGGATGAAGAGGGAATTTAAGAGTTTCTCATCTGCAGGTGAAGAGTGAGATATGAGGTTGAAGATGAGATAGAGGGAGGAAAAGGGGGTGCTGGGAGATAAAAGAGAGAAGCTGAGAATGACTTGTGGAAGCGGATGAGGAGAGACATTCGTCCTTTTCAACATTGTATTTTTACTTTTTTTTTATTTAGCTAGGCAAGTCAATGTCGTGTCTTTGGCCATCATTAACTTGAAGACATGTTTATCAAATAACTCTCTGTAATTATTATTACGCGATTAAACTGATTAATCATGTAACTGTAATTAACTAGAAGGTCGGGGCACCAAGTAAAATATTCAGATTAAAGTTATAATTTCCCTAATATAACTTCCAGATATTATAATATCTGGTCGATTTGTCTCCTCATTAACCTCTATGGGCTAGGTGGGACGCTTGCGTCCCACCTACTCAACAGCCAGTGTAATCCCGTGGCGCGTTATTCAAATTCCTCAAAAATGCAAAAACTTCAATTTTTCAAACATATGACTATTTTACACCATTTTAAAGATAAGACTCTCGTTAATCTAACCACACTGTCCGATTTCAAAAAGGCTTTACAACGAAAACAAAACATTAGATTATGTTAGCAGAGTACCCAGCCAGAAATAATCAGACACCCATTTTTCAAGCTAGCATATAATGTCACATAAACCCAAACCACAGCTAAATGTAGCACTAACCTTTGATCTACATCAGATGACAACCCTGGGACATTATGTTATACAATACATGCATGTTTTGTTCAATCAAGTTCATATTTATATCAAAAACCAGCTTTTTACATTAGCATGTGACTAGCATGTGACTAGCATTCCCACCGAACACTGTCGGTGAATTTACTAAATTACTCACGATAAACGTTCACAAAAAGCATAACAATTATTTTAAGAATTATAGATACAGAACTCCTCTATGCACTCTATGTCCGATTTTAAAATAGCTTTTCGGTGAAAGCACATTTTGCAATATTCTCAGTAGATAGCCCGGCATCACAGGGCTAGCTATTTAGACAGCCAGCAAGTTTAGCACTCAGAAAAGTCACATTTACTATAAGAAAAATGTTATTACCTTTGTTGTCTTCGTCAGAATGCACTCCCAGGACTTCTACTTCAATAACAAATGTTGGTTTGGTTCAAAATAATCCATAGTTATATCCAAACAGCGGCGTTTTGTTCGTGCGTTCAAGACACTATCCGAAAGGGTAAATAAGGGTGACGAGCATGGCGCAATTCGTGACAAAAAAATTCTAAATATTCCATTAGCGTACTTCGAAGCATGTCAAGCGCTGTTTAATATCAATTTTTATGCCATTTTTCTCATAAAAAAAGCGATAATATTCCAACCGGGAATCTGCGTTTAGGTAAACAGACGAAAGAAAATAAAGCATTCGGTCGACTCGGGCACGCGCCTAAGCCCATAGTACTCTGATCAGCCACTTGCCAAAAGCGATAATGTGTTTCTGCCAGAGGCTGCCTCGATATCGTTCAGCTTTTTCCCGGGCTCTGAGAGCCTATGGGAGCCGTAGGAAGTGTCACATTATTGCAAAGATCCTCAGTCTTCAATAAAAAGAGCCAAGATGAAACACAATTTGTCAGACAGGCCACTTCCTGCATGGAATCTTCTCAGGTTTTGGCCTGCCATATGAGTTCTGTTATACTCACAGACACCATTCAAACAGTTTTAGAAACTTTAGGGTGTTTTCTATCCAAAGCCAATAATTATATGCATATTCTAGTTACTGGGCAGGAGTAGTAACCAGATTAAATCGGGTACGTTTTTTATCCGGCCGTGTCAATACTGCCCCCTAGCCCTAACAGGTTAATGATGTGTTAGTTTACCTCGCGTCAGTCTCATTCCAAACATCGTAAATTGTTGTTATCTGCACGAACCCAGTCTTCACTAAGTCATCCATACATCAATTGTCTTAAAATCATTTATTTACTAAACTAAGTTCACAGAAAGCATACAAAACAGTAGGTATCGTTACAAAGCAATGGTAGAGGAATGTGCCCTAGTGGGCTAAACCGGCATGGCGGCTTGTTAAACAAACAAGGGGGTGGGGGCAGCGGAGAAGACACTACAGAGTTGATAAATATTAACAATTGATATGCTAATCCTTTGCACATGAACGCTCACTCATTCGGAAACAATTGCAATCAATATATATATTTACGCTCAGTGTCGTCGTGATCTTTGTTGGAGAGTTTTGTCCTCTCTCTCTCTCTCTCTCTCTCTCTCTCTCTCTCTCTCTCTTGGTTAGAATGGATCTTTCAAAGCGATATTCTTTAATGTCGTTATAGAATGGATGTTTCGTCGGTCTTCACGTTCAATGATACCGAATTTCTAGCTGCAGACTAGTAATTAATATCAAAGACTTGTTATTATTCTGTCGGTATCGATAGTCTAAAAGTTTAACCACGTGGTATGGTTAAAGTTCAGTAGAGGGATGCATGGTCAAACCTATTGGCCAACTCGTAATGGAGTGGAGGCCTGGTCTCCAGAAAGAAACCCTGGGTGGGAGTTCATATACTGAACGTAGAAAAGGCTGTCACATGACGCCTTGTCCTGTCTGTGTCCCTGGGGGCGTGCTGGTGACTTGGTAAAACTTTAAGTAGAAAATACAATTCTCTCACATTAACATCTTACAAGCATCCCAACATATTCCAATTAGGTTTATCCTTATTCATTAATTGTATACAACCATGTAAGTCTCATAGCTGAGGCTATTATATAAACATTATTATGGTAATATGGCAATATTGTCTCTCGTGAGTTTCATAAAATTGTACCAAATGGACCAGTTCGTAGCTGGATTCTTCACCGATCTTTTATACCTTCTCCAGAACATAAATGTCGTTCGGTTCCCCCGTCCTGTGAGGTGGAAGACTTCCTTTGTCTCTCTATGAAACCCCTCTCTCTCCGTACTGTGGCCATGAGGCAGGACATTCTCCTTCGGAATTTATGGCTGCCTTCACACAGCCTTGTGTCAGAAGTATAGAGGTCGGGGGATGGTGCATAGAAAAGGCCTGGTGCAGAGGGAGGGGGGTTTAACTGTGCTCGCTGTACCCAAAGAGGGCAACGTCATGACATCAATTAAGAACAAATTCTTATTTACAATGACGGCCTACCGGGGAACAGTGGGTTAACTGCCTTGTTCAGGGGCAGAATGACAGATTTTTACCTTGTCAGCTCGGGGATTCAATCCAGCAACCTTACTGGAACATGGTGAGGATGTCTTGAAGTATAGGCCAATGCCTCTCCTGAGTTGACTGTGTGGTCAGTAAAAGCCTAGTAGATAGTATTGCGTGTGTAGCATGATGTACTACAGAACCCATAATGCAGTAGCTATATCTCTTGTATACCATGTCCTGGTTTGATTGAGTGGTCAGTTGCAGCAGTTCTACAGTATTAGATTTGTACTGTAGCTGTATAAGTCTTGTATACTGTATCCTGGGCTGACGTTGTGGTCAGTGGGTCAGTGCCTGCAACCAGGCCTATTCAGGGTCGTTAAAGTGATGTTCCTCGTCAACCGCTCAGGTCACATTATTTAATTGGCCTCCAGCCCCCTGGACACGAGCCAATTACAGCCGCTCTCTCTCTTTCCTTCTATCTCTCTCCCTCTCTATCTCTTCCTCTCTCCCTCAATCATTCTCTCTATCCCCCTTCATTTGCTCTTTATGGTCATTTGGAGTTGTTTTCTCTCCTCGACTAGGCATTAAGACTTTGGCCTGAGACATTTAGACAGGCAGAGAGAGAGTTGACCCTGAGTACACACTCATTTGGAGAGCAGCAATAGAGAGGCAGAAAAACATTTTTGGTGGTGGAGAGGTTGACTGATGCGGTCTCTTCAGGGACAAACATCCACACAGTGTGTTGAGGGAATACAATAACCTGTGTCTTTGTAGAGAAGTGGAGTTTGCTTTTGTCTTATATCAAAGTGGGATATTTCACGTGAACATGGTGCCTTTTGATTTGGCCAACAAAGAGAAAAAGAGGAGAAAATAAAAAGAGAGTGGGGTTAAAATGGAGTTTGTGGTTAAAGAGAACAATGGAACGATACTGAAAGAATAATCGTTTTTTTCCCATAATGGTCTTTCTGTTCCTATTGTAGGTAGTGTCACCTTGTCGTGGGATAGGACCAGGGGTGTAGGTGTGTTTGGGGGTGTGACGGGGTGTGATGGAGGTCTGTGTTAGGTGGGCACCACTTGTTGCTAGCTAAACCTCTTGCTTTAGCCCCTCCCTGCGTTCAAAGCAGTGTTATTACAGGAGAAAATGAAAAGCCGTTCAGCTCATCACATCATCTACCTAATCCTCCACAATATGTTTCGTGCTATAATGGGCCCCGCTCTCCGCTGCTGTGCGGACAAAGCCCATATTATGTCATCAAAAGGGGACGATTAACGCAGCAGAGGGGGGATGAAAGGAAGGGTGACAGAGTACCTGTTCACAAAAGACTGTAATTTTTACCAGTAATTAAAGTCTTACATTTTCCCCGTCGGATCATCAGGGCAGCAGAACAAACGGAGAGAAGGGAGCGACAGACGGGGGAAAGAGAAAAATTACAGGATTCTTTCTCAGTGAAAAAGCTCTCAGGCTTATAATGGTAATTAGGTCTCAGGAAAGGGGGAGGCAAGTTTTATTCCATCAGCCATCAGGCTGCTGAGCAGCGGGACATAGGACAGATGCAGGCCCAATACACGTTTGAACAATAGGCTGCAGAGGCGTTGAATAGGTGAAAATGTAAATGTGTGCCTTGTGTGATAACTTTCCAGTTTTCTGTACTGCATGTAATATATTGTGGTGTATATTTGTATGCTGGCATCACAAAATGAATTTCCATGTAAATGGACAATAAAGTATATCACATCGTATTAGAATAGAATAGAGAAACAAGGAGGTGAGGGGGAGGGGGTGAGAGTGAGGGAGAGAGGGGAAACAGGGTGGTATTGGGTGAAATACCAGTGTGCCATCACAGCAGCAAGATTTTTGACCTGTTGCCACAAGAAAAGGGCAACCAGTGAAGGACAAACACCATTGTAAATACAACCCATATTTATGTTGATTTATTTTCCCTTTTGTACTTTAACTATTTGCACATCGTTACAACACTGTATATATACATAATATGACATTTGATATGTCTTTATTCTTTTGGAACTGTGAGTTTAATGTTTACTGTAAATTTGTATTCTTTATTTCACTTTTGTTAATTATCTACTTCACTTGCTTTGGCAATGTTAACATATGTTTACCATGCCAATAAAGCCCTTGATTTAAATGTAATTGAAAGACAGAGAGAGGGGGGCAGGGCGACAGAGAGAGGGAGAGCAGGGGAACAGGTAGAGATGGGGGGGTAGAGAATGAGAGAGAGAGAGAGGCCTAATCCATAGTTCAACCATCAACCCCCCCCTTCCTCGATTACTCTCACACATCTTCCTCTGCAGAACCAAAATCCCTCCCAATCCATAATCTTACTGTGCTCGTAACTCTTGCATCTAGACGTTCCGCTAGCGGAACGCCTCGCCAAATATCCAATGGAAGAACTTGGTGCAAAATACAAATACCTCAAAAATGCAATAATTTCAATTTTTCAACCATACGACTATTTTACACCATTTGAAAGATAAGACTCTCGTTAATCCAACCACATTGTCCGACTTCAAAAAGGCTTTACAGCGAAAGCAAAACATTAGATTATGTTAGGAGAGTACACAGCCAAAAATAATCACGCAGCCATTTTCAAAGCAAGCATATGTCACAAAAACCCAAAACACAGCTAAATGCAGCACTAACCTTTGATCTTCATCAGATGACACTCCTAGGACATTATGTTATACAATACATGCATGTTTTGTTCAATCAAGTTCATATTTATATAAAAAAAACTGCTTTTTACATTAGCATGTGATGTTCAGAACTAGCATTCCCACCCAAAACTTCCGGTGAATTTACTAAATGACTCATCATAAACGTTGACAGAATACATAACAATTATTTTAAGAATTATAGATACAGAACTCCTTTATGCAATCGCTATGTCAGATTTTAGCTTTTCGGCGAAAGCACATTTTGCAATATTCTGAGTACATAGCTCAGCCATCACAGGCTAGCTATTCAGACATCCGCCAACTTCGGGGCTCACTAAACTCAGAATTACTATTCGAAAAATTGTATTACCTTTGCTGTTCTTCGTCAGAATGCACTCCCAGGACTGCTACTTCCACAACAAATGTTGTTTTTGTTCCAAATAATCCATAGTTATGTCCAAATACCCCCGTTTTGTTCGTGCGTTCAGGTCACTATCCAAAGGGTAACGCGCGAGCGCATTTCCAGACAAAAAAAATCAAAATGTTCCATTACCGTAATTAGAAGCATGTCAAACACTGTTTAAAATCAATTTTTATGCTATTTTTCTCGTAAAATAGCGATAATATTCCAACCGGAAAATGCTGTATTCATTCAAAAAGGAAGAGAAAAATGGCGAGGTCTCGTGAACGCGTATCTCCAATATCTTTGTCACCAGGCAGACCACTGACAAACTGAGCTCCTGTTATCTGCCCAGAGACAGAAGACGCCTCAATCCGGTTTCTGAAGGCTTTAGAGAGCCAATGGAAGCCTTAGAAAGTGTCACGTAACAGCTCAGATGCTTTAGTTTTGATAGAGAAGCAACAGAAGGACTACAAATTCGCAGACCGGCCACTTCCTGCTTGGAATCTTCTCAGGTTTTTGCCTGCCATATGAGTTCTGTTATACTCACAGACACCATTCAAACAGTTTTAGAAACTTTAGAGTGTTTTCTATCCAAATCTACTAATAATATGCATATTCTCGTTTCTGGGCAAGAGTAGTAACCAGTTTAAGTCGGGTACGTTTTTTTATCCGGCCGTGAAAATACTGCCCCCTATCCCAGACAGGTTTTAACACTGTACCTCCTCCCCATATCCCCCTTCTCTCCCTTCTCTGCAATGCAGAGTGAGAATCACCTCAGTTCAGTTCATTACATTTGCAGCATTCCAGCTCTAACAATAGGTTTACAGCAGTACCGAGACCCCTTACTGATGAAATGTGTGCATTGCTGTATTGGATACACTTACAGTAAGTCTGTGTGGATAAGAGCTTCTCCTAGGCCTACCATGTCAATATTAGCACAGTGTTGGGACCTGATTGGTTCCCCTCTGTATCGCTCTCACTGAGTCATCATCGGACCAAACCAGCTAAAGAGGCATTTGATTGGCCCTGCCACCCAGGGGGTTACACCCACTACACCCAGAGCATACTGTACAGAAACAGAAAAGGAAGTGAGAAACCCCACACACTGTTTTTTTTCTTCAGTTTTTTTTCTGGTTCAATGAAAGTCAATGATCTAAGTAGACCAGACCCAGTTGATATTGGTGTCTATGGAAGACACACCCGGAACTGACTATTTCTTTCATTGGTAAATGGCCTGAGTGAACTATCTTCATTCATCCACCATCTTTGATTGTACCTGTCGTGGTAGGGTTGCCCATGGAAACCACTGAGGGTTGCCGATCGAGGGAAGGGATTGGTTGACAGATGTCTAGAGTTTGTGTGCTGAGCTGAGCAGAAATGAGCTGAGCTGAGCTGATGAAGGCCTTGGTTTGTTATAGAGAAACAAGCTCTTCATACTCAACTGCCTTTTCCTTACAAGAATATGGCAGTGCCATATTCTTGAGCAACTCTATCACGACAGGTACAGTCAAAGATGGTGGATGAATGAAGATAGTTCACTCAGGCCATTTACCAATGAAATAAATTTATGAAATGCGGCAGTGCCATATTCTTGTAACAAAAAGGCAGTTGAGTATGAAGAGCTTGTTTCTCTGTAACAAACAAAGGCCTTCACCAGTTCAAAATATTAGCTCTTTCCATGACAAAGACTGACCAGGTGAATCAGGGTGAAAGCCATGATCCCTTGTTAAATCCACTTCAATCAGTGTAGAAGAAGGAGAGGAAAACAGGTTAAAAAAAATAATTTTTAAGCCTTGAGACAACTGGGACATGGATTGTGTATGTGTGCAATTCAGAGGGTGAATGGGCAAGACAGAATATTTAAGTTCCTTTGAACAGGGTATGGTAGTAGGTGCCAGGCAGACCGGTTTGAGTGTGTCAAGAACTGGAACGCTTCTGGGTTTTTCACACTCAACAGTTTTCCCGTGTGTGTTAAGAATGGTCCACCACCCAAAGGACATCCAGCCAATTTGACACAACTGTGGGAAGCATTGGAGTCAACATGGACCAGCATCCCAGTGGAATGTTTTCGACTACTTGTAGAGTCCATGACCGACTAATTGACTCTGTTCTGAGGGCAAAAGGGGTGCACTCAATACTAGGAAGGTGTTCCTAATGTTTTGTAAACTCAGTGTATTTTGCATATTCCAAAAAGAGCTGAGAGCAGGGAATGGGCTTGGGGGTCTGGAATGGGTATAGGAATGGGGACAGAAATGGGACGAAGGGGTGAGTGTAATATAGAGTGTGTATGTATGTAATATAGAGTGTGTGTATATACAGTGCATTCAGAAAGTATTCAGACCCCTTACTATGAGAGTAGAAATTGAGCTCAGGTGTATCCTGTTTCCATTGATCATCCTTGAGATGTTTCTACAACTTGATTGGAGTCCACCTGTGGTAAATGCAATTGATTGGAAATGATTTGGAAAGGCACACACCTGTCTATATAAGGTCCCACAGTTGACAGTGCATGTCAGAGCAAAACTCAAGCTGTTAGGTCGAAGGAATTGCCCATAGATCTCCAAGACAGGATTGTGTCGAGCCACAGATCTTGGGAAGGGTACCAAAACATTTATGCAGCATTGAAGGTCTCCAAGAACACAGTGGCCTCCCTTCTCACCTCTTCCTAGTGCTGGTGAAACTGAATAATCTGGGGGAAGTGGGCTTTGGTCAGGGAGGTGACCAAGAACTCAATGCTCACTCTGACAGAGCTCCAGAGTTTCTCTGTGGAGATGGGAGAACCTTCCAGAAGGACAACCATCTCTGCAGCACTCCACCTATCAGGCCTTTATGGTAGAGTGGCCAGACGGAAGCCTCTCCTCTGTAAAAGGCACATGACAACCTGCTTGGAGTTTACCAAAAGGCACCTAAAGGACTCTCAGACCATGAGAAACAAGATTCTCTGGGTTGAACTCTTTGGCCTGATTGCAAAGCATCACATGTGGAGGAAACCTGGCACCATCCCTACGTTGAAGCATGGTGGTGGCAGCATCATGCTGTGGGGATGTTTTTCAGCGGCAGCGACTGGGAGACTAGCCAGGATTGAGGGAAAGATGAACGTAGCAAAGTACAGAGAGATCCATGATGAAAAACTGCTCCAGAGCACTTAGGACCTCAGATTGCGGTGAAGGTTCACCTTCCAACAGCACAACAACCCTAAGCACACAGCTAAGACAATGCAGGAGTGGCTTCGGGACAAGTCTCTGAATGTCCTTGAGTGGCCCAGACAGATCCTGGACTTGTAAATGATCGAACATCTCTGAATAGACCTGAAAATAGCTGTGCAGTGACGCTCCCCATCCAATCTGACAGAGTTTGAGAGGATCTGCAGAGAAGAATGGGAGAAACTCCCCAAATACAGGTGTGACAAGCTCCCCAAACACAGGTGTGTACTGTCATACCCAAGAAGACTCGAGGCTGTAGTCGCTGCCAAAGGTGCTTCAACAAAGTATTGAGAAAAGGGTCTGAATACTTACGGAAATGTGATATTTCCATGTTCTTTTTTTTCTTCCAAAAAAAATCTAAAAACCTGTCTTTGCTTTGTCATTATGGGGTATTGTGTGTAGATTGATGAGTATTTAAAAAAATATATAATAATTAGAATAAGGCTGTAACGTAACAAAATGTGGAAAAAGTCAAGTGGTCTGAATACTTTGCGAATGCACTGTATGTAATATAGAGCATGTATATCTCTAGTATAAAGCATGCATATCTGCAATATAGAGCATGTATATCTGTAATATAGTTCATGTACAGTTGAAGTCGGAAGTTTGCATACACCTTAGACAAATTCATTTAAACTCAGTTTTGCACAATTCCTGACATTTAATCCTAGTAAAAAATGTCCTGTCTTAGGTCAGTTAGGATCACCACTTTATTTTAAGAATGTGAAATGTCAGAATAATAGTAGAGAGAATGATTTATTTCAGCTTTTATTTCTTTCATCTCATTCCCAGTGGGTCAGAAGTTTACATAGACTCAATTAGTATTTGGTAGCGTTGCCTTTAAATTGTTTAACTTGTGTCAAACTTTTTGGGTAGCCTTCCACAAGCTTCCCACAGTAAGTGGGGTGAATTTTGGCCCATTCCTCCTGACAGAGCTGGTGTAACTGAGTCAGATTTGTAGGCCTCCTTGCTCGCACACACTTTTTCAGTTCTGCCCACAAATTTTCTATAGGATTGAGGTCAGGGCTTTGTGATGGCCACTCCAATACCTTGACTTTGTTGCCCTTAAGCCATTTTGCCACAACTTTGGATGTATGCTTGGGGTCACTGTCCATTTGGAAGACCCATTTGCGACCAAGCTTTAACTTCCTGACTGATGTCTTGAGATGTTGCTTCAATATATCCACATCATTTTCCCTCCTCACGATGCCATCTATTTTGTGAAGTGCACCAGTCCCTCCTGCAGCAAAGCACCCCCACAACATGGTGCTGCCAACCCCGTGCTTCACGGTTGGGATGGTGTTCTTCAGCTTGCAAGCATCCCCCTTTTACCTCCAAACATAACAATGGTCATTATGGCCAAACAGTTCTATTTTTGTTTCATTAGACCAGAGGACATTTCTCCAAAAAGTATGATCTTTGTCCCCATGTGCAGTTGCAAACCGTAGGCTGGCTTTTTTATGGCGGTTTTGGAGCTGTGGCTTCTTTCTTGCTGAGCGGCCTTTCAGGTTACGTCGATACAGTACTCGTTTTACTGTGGATATAGATACTTTTGTACCTGTTTCCTCCAGCATCTTCACAAGGTTATTTGCTGTTGTTCTGGGATTGATTTGCACTTTTTGCACCAAAGTATGTTCACCTCTAGGAGACAGAACGCGTCTCCTTCCTGAGCGGTATGACGGCTGCGTGGTCCTATGGTGTTTATACTTGCGTAGTATTGTTTGTACAGATGAATGTGGTAATTTCAGGCGTTTGGAAATTGCTCCAAACGATGAACCAGACTTGTGGAGGTTTACAAAAATTTTTTCTGAGATCTTGGCTGATTTCTTTTGATTTTCCCATGATGTCAAGCAAAGAGGCACTGAGTTTGAAGGTAGGCCTTGAAATACATCCACAGGTACACCTTCAATTGACTCAAATGATGTCAATTAGCCTATCAGAAGCTTCTAAAGCCATGACATCATTTTCTGGAATTTTCCAAGCTGTTTAAAGACAGTCAACTTAGTGCATGTAAACTTCTGACCCACTGGAATTGTGATACAGTTAATTATAAATGAAATAATCTGTCTGTAAACAATTGTTGGAAAAATTACTTGTGTCATGCACAAAGTAGATGTCCTAAACAACTTGCCAAAACTATAGTTTGTTAACAAGAAATGTGTGGAGTGGTTGAAAAACGAGTTAATGACTCCAACCTAAGTGTATTTAAACTTCTGACTTCAACTATATATATATATGTGTGTGTCTATTTTCTTTTGAAAATCTGCCACTGTAAACTTCCGACTTCAACTGTATATCTGTAATATAGAGCATGTGTATCTGTAATTTAGAGCATGTGTATCTGTAATTTAGAGCATGTGTATCTGTAATTTAGAGCATGTGTATCTGTAATTTAGAGCATGTGTATCTGTAATATAGAGCATGTGTATCTGTAATATAGAGCATGTGTATCTGTAATATAGAGCATGTATATCTGTAATATAGAGCATGTATATCTGTAATATAGAGCATGTATATCTGTAATATAGAGCATGTATATTGCTAGCACACTGACTGTATGTTCATTACATGTAAACCATCAGGGTGAGAACAGACACACACATGCGTTGGGAACTCTCACTGGCACCAAACACACACACACACACAAGCATACAGTACACCTTCTCATACTTCACTTCACACATAACACACTATCCCTCATTGACACACACTAGAGCAGGGGTCTCTAACCATTTCTAGCATGAGAGCTACTTTTTTTTTAATTCAGCATGTCACAGGCTAGTCATTTTTTTTCTAGCTTTCAAAAAGGTGCATCCTTCCCTGGTAGATGGGGAGGCCCTATAGAATCTGTGATTTTTTTTTTTTCTCCCAAGTTTTTTATTTTATTCACATTCCAAATTACAATTGTTCAGAGAGAAACAAGGAAATTGGGTGTTCTGAGTCCATGTCAATGCTTAAATCACATCAGAAGACAATTTTTTTAGGTCTGGAAGAAAATAAGTTTCGATTTTTTTGGTGTAATTCCCCTTTAATTGCGCAACTGGCCCTTTAATTGCGGGTCTAGCTAGTATGTAATGTGCTGTCTAATTCGCTGGTCTAGTACTGCTGCTGCTCATTTCATGGCAAAGTTTGCAAATAACAAATAATAGCTACATGTGATATATTCATTCATGATCTACTTCTGCCAGGTAAGCCTACATTGCAGTTAACATTTAATTGAGCGGGTTTTGGGGAATTGTTTTCTGTCAACCCACAAGAAGGTTACCTCATAAACTGGCTACACCTGGAGTGAAAAGCAAACGCGCGCACTACACAGACAGACAGGGGCAATATTTCTGGAAATTAATTGTCAGATATTTTGTTAGGTTTGGCTTTTGAAGCCAATAGTGGCTAAACCGGGTTGGGATAATGTCAGTGTTGCGTTGATTAGACATGTCCGGGAGCTTGCGGTGTCTGATACTTGTGAGATTTGTTTAAGACTGTAGTGGAACACATGAAAATTGCATGTACTTTCATAATTGTTTGGCGAGGAACTCATTGGTAGCTCGCGATTGACCTGTTGGATACCCCTGCACTGTGATTGGGAGAATTCCCTCCTCTCTTTCAGAATTGGAGTACCATCTATCTAGAGCCTCTGAGAGCCTAATTATCTAACATAACTTCAGCTGCTGAACACACACACACACACAAATTGTCTATCTTTCTTACTTTCATCTGTTGAGGACTTATCAGAGTCATGTAGTGGTGTTTTAGTGGCTAACTCTGCCATTGGCAGTCTGTGGGAAATACTGAGGGATACTCAGAGAATTTAAAGAAAATAAAGGTTTGATCTAAAATCCCTCCTTCATCACATTACGTGACCAGCTACCAGCCTGGGGGGAGGTTGTCAATCATGCAAGGTAATAGATTTGCCACACACCAAATCTGTGTAGGTGGGACCGAAAGACTGAAAAAACGATTTCTGTCTCCAGGCCATCAGACTGTTAAATAGTCACCACTAGCCGGCCTCTGCCCAATACTGTGCCCTGAGCCTTAGTCATTGTTACTAGCCGGCCTCTGCCCAGTACCGTGCCCTGAGCCTTAGTCATTGTTACTAGCCGGCCTCTGCCCAATACCGTGCCCTAAACCTTAGTCATTGTTACTAGCCGGCCTCTGCCCAGTACCGTGCCCTGAGCCTTAGTCATTGTTACTAGCCGGCCTCTGCCCAATACCGTGCCCTGAACCTTAGTCATTGTTACTAGCCGTTCTCTGCCCAATACCGTGCCCTGAGCCTTAGTCATTGTTACTAGCCGGCCTCTGCCCAATACCGTGCCCTGAGCCTTAGTCATTGTTACTAGCCAGCTACCACCTGGTAGGGATCAGCAGGGGATCCTGGGACTGTCCTAGGGTCACTCTTCACATTTCATGAAAAAATTCTATGACAAGACCTGAGAAATGACATGTTCCACAATGTCATACTAATAATACAATTCCACAAAATACACAACGTGCAGTAGTGAATTGGCAAAAAAATTAAATAGCACATTATGCAAACAGGTTGTCGCATGGAAGCCTTTAGCCTATAGCATATGCATAATTGACACTGCCAGACTGCACACAAGACCTGAATGCAGTTTAGGGTTCTCATCAGAACTGAAAATTCGATCCCAGTCCGACCCAAGCCCGGTGAGCTGAAGCCCGAGTCCAGGCCTGGTCCGACATCATAGAAATGAAATGAGCCCGAACCCGAAAAAATGACATATCTGGAAAACGTTATTGATTTAAACTGGTGTTGAGAACAACACAGGCGGAGGTGTGCGGCGGAGGAGTGAAGAGACAAGGAAACAGCCGTTGGGCCTAGAAAAAGAGAGAGGAAAACTCACCTTAGCTATATATATATACTGAACAAAAATATAAATGCAACATGTAAAGGGTTGGTCCCATGTTTCATGAGCTGAAATAAAAGATCCAAGTGTAAGGGCTGTCTTCAGGAATGGACCAAAATGCAGCGGAGTTAGTATTCATCTTTCAATTTAATTAGAAAGAACACTAACAAACAAACAAACAAACAAACAAACAAACAAACAAACAAACAAACAAACAAACAAACAAACCAAGGAAACTGACAGCCAACAGTCCTGTCAGGTGCAAACACACTAAACAAGAAACAATTACCCACAAAACCCAAAGGAAAAACATGCTCCTTATGTGTGACTCCCAATCAGCAGCAACGAGCTTCAGCTGTGCCTGATTGGGAGCCACACACATGGCCCAAAACAAAGAAATACCAAAACATAGAAAAAGGAACATAGAACGCCCACCCAATGTAACACCCTGGCCTAACCAAAATAAAGAACAAAAAACCCCTCTCTATGGCCAGGGCGTTACACCAAGAAACTTTCCATACAAACAAAACGCTTGTTGTTGTGCACTAATTTGTTTACATCTCTGTTAGTGAGCATTTCTCTTTTGCCAAGATAATCCACCTGACAGGTGTGTCTTATCAAGAAGCTGATTAAACAGCATGATCATTAAACAGGTGCACATTGTATTGGGGACAATAAAAGGCCACTCTAAAATGTGTAGTTTTGTCACACAACAGGGAGCACGCAATTGGCATGCTGACTGCAGGAATGTCCAACAGAGCTGTTGCCAGATAGTTTCATGTTCATTTCTCTACCATAAGCCGCCTCCAATGTCATTTTAGAGAATTTAGCATGACGTCCAACCGGCCTCACAACCGCAGAACACGTGTAACCACGCCAGCCCGGGACCTCCACATCTGGCTTCTTCACCTGCGGGACACAATTTCATTTTATCAATGGCAATTTGAATGCACAGAGATACCGTGATGATATCCTGAGGCCCATTGTCGTGCCATTCATCCACTGCCATCACCTCAGGTTTCAGCATGATAATGGACGGCCCTATGTCGCAAGGATCTATGTCGCAACATGTTTGCATGTTGCGTTTATATTTTTGTTATGTCAGTCACTTGTTATGTCAGTCAATTTAGCAATCTAAAAACAAAATTGCTGACAGGTCAGCTAACATTTTTTTGGATTGCTAAATTCATTTAGTGGCCAACTATCTAAACTAGTTATTATGGTCGAATAACCTGCCAGTGATTTTGTTCGTCAGTCTATCTCAGATATCATATTAAAAACTGCAAACATTTCTCTACACCCAATCGCAAAATGTGTACAATTGCATAAAATGAGTTATAAGATTACAAAATCTTCTCTCTGTCCCATGGCAAAATGTGTAGAATTGCATTGAATGAGTTATAAAATTACTAAATCTTCTCTCTGGCCCATGGCAAAATGTGTAGAATTGCATTGAATGAGTTATAAAATTACTAAATCTTCTCTCTGTCACATGGCAAAATGTGTAGAATCTCCACTGTCAAGAGGGGGGGTCACTAAAATGTTTTGCTCACAATTGGGAGGGGGTATGGATGTGGGTCCGCAGACCCACGAGCAACTGTGTCCCCTCATGATGAGTCAAGACAGCTTTGGGTACATGTACTTTTGTCACGTCCTGACCAGTATAAGGGTTATTTGTTATTGTAGTTTGGTCAGGATGTGGCAGAGGGTATTTGTTTTATGTGGTTCGGGGTGGTGGTTTTGTAGAAGGGTATTTGATTTATGTATTCCGGGGTTTTTGGGCACTGTTCTATGTTAATGTATTTCTATGTTTAGTCTAGTTAGAAATACAACTATGTTTAGGTTAATGGGGGTTTGGACTCTCAATTGGAGGCAGGTGCTTTCTCGTTGCCTCTGATTGAGAGTCCTATGTATGGGTATGTGTTTGGTTTAGTGTTTGTGGGAGATTGTTTCTTGTTTTGCGTGTGTGAGCTTGACAAGACTGTTTTGTTGTTCGTGAGTTCTTCTTTTGTTATTTTGGTGTTCACTTTATTTTAAAATAAATACAAGATGAGCATCCACATTCCTGCTGCGTTTTGGTCCTCCATTCCCGACGACAACCATTACAACTTTTCCCATAGTGTCATAGCAAAGTGTTCGTGTGCTGTTTTCTTTTGTGTTATGCAGTGATAAAAGAGAGAGAGCTGAGGAGAGAGAGGCTCACTGTTTCTGGGGACTGCTATCAGGTTGCTTCTCTCTGTGTGTCCATCTTACACACACACGTGCATGGAGGTCTGGGTGGGAACCAGGGGGTGTGACGGCTGGATTAGGGAGGACACAACAGGGTGCTGCCGACAATTTCCTGCGATTCCCCCAGAGCTCAGCGGAGACTTCCTACAGGAGCACAGGACGGACGGAGGCATGAAATTACCAGATTGAAACTGATCTATGGTTTAAAACACCGGCATGGAGC
This sequence comes from Salmo salar, assembly GCF_965601325.2. Classification (NCBI taxonomy): domain Eukaryota; kingdom Metazoa; phylum Chordata; class Actinopteri; order Salmoniformes; family Salmonidae; genus Salmo; species Salmo salar. The sequence continues at coordinate 39,273,923 of NC_138315.1, forward strand.
ACGCACACAGACACAGATGGGTTCCAGAACTTCAGCGATGACCTTGACCAACAATGTGTGGGGTTTGAAGGTGATGAAGTTTGTGTATGGCCCTGTGCGCATTCTCTGGTGTTAGTCTCTGGACATTGCCACTGCCATCAGATAATGCAGTAGGATGGCCATTCTGCTGTAACCATAGACAACAGTATGCAAACATGTTGCGACATAGATCCTTGCGACATAGGGCCGTCCATTATCATGCTGAAACCTGAGGTGATGGCAGTGGATGAATGGCACGACAATGGGCCTCAGGATATCATCACGGTATCTCTGTAGTAGCAGTGTTCTATATTTATATTTTAACATTCTAGAAGGCTTCCTGCCAGTGTTCTAAATGCTGCTGTGTGTTTGTATAGGTACAGTGTATGCTGTGTGCCCAGTGTCCTATACTCAGAACAAATACCATCCACTGAATGGCTGTTGAACTTTGGAAATGTCAGACACTGCTCCTCACAGGAAAGGCTAGCATTTCATTGTCGTGGGCCCAAACTTTCCACTTTAAACTGCTTTTTCTAGGCAGGACCCAAAAGGAATGAATGTGTATGAAGTTACTGTGGGCGGTATGTTATGAACAATATACTAAGAGCAACACCACACACAGGACCCACTGTGCAAAGCAACAAGGCCTCACTAGAGTCAAAGGAAACAGTCAACACACAAAAGCATAATTAGCATTGCATTCAGGTCCCCAGTAACACCTGTAACCTTTTTATTATACTGCATTAGTCTCTCTCTCTCCCCCCTCTTCTCTACTCCTCTCTCTCTTTACCTCTCTCTTTCTCTCTCTTTCTCTCTCTTTCTCTCTACCTGTCCCTCCCTTCACCCTTCTATCTCAATCCCTCTTCTCTCACCCCCCTTCTCTTGATCGCTCTCTCTCTCACCAAACACAGCAGTTTGCCCCGAGCCAGACACAACAGTTTATCTCCAGAGACACTGTGATGAGCTGCTCCCATACATCTATCCATACATACAGTACATGTGTTTACATGGAGGCATGTGGTTTCTCAGTCAGTAGCCTAACCCTCTGCTACTGCAGTAGTCCCACAGAGAAACACAAATACACAGCGATACAGAGTGGAGAGAGAGAGAAAGCGCTCCATGCATTTCATTAAAAAAGCTTCTCTGAGCTCTCAGCCCTGCAGTATGAATGAAGTATGCAGTGTGTAGTCAGTGGTGATAGGTATGGGGTTTCTCCTGGTGTTTTTTACTATTTAGGAAGCAGCTGTTCATTAGAAATTTCTGTGTCTGCAGTATATACAGACATTCTACACCAGGGGGATTCAACTCTTACTCTGCTGGAGCCTGCTGGTTTTCTGTTCTACCTGATCATTAATTGCACCCACCTGGTGTCCCAGGTCTAAACAAGTCCCTGATTAGGTCCCATGTGGCTCAGTTGGTAGAGCATGAGGCTTGCAACACCAGGGTTGTGGGTTTGATTCCCATGGGGAACCAGTACAAAACAGTACGAAGATGTATACATCCATGACTGTAAATCACTCTGGATAAGTGTCTGCTTAATGACAAAAATGTAAAATGATTAGAGTGGAAAGATGAAAAAGCATGGTGGAACTGGCTTCAAGGTCCAGAGATGAGTTTGAGGGTTCTACAGCATCACAGACAGTGGTGACTGTTTCATTGTTTGGAGACAATGCTAGAATCTGTTTGTTTTTCTCTTTGCAGTGTGGTTTCTCCCTGTTGTCTGGAGCAGTAAGCACATTGGATGAGAATGTGTTCAAACACACAGGACCTGAACTAGAACCAACAATAGAAGAATACTGAACTGAGGTTTTCTATCTAATGTGCGGAAATAACAGTTATGTCAAACCCCATACCCACACTCTCCGTTCTCCCAACCCAGATGGTGGCATTGAGCGTTTGGAAGCTCTTCAGTGCCCCCTTGTGGTGTGTGGGACTGGTATTTGTTTGACCACCATTGTGTCTCCTATGCATGTAAGGATTTATAATACAGAGACATGATGAACAACATGCTCAAGATTTCATCAGAATGTGATCTCTTTGTTCCGACGCGCCAAGGGGGACTGTACCAGTATGAAAGTGAGTTAGTGAGTGTTTGTTCGGTGACTTTGTACTATTTGTACACAGTGAAACGTCTAGGTAAGGCCTAGCGTGTCTAGGTTTAGCTGTTACATACCTATATAGCCATAGATATGACTTGAAGTGTTGATGTCTTCATCCCATTCCCAAATCGACCCCAAGGCAACCGAAGGTGCCGGTTAGCTCTCTCTACTGCTAACCAGTGTAGAAAAATATTCCAGATCTCCTATTTCTCTACGTACAGCAGACTACTAATGTCTGTGTTGAAGGATTGAGAAGAATAACAGTGTGCTATTTCCTGTCTCCACAGGAAGTGCCCTGAACCTGACGTGCAGAGCGTTCTTCGGCTACAGCGGGTCAGCGGTCAGTCCTCTCGTCTACTGGATGAAGGGAGAGAAGTTCATCGAGGACCTGGATGAGGAGAGAGTCGAAGAGAGTGAAATCAAGTGAGACATGTGGTGGTTTTACTCCCCTCACTTCTAACGTAGTAACCATATGACCTGATCATAGTCACTCTGATACGATAAGGATGAATACATTGTAACTATGGAATTGTGGTCAATATTAAATATGAATCCTGTAGACTATACTATCTATACTAACACAGTACACAGTTCAACTGAACTGATTTATAGATACATCACACAGCAACACGCAGCTACATCACCAGACTCCATTGGATACTGTAGTAGACCATACTATGATGTGATACTTTAAGCACAAAGCCTTTGATGAGCTATTCAGTGGCGTGACCAGGGGGTGGCCCACGGCACCCCTGAAATCTTATTGGCCACCCAAGTGGCCCCCCTTGGAATTCTGAGATCTGATAGGTCGTCTCTGAATATATTGATATTTTTTACCAAGACGCGCCGACAGCAAGACTTATCAGTCACCGGAGACATGTAATATTATTTTTCGCCAGACAGCATCTCATACATGGGTTACAGATGCGAAGACAGAGCGGCGCTGTTTGCTTCGCTCGGATGCTTTCTCTGGTGAATTTAAGGGAAATCATGAATGAGAAATAATTGTATACGTTTGTTTCTTTTTTTATTGTTGCAATTTTGGCTTCCCTTGGTATCCATAAATAGACCCTACTGTGTACACGTATGGTGCTTGTAATAGATGTCCCTTTCCATTCGAATGGCGGGTGCACAGTGCACTGTTCGCATGCTGGATTTATTTTGGAGTAGACGAACGTGCGTAGGTAACCTACTTCACCTAATTTCTGAAGTGATTTGTTTGACAATCAGAAGAAAACATCATGACTGGTTGTGTTCATGACACATTAAAAGGTAATACATTTGTACAGTTAAATTCCAGGTCTTTACTATAAAGCACATAAAACTTGTTTAGTGACCCCAGAAGGTCACGGTATGACTCACACTTTGGATGTAACGTTCAAGTGAATTTACTGCTGTACACTGATACCCTTATATCAAATCCTGACCTTGAATGCAAACACTGTAACAATACTTTTGGAATGATTTATTATCTATTTAAATAGGGAAATGTACCAAACCTCAGCTGAAGCATTTCATGTGTTGAACCATCATAATTATATTGAAAAAATCCACCTTGCATTGATTACATTTCAAAATGTTATGCACCCCCTAAACTGTCTCTGGACGTGACACTGGAGCTATTCTCTAAACTGTCTCTGGACGTGACACTGGAGCTATTCTCTAAACTGTCTCTGGACGTGACACTGGAGCTATTCTCTAAACTGTCTCTGGACACGACACTGGAGCTATTCTCTAAACTGTCTCTGGACGTGACACTGGAGCTATTCTCTAAACTGTCTCTGGACACGTCACTGGAGCTATTCTCTAAACTGTCTCTGGACACGTCACTGGAGCTATTCTCTAAACTGTCTCCGGACGCGACACTGGAGCTATTCTCTAAACTGTCTCTGGACACATCACTGGAGCTATTCTCTAAACTGTCTCTGGATACGTCACTGGAGCTATTCTCTAAACTGTCTCTGGACACGTCACTGGAGCTATTCTCTAAACTGTCTCTGGACACGTCACTGGAGCTATTCTCTAAACTGTCTCTGGATACGTCACTGGAGCTATTCTCTAAACTGTCTCTGGATACGTCACTGGAGCTATTCTCTAAACTGTCTCTGGACGTGACACAGGAGCTATTCTCTAAACTGTCTCTGGACGTGACACAGGAGCTTTTCTCTAAACTGTCTCTGGACACATCACTGGAGCTATTCTCTAAACTGTCTCTGGACACGACACTGGAGCTATTCTCTAAACTGTCTCTGGACACGTCAGTGGAGCTATTCTCTAAACTGTCTCTGGACGTAACACTGGAGCCATTCTCTAAACTGTCTCTGGACGTAACACTGGAGCCATTCTCTAAACTGTCTCTGGATGTGACACTGGAGCTATTCTCTAAACTGTCTCTGGACACGTCACTGGAGCTATTCTCTAAACTGTCTCTGGACACGTCACTGGAGCTATTCTCTAAACTGTCTCTGGATGTGGCACTAGAGCTATTCTCTAAACTGTCTCTGGAGCTATTCTTCTAAACTGTCTCTGGACGTGGTACTGGAGCTATTCTCTAAACTGTCTCTGGACACGTCACTGGAGCTATTCTCTAAACTGTCTCTGGACGTGACACTGGAGCTATTCTCTAAACTGTCTCTGGACACGACACTGGAGCTATTCTCTAAACTGTCTCTGGACACGTCACTGGAGCTTTTCTCTAAACTGTCTCTGGACACATCACTGGAGCTATTCTCTAAACTGTCTCTGGACACGTCACTGGAGCTATTCTCTAAACTGTCTCTGGACGTGACACTGGAGCTATTCTCTAAACTGTCTCTGGACACGACACTGGAGCTATTCTCTAAACTGTCTCTGGACGTGACACTGGAGCTATTCTCTAAACTGTCTCTGGACACGTCACTGGAGCTATTCTCTAAACTGTCTCTGGACGTGACACTGGAGCTATTCTCTAAACTGTCTCTGGACACGACACTGGAGCTATTCTCTAAACTGTCTCTGGACACGTCACTGGAGCTTTTCTCTAAACTGTCTCTGGACACATCACTGGAGCTATTCTCTAAACTGTCTCTGGACACGTCACTGGAGCTATTCTCTAAACTGTCTCTGGACACGTCACTGGAGCTATTCTCTAAACTGTCTCTGGACACGTCACTGGAGCTATTCTCTAAACTGTCTCTGGACACGTCACTGGAGCTATTCTCTAAACTGTCTCTGGACACGTCACTGGAGCTATTCTCTAAACTGTCTCTGGACGTGACACTGGAGCTATTCTCTAAACTGTCTCTGGACGTGACACTGGAGCTATTCTCTAAACTGTCTCTGGACGTGACACTGGAGCTATTCTCTAAACTGTCTCTGGACGTGACACTGGAGCTATTCTCTAAACTGTCTCTGGACACGTCACTGGAGCTATTCTCTAAACTGTCTCTGGACACGTCAGTGGAGCTATTCTCTAAACTGTCTCTGGACACGACACTGGAGCTATTCTCTAAACTGTCTCTGGACACGTCACTGGAGCTATTCTCTAAACTGTCTCTGGACACGACACTGGAGCTATTCTCTAAACTGTCTCTGGACACGTCACTGGAGCTATTCTCTAAACTGTCTCTGGACACGTCACTGGAGCTATTCTCTAAACTGTCTCTGGACGTGACACTGGAGCTATTCTCTAAACTGTCTCTGGACGTGACACTGGAGCTATTCTCTAAACTGTCTCTGGACGTGACACGAGCTATTCTCTAAACTTTCTCTGGACACGACACTGGAGCTATTCTCTAAACTGTCTCTGGACACGACACTGGAGCTATTCTCTAAACTGTCATATCTAGCTGCTAATTATTCCCTTTGCAAGCCCAGGTAGGCAGGAATGCAGGCAGGCAGGCAGGTAAAGCCAGTCTGTTCTGTTGCTCCTGCTATTACTATCACACCTCTTTAGCACACCAGTCTATCTGGTGTCTGTATGTCTGTCTGTACGTCTGTTTGCTTTAGTCTAGCAGTTCATACGGCTGTGTTCCTTCAAACTCTCATCTCTGTTTCACACTCAACCTCTACTGAGTCCACTGAACCCCATCTCTATCTCTGTCTCTGGGCTGACGTTGAAACATTCAAAACAAGAACATTTCTGCTTTTTCTCTTTATGATGTCAGGCATTTAAACAAGCCCATTTCCCATGTCTATCTCTATATTGTAACATATCTAGTTAAGACAGTCCATTTACGATCTTCCTCTCTGCCCCACTGCCTCTCTTTCTCTTTCTCTATCCCTCTCCCTCTCTCTCTATGCTATAACATACAACAAACCCATATCCATGTCTCTTTCTCAATGAGTCCATTCCTCTCCTTCTCAATCTCTCTTCCTCTACCCTCCAACAAATTCAAATGAGTCCACCTTATATACCCTTGCTCTCCCGCTCTCCCGCTCTCCCGCTCTCCCGCTCTCTCGCTCTCTCGCTCTCTCGCTCTCTCTCTTTGCTGTAACAACACACTTAACAAATCCATGTCCGTGTCTCTCTCCCTCCCAGTAGTGTAACATATTAAACGAGTCCATTGGCTGGTCTGTGTGAATTTCCCATTAGGCGTGGAGCGCTGTGTGTAGAGAGACTGTAGCTGGGGAGACGACCCTGTCAGATAGTTAACAACCACCATTTCTCAGCACGCTTCGCCTTCGCTATCGCTACCTGCTACCCTCACTACCATTTCCCCTACTACCCACTCCTTCATTACCCTCACTGCACTCTCCCTCACTACCCTACTACCCTCTCTACCCTTTCCCTCACTACCCTCACTACCTTCTCCCTCACTACCTTCACTACCTTCTCCCTCACTTCCCTAACTACTTTCTCCCTCACTACCATCTCTACCCTCACTACCTTCACTACCCTCTCCCTCACTACCCTCACTACCTTCACTACCCTCTCCCTCACTACCCTCTCCCTCAGTACCCTCACTACCTTCTCCCTCAGTACCCTCACTACCTTCTCCCTCAGTACCCTCACTACCTTCTCCCTCAGTACCCTCACTACCCTCTCCCTCACTACCTTCACTACCCTCTCCTTCAATACTTTCTCCCTCACTACTTTCACTACCCTCTCCCTCAGTACCCTCACTACCTTCACTACCCTCTCTCTCACTACCCTAGTACCCTCACTACCTTCTCCCTCACCATCGTCTCTCACCCCACTACCCATACTACCCTCACTACCGTCACTACCCTTCCCTTTAAACTATCATATGGTTCCTTTGGGATATTGGTCAGTTATGTTTGAATGTGTAGATGACGGTTATTGGTTATTTTTTTTTAAGATGCACATTTTCTCCTACTGTCACTACCCTCTACCTCAGTACCGTCACTACCCTCTACCTCACTACTGTCACTACCCTCTACCTCAGTACGGTCACTACCCTCTACCTCACTACTGTCACTACCCTCTACCTCAGTACCGTCACTACCCTCTACCTCACTACTGTCACTACCCTCTACTTCAGTACCGTCACTACCCTCTACCTCACTACTGTCACTACCCTCTACCTCACTACTGTCACTACCCTCTACCTCAGTACTGTCACTACCCTCTACCTCAGTACTGTCACTACCGTCACTACCCTCTACCTCACTACCGTCACTACCCTCTACCTCACTACCGTCACTACCCTCTACCTCACTACCGTCACTACCCTCTACCTCACTACCGTCACTACCCTCTACCTCACTACCGTCACTACCCTCTACCTCACTACCGTCACTACCCTCTACCTCACTACCGTCACTACCCTCTACCTCACTACCGTCACTACCCTCTACCTCAGTACCGTCACTACCGTCACTACCCTCTACCGTCACTACCCACTCCTTCACTACCCTCACTACCCTCACTACTTTCTTCCTCACTACCCTCACTACCCTCTCCCTCACTACCCTCTCCCTCACTACCATCTCTACCTTCACTACCCTAGTACCCTCACTACCTTCTCCCCCACTACCCTCATTACCTCCTCCCTCACCATCGTCTCTCACCCTACTACCCATACTACCCTTACAACCGTCACTACCCTCTACCTCACTACCCTCTCCCTCACTACCATCACTACCCTCTACCTCACTAAGTCACTTCCCTCACTACCGACACTACACTCTACCTCACTACGTCACTTTCCTCACTACCGTCACTACCCTCTACCTCACTACCGTCACTACCCTCTACCTCACTACCGTCACTACCCTCTACCTCACTACCCTCTCCCTCACTACCGTCACTACCCTCTCCCTCACTACCGACACTAACCTCTACCGTCACTACCCTCTCCCTTACTACCGTCTCTACCCTCTCCCTCACTACCCTCTCCCTCACTACCGTTGCTACCCTCTACCTCACTACCCTCTACCGTCACTACCCTCTCCCTCACTACCGTCACTACCATCTACCTCACTACCGACACTACCCTCTACCTCACTACCCTCTACCGTCACTACCCTCTCCCTCACTACCGTCACTACCCTCTACCTCACTACCGTCACTACCCTCTCCCTCACTACCGTCACTACCCTCTACCACACTACCGTCACTACCCTCTACCGTCACTACCCTCTACCGTCACTACCCTCTCCCTCACTACCGTCACTACCCTCTCCCTCACTACCGACACTACCCTCTCCCTCACTACCGACACTACCCTCTCCCTCACTACCGACACTACCCTCTCCCTCACTACCGACACTACCCTCTCCCTTACTACCGACACTACCCTCTCCCTCACTACCGACACTACCCTCTCCCTCACTACCGACACTACCCTCTACCTCACTACGTCACTTCCCTCACTACCGACACTACCCTCTACCTCACTACCGTCACTACCCTCTACCTCACTACCCTCTACCTCACTACCCTCTACCTCACTACCCTCTCCCTCACTACCGTCGCTACCCTCTCCCTCACTACCGTCGCTACCCTCTACCTCACTACCCTCTCTACCGTCACTACCCTCTCCCTCACTACCGTCACTACCCTCTACCTCACTACCGACACTACCCTCTACCGTCACTACCCTCTACCGTCACTACCCTCTACCGTCACTACCCTCTACCGTCACTACCCTCTCCCTCACTACCGACACTACCCTCTCCCTCACTACCGACACTACCCTCTCCCTCACTACCGACACTACCCTCTCCCTCACTACCGACACTACCCTCTCCCGCACTACCGTCACTACCCTCTCCCGCACTACCGTCACTACCCTCTACCTCACTACCCTCTACCGTTACTACCCTCTACCTCACTACCGTTACTACCCTCTACCTCAGTACCGTCACTACCCTCTACCTCAGTACCGTCACTACCCTCTACCTCAGTACCGTCACTACCCTCTACCTCAGTACCGTCACTACCCTCTACCTCAGTACCGTCACTACCGTCACTACCCTCTACCGTCACTACCCACTCCTTCACTACCCTCACTACCCTCTCCCTCACTACTTTCTTCCTCACTACCCTCACTACCTTCTCCCTCACTACCCTCTCCCTCACTACCATCTCTACCTTCTCCCTCACTACCCTCTCCCTCACTACCATCTCTACCTTCACTACCCTAGTACCCTCACTACCTTCTCCCCCACTACCCTCATTACCTCCTCCCTCACCATCGTCTCTCACCCTACTACCCATACTACCCTTACAACCGCCACTACCCTCTACCTCACTACCCTCTCCCTCACTACCATCACTACCCTCTACCTCACTAAGTCACTTCCCTCACTACCGACACTACACTCTACCTCACTACGTCACTTTCCTCACTACCGACACTACCCTCTACCTCGCTACCGTCACTACCCTCTACCTCACTACCGTCACTACCCTCTACCTCACTACCCTCTCCCTCACTACCGTCACTACCCTCTCCCTCACTACCGACACTAACCTCTACCGTCACTACCCTCTCCCTTACTACCGTCTCTACCCTCTCCCTCACTACCCTCTCCCTCACTACCGTTGCTACCCTCTACCTCACTACCCTCTACCGTCACTACCCTCTACCTCACTACCGACACTACCCTCTACCTCACTACCCTCTACCGTCACTACCCTCTCCCTCACTACCGTCACTACCCTCTACCTCACTACCGTCACTACCCTCTACCTCACTACCGTCACTACCCTCTCCCTCACTACCGTCACTACCCTCTACCACACTACCGTCACTACCCTCTACCACACTACCGTCACTACCCTCTACCGTCACTACCGTCACTACCCTCACTACCGACACTACCCTCTCCCTCACTACCGACACTACCCTCTCCCTTACTACCGACACTACCCTCTCCCTTACTACCGACACTACCCTCTCCCTCACTACCGACACTACCCTCTACCTCACTACGTCACTTCCCTCACTACCGACACTACCCTCTACCTCACTACCGTCACTACCGTCACTACCCTCTACCTCACTACCAACACTACCCTCTACCTCACTACCCTCTACCTCACTACCGTCGCTACCCTCTCCCTCACTACCGTCGCTACCCTCTACCTCACTACCCTCTCTACCGTCACTACCCTCTCCCTCACTACCGTCACTACCCTCTACCTCACTACCGACACTACCCTCACTACCGACACTACCCTCTACCTCACTACCGACACTACCCTCTACCGTCACTACCCTCTACCGTCACTACCCTCTACCGTCACTACCCTCTACCGTCACTACCGACACTACCCTCTCCCTCACTACCGACACTACCCTCTCCCTCACTACCGACACTACCCTCTCCCTCACTACCCTCTCCCTCACTACCGACACTACCCTCTACCTCACTACCGACACTACCCTCTACCGTCACTACCCTCTACCTCACTACCCTCTCCCTCACTACCGTCACTACCCTCTCCCGCACTACCGTCACTACCCTCTCCCGCACTACCGTCACTACCCTCTCCCGCACTACCGTCACTACCCTCTCCCGCACTACCGTCACTACCCTCTCCCGCACTACCGTCACTACCCTCTACCGCACTACCGTCACTACCCTCTACCGCACTACCGTCACTACCCTCTACCTCACTACCGCTCTCCCTCACTACCGTCACTACCCTCTCCCGCACTACCGTCACTACCCTCTCCCGCACTACCGTCACTACCCTCTCCCGCACTACCGTCACTACCCTCTCCCGCACTACCGTCACTACCCTCTCCCGCACTACCGTCACTACCCTCTCCCGCACTACCGTCACTACCCTCTACCGCACTACCGTCACTACCCTCTACCGCACTACCGTCACTACCCTCTACCTCACTACCGTCACTACCCTCTACCTCACTACCGTCACTACCCTCTACCTCACTACGTCACTACCCTCTCCCTCACTACCGTCACTTCCCACTACCGTCACTACCTTCTCCCTCACTACTGTCAATACCCTCTACCTCACTGAACGTAGAGGAATGCAGATGGACTAGGGGTGGGAGGGAGGGCTTGTGTTTTGGTTTTGTGGGTAGAGTCAGGTACCGAGCTCAGTTTTAAGGTTAGCAATCTTCCTCTCCCTCTCCCTCCTCTCTCTCTCCCTCCATCTCTCTCTCTCTCTAGGATTCTCTCTCTCCTCAGCTGAAGGGCTATATCTCTTTAATAATGCAACCAGATATTTCATTCTGTGGATCAATAATATATTTGATCATGTATTCTTTATTGTCCATGCAGCCTTTACCCCAGGCCTGCTCTGATCCTCCCACAGCCCAGACTTTACTCCCCTGATCACTCCACACACCCTTAATGGGATGGACACACTCATTACTATCAAACAGAGAGAGAGAGCCAAGGGGTAGGAGGAGAGGGGGAATGAGAAGATGTACACAAAGTAGAAGATGGAGAGGTTTAAAGGTTAGAAGGGGTTAGGATTTGGGAAAAACTTAAACAAGAGCGCAGGATGGAGAGAGAGAGACACATATTTCCCTCAGATTACACAGACCCACAAATAATTTGAAAACAAATCCAATTTGGATCAAATCAAATCAAATCAAATTTATTTTTATATAGCCCTTCGTACATCAGCTGATATTCTCAAAGTGCTGTACAGAAACCCAGCCTAAAACCCCAAACAGCAAGCAAAGCATGTGAAAGAAGCACGGTGGCTAGGAAAAACTCCCTAGGAAAAACTCCCTAGAAAGGCCAAAAACCTAGGAAGAAACCTAGAGATGAACCAGGCTATGAGGGGTGGCCAGTCCTCTTCTGGCTGTGCAGGGTGGATATTATAACAGAACATGGTCAAAATGTTAAAATGTTAAAATGTTCATAAATGACCAGCATGGTCAAATAATAATAATCATAGTAGTTGTCGAGGGTGCAACAAGCACGTCCGGTGAACAGGTCAGGGTTCCATAGCCGCAGGCAGAACAGTTGAAACTGGAGCAGCAGCACGGCCAGGTGGACTGGGGACAGCAAGGAGTCATCATACCAGGTAGTCCTGAGGCATGGTCCTAGGGCTCAGGTCCTCCGATAGAAAGACAGAAAGAGAGAATTAGAGAGAGCATATTTAAATACACACAGGACACCGGATAAGACAAGAGAAATACTCCAGATGTAACAGACTGACCCTAGCCCCCCGACACATAAACTACTGCAGCATAAATACTGGAGGCTGAGACAGGAGGGATCAGAAGACACTGTGGCCCCATCCGATGATACCCCCGGACAGGGCCAAACAGGCAGGATATAACCCCACCCACTTTGCCAAAGCACAGCCCCCACACCACTAGAGGGATGTCTCCAACCACCAACTTACCGTCCTAAGACAAGGCCGAGTATAGCCCACAACGATCTCCGCCATGGCACAACCCAAGGGGGGGGGGGCGCCAACCCAGACAGGAAGACCACGTCAGTGACTCAACCCACTCAAGTGACGCACCCCTCCCATGGACGGCATGGTGATAAACTCCCATATCTATTTGGTGAAATACCGCAGTGTGCCATCACAGCAGCAAGATGTGTGACCTGTTGCCACAAGAAAAGGGCAACCAGTTAAGAACAAACACCATTGTAAATACAAACAATATTTATGTTTATTTATTTTCCCTTTTGTACTTTAACTATTTGCTCATCATTACAACACTGTATATAGACATAATAACATTTGAAATGTCTTTATTCTTTTGAAACTTTTGTAAGTGTAATGTTTGCTGTTAATTTTGTATTATTTATTTCACTTTGATTATTATCTATTTCACTTGCTTTGGCAATGTAAACAAACGTTTCCCATGCCAATAATGCCCTTAAAATGAATTGAATTGAATTAAATTAAATAGAGAGAGAGAGACAGAGTAACCTCCCAAATGGTTAGCAACTTGTAAACATTACCAAATAAATGTAAAATTAAAACATGTAATCATGTACAGTATGTTTCAGCCATGCAGCCAAAGTATCTTCCAATCCACTGCTACAGGGATGTGGACCTGTTTCCAAGGTTTTGCCTCCCACCCACACTCTCCTGGCCTGTCCATTACTAATGCATCAGCAACCTCAGCCCATAGAACCCAGGGAACCCACCAGGGTTATATTTAAACAACCCAACATATTGATTCTGACTAGTTACATTTCTATTAAAACGCAGGTCCATAAATTATCATTTGCATCGCAGATGGCAACAGGGCTATTGTTGTTTTCATAGCATGCATGGTTGGGCATTAGCACGGGGGCCGTGTGTGTTTGTGTGCGTGTGTATGTGTGAGATAAAAAAATGAGCCAAACCAATCTGCCTCAGAATTATCGATTGGGTATTCAGCTCATTTAGTTCTGTTCATAACGGGTTCTCAGGTGGGCTTTGGATGAAATAAAGGTACTGAATACGTTTGTAGTTGATCAGTTAAATGAGCAGAATCAGCATTCACTGGCTTTACTAATGAGGAAGTGAGGAGCTGTTGGAAGAATAGTGCATTTTGTTCAGGAGGAGAATTTACTCCAGCTAGCCTGAACCCAGATCTGTTTGTGCTGTCTTGCCAGCTCCTATGATCATTGTCACACACAAGACAGACAGTCTAGACTAGAACCCCAACAGAGAAGAAATTAAAATCTCTTGTTGATGTTTGCCTCATCCAGGGGTTAATCTTACATCTAGACGTTCCGCTAGAGGAACGCCTCGCCAATATCCAATGATAGAGCGTGGCACGAATTACAAACACGTCAAAAATCCAAAAACTTCAATTTTTCAAACATATGACTATTTTACACCATTTTAAAGACAAGACTCTCCTTTATCTAACCACATTGTCCGATTTCAAAAAGGCTTTCCAACGAAAGCAAAACATTAGATTATGTCAGGAGAGTACCCAGCCAGAAATAATCACACACCCATTTTTCAAGCTAGCATATAATGTCACAAAAACCAAAACCACAGCTAAATGCAGCACTAACCTTTGATGATCTTCATCAGATGACACTCCTAGGACATTATGTTATACAATACATGCATGTTTTGTTCAATCAAGTTCATATTAATATCAAAAAACAGCTTTTTACATTAGCATGTGACGTTCAGAACTAGCATACCCACCGAAAACTTCACAAAAAAACATAACAATTATTTTAAGAATTATACATACAGAACTCCTTTATGCAATCGCGGTGTCCGATTTTAAAATTGCTTTTCGGTGAAAGCACATTTTGCAATATTCTGAGTAGATAGCCCGGCCATCATGGCTAGCTATTTTGACACCCACCAAGTTTGGCACTCACCAAACTCAGATTTACTATAAGAAAAATTTGATTACCTTTGCTGTTCTTCGTCAGAATGCACTCCCAGGACTTCTACTTCAACACCCAATGTTGTTTTGGTTCCAAATAATCTATAGTTATATCCAAATAGCTGCGTTTTGTTCTTGCGTTCAAGACACTATTCGAAGGGTGACGCACCAGCGCATATCGGGACAAAAAAATTCAAAATATTCCATTACCGTACTTCGAAGCATGTCAAACGCTGTTTAAAATACATTTTTATGCGATTTGTCTCGTAAAATAGCGATAATATTCCAACCGGGAGACCTTGTTTTCGTTCAAACACTGAAAATAGAAAATGGAGTCTTCACGCGCACACCAGTGTCATTGTTCTCAGAACGACCACTTTCCAAAACCCCTACTGTTTTTCGCCCAGGGACTGCGGAGTTATCATTCAACGTTCTGGCGCCTTCTGAGAGCCTATGGGAGCCTTAGAAAATGTCATGTTACAGCAGAGATCCTCTATTTTTGATAAAGAGGCTACAGAAGGCCAAGAAATGGTCAGACAGGGCACTTCCCATATAGAATCTTCTCAGGTTTTGGCCTGCCATATGAGTTCTGTTATACTCAGACACCATTCAAACAGTTTTAGAAACTGTAGGGTGTTTTCTATCCAAATCAAATAATTATATGGATATTCTAGTTTCTGGGCAGGAGTAATAACCAGATTAAATCGGGTACGTTTTTTTATCCGGCAGTGAAAATACTGCCCCCTATCCTAAACAGGTTAAGCTACAATCAACCACACCAAGTCCAGTCCCATTACATCCCCATCTAACTTCCATTCACGTTCCCTTGGCCTGTTTGGTCTGGGTAGAAGTTGCCTATTGGGCACAGATCTAGGATCAGCTTATCCAGATGCTGTTTTATTATGGAAACGGCCTCCTGTCTCTCCCCAGAGAAAAGCCAATCAACCCCTAACCCCCACACCCACCCTACCGCACACCCACCATCAAACCCTTTCCTCTCAGATAGCACTAATTTTAAACTACAAATCCCATTATGCAGTCTCAATCACGTCCTACAAAGCCCACGATGCATTCTCAATTACAGACTACAAAGCTCTCTAACAAACTCAATTTACTGTATATGCTGCTGTGTGCTCACTAAGAGCCTGGGGAGAGTACATCAGGGAACAGTCATCCCTCTTTCTCTTTCTCTCTCTGTCTCTCTCCCCTCTGTCTCTCTCCCCCCCTCTATCTCCCTCTCCTCTCTCTCCCCTCTGTCTCTCTATCTCTTTCTCCCCAGTGCTCACTTGTAGTACATAGGCTACACACTAATGCACATACAGACAGTTACACACACACACACTCACTCTCTTTCTCTCACACGCAAACACACTCTCAAACACTCTCTTTCACTCTCTCTCCCTCTTTCCCTCGTGCGTGCCTCTGTGCTGAGGGTGCTTTATAAGTAGGCTAAGTAGTTGTGTGTGAAGAACGAGGGAGCATCATGTATCCCTTCTCTCCTCCGCCAGCCTCCAACAACTCAGCGGGGGACACTCATTTACTTTATGGAATATTACTTTCTCTCCTTCCGCTCAGTTTCCATGGCAGCTGCTATAAAAACATTATCTTCCCGATATCATTATTTTTTTTCCTCCCAGGAAGAAACATATGGAATGAGATTAGTTTCTTTATTCTGTAAATGTGTCTACCACGATCCGTGTGTATATTCAACATAACTAACGATCCGTGCATATATTCAATATATGAACTGTGAATATCTTAAAATATTTCACAAATTAAACCATAAGTCACAAATAAATCTATGATCTGAAAATGGATTCAATATAGCTCATAAATAAAACTACAATTTTAACAAATGTTCAGAAATCCCTAACATTTACAACTGTGGAATATGCATTTTTTGCGCATTCAAAAAGTGCTTGTGGATGTATATTCTGTGCTTACAGAATTTCTAGAACTGTTTTTCGCCTGTTGATGTATTACAATCCACAAATGTAGCTTCAGATGAGAGTCGGCTATTTCCATTCATTGGGATTATCTTTGTGTTACGTGACGCGCAGAGTGATGGCTGTGTCCTTCTTGGGAGAACGCTTTCTAGCTAGAAGTAGTGTAACGTGTACGCCGGGTGGCAGGAAGCAGGTGCAGAAGTTGAGTTTAATAATGAATAAATGCAGATGAACTTAACATGAGAAGTGTACAGACCGTGAGAGAAAACAATACTACCTAGTGACTGATGTCTACTGAGGGATTAAAAAAAGGGGTATAATCAAGGAAATAATGATGTCCAGGTGTGTGTAATGATGGGAAGCAGGTGAGCGTAATCATGGTTGCCAGGACCGGTGGTTAGTAGACCGGTGACATCGAGCGGCATGACAAAAAGTTCATGAAATGTGAGTCTAACGTTTATTTATTTAACAAATTATGTTAACATTTTAATTAATGACTTTCATATGAATGCTAAATTCGACCATTGGGGCATGCAACCCCGAGTGTGTGCTTTCGCCCACTTGCCAAGCTAGCTAACTAACTAACGTAAGGCGATCTTGTCACCTGAATTTCTAATGTTTTTAATCAGATAATGTTCCAATTTCTTACTGCCACACCAGTTGAGAGAGTGACATGTCCTGTCAAAGAATACATTTCTCTGAAAGAAAACAGAATGAAACATTTCTCATTAGCTTGCTAGCCAGATTACCAATTAAGGATTTTAAAACTGAGCGGTTCTTCATAATTGACACATTTCTGAATTAACAATTACCTCGTAAGTTTAACTTTGGTTGTTAGTCTAAACAGTTGATGAGATCGCCTGCTAGCTATTGGTAGATTCCAACGCTAGCTAGTTAGCTAGTATGGCGAGTCGGCTGATGTCGAAAGCACACACTTGGGGTTGCATTCCCCAAAGGTCGAATTTAACATTCATATGAAAGTAATTTGTTGAACATCTTAACATGATTTGTTGAATAAATAAATGTTATGCTCACATTTCATGAAGTTGATCATTCTTCTTGTAGCTAGAAAGTGTTCTCCCAAGAAGGACACAGCCGCGATGTCATCACTCTGCGCGTCACATGACACAGATTATCCCAATTAATGGAAATAGCCGACTCTCATTTAAAGTCACATTTGTGGATTGTAATACATCAACATGCAGAAAAAAAGTCTAAATTCTGTAAGCACAGAACACAGACCCACAACAACTTTTTTAATGCTCAAATGCACATTCCACAGTTGTAAATGTTAGGGATTTCAAAACATTTCCTCACAAATCCTTCTACATTTGTTCAAATGGTAGTTTTATTTGTGAGCTATGTTGAATATATTTACAGATCATAGATACATTTTTTGACTTATGGTGAATAACATAGCATTCCTGTACTTCCAGTGCTTCACAGTAAATATACTCCTGTACAGTAACACCTTCATTTTATGTTTTATCACCCAGCCCGTGCTTACAGCACATTGCAAACTCAATACTTTCTGTAGGCTCTGCAGTCCTCATCTCATTCAAGACACAGCAAACCGAGTCAATCACCCAACCAATGTTTTTCCCTGTCAGCCCTGGGATTGGAAAAGGCAACTCTCCGGTTACTGGCTGGTCTCTCTAACCTCGAGACTGACTGTCTCTCTAACCTCGAGACTGCTATGAAGTGAGGAGACATGGACATCATAGTTAGTAGGAAACATGAATGACTTTGTCTGGCTTTCAACACAGTATTTATCACCTCTGTCACGTTGCACCCTCCTACGGAGGGGAACATGTGACTACTCCCACAGAGACTACCATCCACTCCATTAATGATTGTTTTCTCTTGTCTTGCAGGGTGGTCCGGGAGCACCTGGGGGAACAGGAAGTGGCTATCTCCTTGATGATCCACTCGGTGGAAGAGGGGGACCTGGGGAACTACTCCTGCTATGTGGAGAATGGAAACGGGAGACGGCAGGCCACCATCCAACTCTCCAGAAGGGGTAAGGGTTCTTTCAAATCAAATTGTATATATCACATGCGCCGAATAGAACAGGTGTGGACCTTACAGTGAACCGCTTACTGACAAGCCCTTAACCAACCATGCAGTTTTAAGAATATATATTTTTAGAAATTTAACAGATAATTAAAGAGAAACGATAAAATAACAGTAGCGAGGCGATATACAGGTGATTCCAGTACAATGTGCGTGGACACCAGTTAGTCGAGGTAATTGAGGTAATATGTACATGTAGGTAGAGGTAAAGTGACTATGCATAGATAATAAACAGAGAGTAGCAGCAGCGTAAAAATGGGGGGTGGGGTGGGGACAATGCACCCATAGCACACACCCATAACCCACAAAACACTCTCCAGAAGGGGTAAGGGCACTCTCTCACAACCCTACCCCACAATACACTCTCCTGAAGGGGTATGGGCGCTCTCTCACAACCCTACCCCACAATACACTCTCCTGAAGGGGTAAGGGCTCTCTCTCACAACCCTACCTCACAATACACTCTCCTGAAGGGGTATGGGCTCTCTCTCACAACCATACCCCACAATACACTCCCCTGAAGGGGTAAGGGCTCTCTCTCACAACCCTACCCCACAATACACTCTCCTGAAGGGGTAAGGGCTCTCTCTCACAACCCTACCTCACAATACACTCTCCTGAAGGGGTAAGGGCTCTCTCTCACAACCCTACCCCACAATACACACTCCTGAAGGGGTAAGGGCTCTCTCTCACAACCATACCTTACAATACACTCTCCTGAAGGGGTAAGGGCTCTCTCTCACAACCCTACCCCACAATACACACTCCTGAAGGGGTAAGGGCTCTCTCTCACAACCATACCTCACAATACACTCTCCTGAAGGGGTAAGGGCTCTCTCTCACAACCCTACCTCACAATACACTCTCCTGAAGGGGTATGGGCTCTCTCTCACAACCATACCTCACAATACACTCTCCTGAAGGGGTATGGGCTCTCTCTCACAACCATACCTCACAATACACTCTCCTGAAGGGGTATGGGCTCTCTCTCACAACCATACCTCACAATACACTCTCCTGAAGGGGTAAGGGCTCTCTCTCACAACCCTACCTCACAATACACTCTCCTGAAGGGGTATGGGCTCTCTCTCACAACCATACCTCACAATACACTCTCCTGAAGGGGTAAGGGCTCTCTCTCACAACCATACCTCACAATACACTCTCCTGAAGGGGTATGGGCTCTCTCTCACAACCATACCTCACAATACACTCTCCTGAAGGGGTAAGGGCTCTCTCTTTCTCTCACACCCATACCTCTTAGTAATTGATCTGATGATTTTATAACCCAGGCAGCATAAACGTCTCTCCGGTCCCTCTCTCTCTCTTTCTCCATCTCTCCATCCATACCCCCTTCCAATATTCCTCCTCTCCATCTTCAGTCTTCTCACCCACCAGTCTGTGTTAGGTTCAGAGCTCGTTTGTGTTTGCCACCATAGCGATGTGTGTTTGCGCTCCATTTCATTCAATTGTCTCTTTTGTTGTTGTTTTTCTTACATTCGTCCATTATTCTTAGTTCTCTGGCATGACTTGTGCTAGGCTGTCTTTATGTGGTGGTTGTCACTTTAGCCAATAGAGCAGATGTGATGGTTATTTAAGCAGCCAATGGCTTCTCTTCTTTTCCCAACAGACGAGTGTTTAGTTGTTCTCATGTTTTCCTCCCAGGATGCAGAATTGATGAGTGATGAGGGAGGGAGGGAGGGAGGGCTCTGTCTGAGGAAGGAAGGAGGGAGGAAAGAGGGAAAGAGAGAGCGAGAGAGGGATGAGGAGAATGACTGTCAAGGAAATGGAAGATGAAGTTGGTATAAGGATGAAGGTTATACACTTTGTGTCATGGCTCACCTAGACAATGAACCCAAATTTAGATCATCACATTCCTCCTCTCCCTCTCTTTTCCTCAAGTCATCATAATCCCCCCGTCTCTTCCATGTGGATGTGCTGCACGGCTCAGAGCAGAGCAGGGTAGAACAGAGCAGAGCAGGGTAGAACAGAGCAGAGCAGGGTAGAACAGAGCAGGGTAGAGCAGAGCAGGGTAGAGCAGAGCAGAGCAGGGTAGAGCAGAGCAGAGCAGGGTAGAACGGAGCAGAGCAGGGTAGAGCAGAGCAGAGCAGGGTAGAACAGCAGAGCAGAGCAGAGCAGGGTAGAACGGAGCTAGCAGGGTAGAGCAGAGCAGGGTAGAACAGAACAGAGCAGAGCATAGCAGGG
>NC_138315.1:39305000-39687500 GCF_965601325.2 Salmo salar
TGTTGACCCATCAGTCTGGCTTTATACTGCTTCCTCTAGTGTTGTCGACCTATCAGTCTGGCTTTATACTGCTTCCTCTAGTGTTGTCGACCTATCAGTCTGGCTTCATACTGCTTCCTCTAGACTCTTGTTGATCCATCAGTCTGGCTTTATACTGCTTCCTCTAGTGTTGTTGATCCATCAGTCTGGCTTTATACTGCTTCCTCTAGTCTCTTGTTGATCCATCAGTCTGGCTTTATACTGCTTCCTCTAGTGTTGTTGATCCATCAGTCTGGCTTTATACTGCTTCCTCTAGTGTTGTTGACCCATCAGTCTGGCTTTATACTGCTTCCTCTAGTCTCTTGTTGATCCATCAGTCTGGCTTTATACTGCTTCCTCTAGTCTCTTGTTGATCCATCAGTCTGGCTTTATACTGCTTCCTCTAGTGTTGTTGATCCATCAGTCTGGCTTTATACTGCTTCCTCTAGTGTTGTCGACCTATCAGTCTGGCTTCATACTGCTTCCTCTAGTGTTGTTGATCCATCAGTCTGGCTTTATACTGCTTCCTCTAGTGTTG
Source organism: Salmo salar (assembly GCF_965601325.2). Classification (NCBI taxonomy): domain Eukaryota; kingdom Metazoa; phylum Chordata; class Actinopteri; order Salmoniformes; family Salmonidae; genus Salmo; species Salmo salar. The sequence goes on from NC_138315.1 coordinate 39,305,557, forward strand.
TTGATCCATCAGTCTGGCTTTATACTGCTTCCTCTAGTCTCTTGTTGATCCATCAGTCTGGCTTTATACTGCTTCCTCTAGTGTTGTTGATCCATCAGTCTGGCTTTATACTGCTTCCTCTAGTGTTGTTGACCTATCAGTCTGGCTTTATACTGCTTCCTCTAGTGTTGTTGATCCATCAGTCTGGCTTTATACTGCTTCCTCTAGTCTCTTGTTGATCCATCAGTCTGGCTTTATACTGCTTCCTCTAGTGTTGTTGATCCATCAGTCTGGCTTTATACTGCTTCCTCTAGTCTCTTGTTGATCCATCAGTCTGGCTTTATACTGCTTCCTCTAGTGTTGTTGATCCATCAGTCTGGCTTTATACTGCTTCCTCTAGTGTTGTTGACCTATCAGTCTGGCTTTATACTGCTTCCTCTAGTCTCTTGTTGATCCATCAGTCTGGCTTTATACTGCTTCCTCTAGTGTTGTCGACCTATCAGTCTGGCTTTATACTGCTTCCTCTAGTGTTGTTGACCCATCAGTCTGGCTTTATACTGCTTCCTCTAGTGTTGTTGATCCATCAGTCTGGCTTTATACTGCTTCCTCTAGTCTCTTGTTGATCCATCAGTCTGGCTTTATACTGCTTCCTCTAGTGTTGTTGACCTATCAGTCTGGCTTTATACTGCTTCCTCTAGTGTTGTTGATCCATCAGTCTGGCTTTATACTGCTTCCTCTAGTGTTGTTGATCCATCAGTCTGGCTTTATACTGCTTCCTCTAGTGTTGTTGATCCATCAGTCTGGCTTTATACTGCTTCCTCTAGTCTCTTGTTGATCCATCAGTCTGGCTTTATACTGCTTCCTCTAGTGTTGTTGATCCATCAGTCTGGCTTTATACTGCTTCCTCTAGTCTCTTGTTGATCCATCAGTCTGGCTTTATACTGCTTCCTCTAGTGTTGTTGATCCATCAGTCTGGCTTTATACTGCTTCCTCTAGTGTTGTTGACCCATCAGTCTGGCTTTATACTGCTTCCTCTAGTGTTGTTGATCCATCAGTCTGGCTTTATACTGCTTCCTCTAGTGTTGTTGACCCATCAGTCTGGCTTTATACTGCTTCCTCTAGTGTTGTTGATCCATCAGTCTGGCTTTATACTGCTTCCTCTAGTGTTGTTGATCCATCAGTCTGGCTTTATACTGCTTCCTCTAGTGTTGTTGACCTATCAGTCTGGCTTCATACTGCTTCCTCTAGTGTTGTTGACCTATCAGTCTGGCTTTATACTGCAGCTCTCAGCTCTGTCATTATGTCTGGCAATATAATTCTCTCTTTCTCTCACTTTCACATAATAAAGATTGTCATTTTTTTGTCTGTTCATGCCTGCATTCATATCCCTGAGTGTGCATATGCTTCACCAGACCTTCTCTGTGTGCTGTCTGTCTTTCTGTGTTTCTGGCAGATAATAAGGACTATGATGCATACCTGTCCTACACTAAAGTAGACCCTGACCAGTGGAGTCAGGAGACCAAGGAGGAGGAGCGCTTTGCCCTGGAGATCCTCCCTGACGTCTTGGAGAAACACTACGGGTACAAACTCTTCATCCCAGACAGAGACCTCATCCCCACAGGAAGTAAGTGATGACTAGGGGAGGGGGGAGGTTGGAGGGAGGGAGGGGACGGAAGGGAAGTGGATGGGAGGGATGGAGGGGGTGGATGGGAGGATTGTGGGGGTGATGAGGGGGTGGGGTAGAGGGGTGATGAGGGGATGGGGGAGGGGTGGGGTAGAGGCGTAGGGAGTGTGTGGGGGTGATGAGGGGGAGAGGGGTTGGGGAGTGTGTGGGGGTGATGAGGGGGTAGGGTAAAGGAGGTAAGGGATGCTGTGTGTGGTTATGTGATAGTACATTCACTAATTGTGTTGTGGCTTGTATAGTTATTGTGGTTATTGTGATTGTTCTTTACTCTGTCACTATATCATCTGTCACTATATCATCAGTCACTATGTCATGGAAAGATCAGGTGTTCATAATGTTTTGTGTATATGTGTAGTTTGTGCAACAAAGAAACTCTAAATAATATATCCATACCATCAATAGAACAACCTTTGTCACTTACATAGTTGTTACATGTGCTGTATACTGCTTCAAATATATCATATATTGTTTTCCCATGCATATTGTTGTATCCCCTGTTGTGGAATTTATTTATCCTTTTATTTAACTAGGCAAGTCAGTTTAAAACAAATTCTTATTTACAATGACAGCCTACCCCAGCCAAACCCTAACATCACTGGGCCAATTGTGCACCACCCCATGGGACTCCCAATCACGGCCGATTGTGATACAGCCTGGAATCAAACCAGAGTCTGTAGTGACATCTCTAGCGCTGAGATGCAGTGCCTTAGACCGCTGCGCCACTCGGGAGCCCAAGTGTATGATTGTATACATCAGCAAGTGTTATATGCATACTGTGCATTTGTTTAAACAGGCATGTACTTGTTCAGTGCATGATCATAGAATGCATGCTTATGATTGGTTGTAACCATCTGAACCATCTTATTCCTGATGCACTTCTATACACTGTCATGTTCCTTTCAAGATCTATTAAATGGACAGTGCAGTCAAAAAAGTGATTTTCCTGTTTTTTAAAACACTCTGAAATTGTGAAAATTATGATAATGCCCTTTTAATGTATGAGCTTTTTGAGAGAAAAAACGCCTGGAATTTCAGCCTGTTCAGGTGGGAAGGAGTTTTTGGCCCACAGCATGACATCACAATCCGATTTGATTATTCTGACCAATGGACAATCTTTTATTTGCATATTTATCCTCCTACTTTGAAGGGGTAAGCAGGGTAGGTTCTAGAGTTTAGACAATCCTATACACCTATCCAGGACTGTGTATGTTAATATATCGTAATTTGTTTCAACACGCCAACATGATCAGACTGAGCATTTCAATGGCAAAATAAATGATTGATTTTTGTATTTTGAAAGTTGCATATCTTAAACTTGAGTGCTGACAAGCAAAACATTTTGGGACCATGTCAACAATGGACTAAGGAAACAAATACAAAAATATAGTTTTTGGGTGGAGTTTTCCTTTAAGAACCCACTCCCTTTAACCGAGATGCAACATTCTCTCTCACCTTTCTAGTCCAAAGTGTATTCTACTGTGTAGCCTATGCCACACTGACTGTGCCCTCAGCAAGGGGATTGTGTAAAATTGGACATGAGATACAGCTAGCTCAGTATACAGTCGTGGCCAAAAGTTATGAGAATGACACAAATATTAATTTCCACAAAGTTTGCTGCTTCAGTGTCTTTAGATATTTTTGGCAGATGTTACTATAGAATACTGAAGTATAATTACACGCATTTCATAAGTGTCAAAGGCTTTTATTGACAATTACATGAAGTTGATACAAAGAGTCAATATTTACAGTGTTGACCGTTCTTTTTCAAGACCGCTGCAATCTGCCCTGGCATGCTGTCAATGAACTTCTGGGCCACATCCTGACTGATGGCAGCCCATTCTTGCATAATCAATGCTTGGAGTTTGTCAGAATTTGTGGGGTTTTGTTTGTCCACCCGCCTCTTGAGGATTGACCACAAGTTCTCAATGGGATTAAGGTCTGGGGAGTTTCCTGGCCATGGACCCAAAATATCGATGTTTTGTTCCCCGAGCCACTTAACTTCTATGGGCATCCTACCCGCGGTACACACTATCAACAACCAGTGAAATAGCATGGCGCGAAATACAAAACAGCAAAACTCTCAATTTTATTTAATCAAACAATCAACTATTTTACACCATTTTAAAGATAAACTTCTCGTTAATCTAACCACATTGTCCAATTTTAAAAAGGCTTTACGGCGAAAGCATAACATTAGATTATGTTAGGACATAAACTTCACAAGAAAAACCACACAGCCATTTTCCAAGCAAGGACATGCATCACAAATACCAAAAATACAGCTAAAATATTCACTAACCTTTGATGATCTTCATCAGATGGCACTCATAGGACTTCATGTTACACAATACATGTATGTTTTGCTCGATAAAGTTCATATTTATATCCAAAAACCCCATTTTACATTGGCGCGTGATGTTCAGAAAATGTATTCCCACCAAAACGGCCGGTGAATGAGCACATCAATTTACAAAAATACTCATCATAAACGTTGATAAAATTTACAACAGTTATTGAAAGAATTATAGATATACTTCTCCTTAATGCAACCGCTGTGTCAGATTTTAAAATAGCTTTACGGAGAAAGCACATTTTTCAATATTCTGAATACATAGCTCAACCATCAAAGCAAGCTATACAGATACCCGCCAAGTTCTGGGGTCAACTAAACTCAGAAATAGTCAAATAAATATTCTCTTACCTTTGCTGATCTTCATCAGAATGCACTCCCAGGACTCCTACTTCCACAAGAAATGTTATTTTTGTTCAAAATACTCCATATTTATGTCCAAATACCTCAGTTTTGTTTGTGCATTCAGATCACTATCCGAAGGCATAACGCGCGAGCGTAAATCCAGACACAAAAAGTCAAATTGTTCCATTACCGTTCGTAGAAACATATCAAACGTTGTTTACAATCAATCCTTAGGGTCTTTTTAAGGTAAAACATCGATAATATTCCAACCGGACAATAGCTTATTCATTACAGAGAAAAAAGAAGGAGCGGTGCGCCAAACGTGCCCGCGCAGTAAACAACTCACTGGTCCCAGGCAGTCCACTCATTGACTGAGCTCCTATTTTCTGCCCAGTAACAGAAGGATGAAACACCTTTCTAAAGGCTGTTGACAGCCAATGGAAGCCTTAGGAAGTGCAACGTGACCCCACAGACACTGTAGTTTTGATAGGGATTCAAAAGAATAACTACAATTCTCAGATGTCCCACTTAATGGTTGGATTTTTCTCAGGTTTTTGCCTGCCATATGAGTTCTGTTATACTCACAGACATCATTCAAACAGTTTTAGAAACTTCAGAGTGTTTCCTATCCAAATCTACTAATAATATGCAGATATTTGACTCTGGGCCCGAGTATTAGGCAGTATACTCTGGGCACGCTTTTCATCCGAAAATGAAAATACCGCCCCCTATACCTTAAGTTAATTATCACTTTTGCCTTATGGCAAGGTGCTCCATCATGCTGGAAAAGGCATTGTTCGTCACCAAACTGTTCCTGGATGGTTGGGAGAAGTTGCTCTCGGAGGATGTGTTGGCACCATTCTTTATTCATGGCTGTGTTCTTAGGCAAAATTGTGGGTGAGCCCACTCCCTTGGCTGAGAAGCAACCCCACGCATGAATGGTCTGTTGGCATGACACAGGACTGTTGGCATGACACAGGACTGATGGTAGCGCTCACCTTGTCTTCTCCGGACAAGCTTTTTTCCGGATGCCCCAAACAATCGGAAAGAGGATTCATCAGAGAAAATGACTTTACCCAGTCTTCAGTAGTCCAATCCCTGTACCTTTTGCAGAATATCAGTCTGTCCCTGATGTTTTTCCTGGAGAGAAGTGGCTTCTTTGCTGCCCTTCTTGACACCAGGCCATCCTCCAAAAGTTTTCGCCTCACTGTGCGTGTAGATGCACTCACACCTGCCTGCTGCCATTCCTGAGCAAGCTCTGTACTGGTGGTGCCCCGATCCCACAGCTGAATCAACTTTAGGAGACGGTCCTGGTGCTTGCTGAACTTTCTTGGGTGCCTTGAAGCCTTCTTCACATCAATTGAACCGCTCTCCTTGAAGTTCTTGATGATCTGATAAATGGTTGATTTAGGTGCAATCTTACTGGCAGCAATATCCTTGCCTGTGAAGCCCTTTTTTTGCAAAGCAATGACGTGTTTCCTTGCAGGTAACCATGGCTGACAGAGGAAGAACAATGATTCCAAGCACCACCCTCCTTTTGAAGCTTCCAGTCTGTTATTCGAACTCAATCAGCATGACAGAGTGATCTCCAGCCTTGTCCTCGTCAACACTCACACCTGTGTTAACGAGAGAATCACTGACATGATGTCAGCTGGTCCTTTTGTGGCAGGGCTGAAATGTAGTGGAGATGTTTTTTGGGGATTCAGTTAATTTGCATGGCAAAGAGGGACTTCGCAATTAATTGCCATTCATCTGATCACTCTTCATAACATTCTGGAGTATATGCAAATTTCCATCATACAAACTGAGGCAGGAGACTTTGAAAATTAATATTTGTGTAATTCTCAAACCTTTTGGCCACGACTGTACATGCTATAGGGCAGACATCATAGAGTACATGTTATCCCCAGCAGCGTCCTCTCTAGTTCCCATTTAAACCATTAATACATTCATGAATATATTTTGTGTGAACATGTGCTGATGCATGTGCCGATCTGTCTAGTAGTTCGTCTATGCATATGGTCCAGGTTGTTCATTACCACGGCTGTACGTCTAGCTGCGTCTTGATGTTCAGTATCTATTACCACGGCTATATGTCTAGCTGGGTCAGGATGTTCAGTATCTAATACCACAGCTCTATGTCTAGCTGGGTCCGGATGTTCACTATCTATTACCACGGCTCTATGTCTAGCTGGGTCAGGATGTTCAGTATCTATTACCACGGCTCTATGTCTAGCTGTGTCAGGATGTTCAGCATCTATTACCACAGCTCTATGTCTAGCTGTGTCAGGATGTTCAGCATCTATTACCACAGCTCTACATCTAGCTGGGTGGGGATGTTCAGTATCAGTATTGGCTCCCGAGTGGCGCAGCAGTCTACAGACTGCAGACCCTGGTTCAATTCCAGGCTGTATCAAGACCGGCCATGATTGGGAGTCCCGTAGGGCGGTGCACAATTGGCTCAGCTTTGTTAAGGGTTTGGCCGGGGTAGGCCATCATTGTAAATAAGAATTTGTTCTTAACTGACTTGCCTAGTGAAATAAAGGTAAAATATATATAAACATCTATTACCACAGCTCTATGTCTAGCTGGGTCAGGATGTTCAGTATATATTACTACATCTAGCTGGGTCAGGATGTTCAGTATCTATTAATACATCTAGCTGGGTCAGGATGTTCAGTATGTATTACTACATCTAGCTGGGTCTGGATGTTCAGTATATATTACTACAGCTCTATGTCTAGCTGGGTCAGGATGTTCAGTATCTATTACTACAGCTCTATGCCTAGCTGGGTCAGGATGTAAAGTATCTATTACTACATCTAGCTGGGTCAGGATGTAAAGTATCTATTACTACATCTAGCTGGGTTTCATGTGGAATAGAGCGAAAGAGTGAACACATCCAGTGAGACTACTGCGCCGGCGGTATGGTAGGCAGCTTCAGACAGAATGGGACATCATAGAGGGATATGTTTAGAGGCTCTTACTGTAGTTACTGCACTGCTGGATGAGAGAGAGACAGCTGAACGGAGAAACTAGTCCCTAGTCAGTTACACAACAATTTGCTAAAAAAACTGTTCCAGTTTGTGTGTGTGTGTTTGTTTGAGAAAGAGAGAGCAAAATAATAAATGATAGTTGATATGCCAGTGTTACGCAAGTCCTCTTTACTGTTTGTGTGCTCTGTGTGTTCTCCTGTGATCTGAGTCTCAATGTTGACATGTTTATGTTTAGGTCTGGCCAATGAGCTTTACCAGGATGACACAAGACTTCTTAGAGGTACATGTCCTCAGTCTCTTCCTCTTGTGTCAGCAACTGTGATGCACTTCCTCTCTGGACAGGAAGAGAAGCATAAGGCGGGCATTTTGTAAGAGTTTACACAGCAGGAGCATAGCTTTTAAGTCAGAACACACACACACTCTAGCACACAGGCACACACACACTCGCGTACACAAACACACATGCCATTGCACACAGACACACACAGATCCAAAAACCTCAGAGAGAGAGATTAGAAGTTATGTAGATACAGTGTTGACTAAGAACAGTTGTAGTATACAGGTTGGTGGCACCTTCATTGGGGAGAACGGGCTTGTGGTAATGACTGGAGCGGAATAAGTGTAATGATGTCAAATACATCAAACACATAGTTTCCATGTGTTTGATGCCATTTTATTTGCAGCGTTCCGGCCATTATTATGAGCCGTTCTCCTCTCAGCAGCCTCCTGTGTTATAGTAACTGTATGTTTAAACACGAAACTGTTGTCTGACTGCTGTCTCTATTTGGTGTTGTATGTCTTGTAGTTGTCCATCCATTGTATTGTGAAGTGGTGTGCTAGATGTCTCTTGTCCACATCATGTTACAACAAATATGTTACTGTATACAGTGGCTTGTGAAAGTATTTTTCCCATTTTGTTGCTTTACAACCTGGAATTAAAATAGATTTTTGGGAGGTTTGTATCATTTGATTTACACAACATGCCTACCACTTTTAAGATGCAAAATATGTTTTATTGTGAAACAAACAAGAAATACGACAAAAAAAACTGAAAACTTGAGCTTGCATAACTATTTACCCCCCAAAGTCAATACTTTTTGCAGCAATTACAGCTGCAAGTCTCTTGGGGTATGTCTCTATAAGCTTGGCACATCTAGCCACTGGGATTTTGTCCATTCTTCAAGGCAATACTGCTCCAGCTCCTTCAAGTTGGGTGGGTTCCACTTGTGTACAGCAATCTTTAAGTCATGCCACAGATTCTCAATTGGATTGAGGTCTGGGCTTTGATTAGGCCATTCCAATACATTTAAATGTTTCCCCTTAAACCACTGAAGTGTTGCTTTAGCAGTATGCTTAGGGTAATTGTCCTGCTGGAAGGTGAACCTCCGTCCCAGTCTCAAATCTCTGGAAGACTGAAACAGGTTTCCCTCAAGAATTTCCCTGTATTTGGCACAATCCATCATGCCTTCAATTCTGACCAGTTTCCCAATCCCTGATGATGAAAAACATCCCCACAGCATGATGCTGCCACCACCATGCTTCACTGTGGGGATGGTATTCTCGGGACGATGAGAGGTGTTGGGTTTGCGCCAGACATAGCGTTTTCCTTGATGGACAAAAAGCTCAATTTTAGTCCCATCTGACCAGAGTTCTTTCATATGTTTGGGGAGTCTCCCACATTTGCCTTTTGGCGAACACCAAACATGTTTGCTTATTTTTTTCTGGACACTCTTCCGTAAAGCCCAGCTCTATGGAGTGTACGGCTTGAAGTGGTCCTATGGACAGATACTCCAATCTCTGCTGTGGAACTTTTGCAGCTCCTTCAGGTCAATTTGGACTATTTTGTCCATTACATTAAATCCAAATAAAAATCCAGATTACAGGTTGTAATGCAACAAACTAGGAAAAACGCCAAAGAGGGTGAATACTTTTGCAAGGCGCTGTACAAAACATGTTAGAACATATGTTACTGTCTACAAAACATGTTATAGAAAATATGTAGTGTATAGAATAATCTAAGCTGTTTTGAGTTTTCCCTTTCAAGGAGATTGATTGTCAAATCAAATCAAATCAAATGTATGTTGAGTGCTTTGGGTTCTCCCTCTCCCTTCATCCCTCTCTCTCTGTCTCTCTATCCAGCCTACATTGAGGATGTGGCGCGCTGTGTGGACCAATCCAAGCGCCTCATCATCGTCATGACGCCAAACTACGTGGTGCGGCGGGGGTGGAGCATCTTTGAGCTGGAGACACGCCTCCGCAACATGTTGGTCACCGGGGAGATCAAGGTGATTCTGATCGAGTGTGCCGAGCTGCGTGGCATCATGAACTATCAAGAGGTGGAGGCCCTCAAACACACCATCAAGACCCTCACCGTCATCAAGTGGCGTGGCCCCAAGAGCAACAAGCTCAGCTCCAAGTTCTGGAAACAACTGCAGTATGAGATGCCCTTCTGCCGCACCGAACCCATGCTGAGCCATGAGCCGGCGCTGGACGTCAGCGAGCAGGGCCCCTTCGGAGAGCTCCAGACCGTCTCCGCCATCTCTATGGCAGCTGCCACCTCCACCGCCATGGCCACGGCGCACCCGGAACTCCGCTCGTCCTTCCACAACTCCTACCACACCACCATGCGGCAGAAACACTATTACCGCAGCTATGAGTACGACCTGCCGCCGGGGGGCACGCTACCGCCGTTGTCATCACTAGGCAACCAGCACACCTACTGCAACATCCCACTGACGATGCTGAATGGACAGAGGCCGCCAGCGGGGAAGAGCCGCGAGCACAGTGTGGAGGAGGACCACACTAACCACGCCATGCTGCCGCTGTTGCCCAGGGAGACCAGCATCTCCAGCGTCATCTGGTGACCGGGGCGGGGCAGGGTAGAACCATACGACACTAGCAGAGAAACGCGGCACGGTTTGGTCTGGTTTGGTCTGGTTTGACTTGGATCGCTTTGGATCGGTTTGGTGTCACGATTCTATGAGACAGTTATGATTGGCTACTTTAGCTATATCTGAGAGATTGTGATGAGTTTGGTTAGGAGTGGACCCCTGTGAACAGGCAAGACAAAGTTGGGGCAGGTTTGGAACGTGGTCCTCATGTATGCAGAGGAGAAGTTCTTAACCCGAGGATTAAAGATTCAAACTGACAACAACAAACTGTTTGATCAAAAGACATCAGAGAGTTTGATCAACATGAACTGTGAATAAATAATAAAAGAACCCACGCATTGGCACTTGTGCACGCGTGCGCACACATGCACACACACACACACTAAAGGAAAACAGGGTCTTGTACATATATTTTCAATTTATTTGTAGCATAAGTGTCTTTCTGTTTGTTTTTCTGTTGTTTTTATTCAATCTTGTTTGTTGCCTTCTCTACTTTGACTCTGCTTTAACTTGTCACACAGATTTATATATTTCTATTTTTTCTGTTTTTTATTTATTTTTATTTTTAATTTCAATATGCTTATGAAGAAAGCCAGTATGTCATGTATCTGCGCTGTTGTGTTTTCTATCTTGACTTTATGTAGTTTAAGAGATCCTTTTTTTTAAAACACTTTTGGGGAATTGCCTGGACATTGCAACGTTTTACTCCGAGAGCATCTTCTTTTTGTTGACCTGTATAAGGTGTATATCTAGTTTTTAAAACAATCTTTAAAAAAAATCATAGAATATGCAAAAAGAGGGAAGAGCTACTGGTGATGTTGATGTAACTTCCTGTGGACCAGAGGAAGGGGAGGATTTAGGGAGGGGTCCTAGTCCTCTCCAGTCAGTCTGTCTGTCAGTCAGAGCTCTCTCTAAAGATTCATATTTTGTATAAAAACAAACAGCCTCGCTGTTTTAGCGTGATAGTGAAATCCCTCACCTTAAAAAGAAATGTGTTGATTATTTTAAAAATAAGTCTATTTTTATAACAAAAAGAGTTTGCTTGGAAAGTCATACTTATTTACATTTCATCTGACATGAAGGGGGAGGTGAGTGTGTGTGTGTTAGGCTGGTTTTGTACACCACTTTGATATGTGGTTCCTGGTTTGTTAAAGGCCCAGTGCAGTCAAAAATGTGATTTACCTGTGTTTTATATGTTTCTACACTATGAGGTTGGAATAATACTGTGAAGTTATGAAAATTATAAGGCCCTTTTAGTGTAGGAGCTGTTTGAAAAGCTGTTTGTTCAGCCTGTTTTGAAGGGAGGGAGTTTTGGGCTTTCATGGTAACACCATGCAGTAAATTAGACCAATAAGAAATAGAGTTCCAAACCTCTCTGCCAATAACAGCACATTTTCTGTTTTCCCCTTCCCACTCAAACCACGCCCAGACAGTCTTATCAAAATTCTTGCTTGAGAAATTGATATTTAGACAGTCACAGAAAGGTACTTGTTACCCAGAAATTATTTGATATTGAGATTTAAAAAAAAAACAGCTGCATTGGACCTTTAAGACAACAGTATGGATTTTGAGTACCTCATATAAACATTTTTAGATAAAAAAAAAATGCATTTTCTATGTTTTGGTTGAGTTCTTGAAATATTTTCCAATACTGAGAAGTCCTTGTTTTTAATCCATGCTTATCCATGTTTAAGGAAAGAAAAAGTGTGTTTGTGCTTTAAAATACTTTTTTTATTATATTGGAAGGCGTAGTTTCTGAGTATGCATAGCAAATAGATACATATTCTATATATGATACAGATATTTATATAAATATATAAACACGATATTCACTTGGAAGGAAATGTCTGTCTTTATAAAAACACAATTCATTCTTATCAGTTGCCCTTACTTTCTCACTGCATATTAAAAATGTTTATCTCCTCTCGATTCATTTATGTTCTGTTCATTTTACACAGTCTTCCATGGTCCAAAAGACAGAAGAGTTTCGGCCATCCAGAACCAGAATTCAATAGTTCTGCTCTGTAAGCAGTAGCTACCGTAGGCAGGCTATATGAAGAGATGATTAAACACAGTCAAACGCTGCCATCTGCTGGTTAATGTTGAATTAGCAATGGCGCAATGAGACACAAATAGGATCCCCACACACGTCCACACACAGTCACACGCAGTAATATGGCCAGTGAGTGTGGCTGGCAGGCAGGCATGAATACACACACATCATGTAATCTCTCTTTCACTCACACACACACAGACACATACACACACTACGGTGGCAGGCATCAGTGATATACCTGGTGTGTGTGTGTTCTGACAGCTGGCCTTTTATTACTACATACATGATTAATAGACTCTATCAATTAGGGGCTTAATTGGAAAGAAAATGGGCCCCATGAAGAGGATAGAGGGGCGGCAGGTAGCTTAGTGGTTAGAGTGTTGGACTAGTAACCGAAAGGTTGCGAGATCGATTCCCGAGCTGACAAGGTAAAAATCTGTTGTTCTGCTCATGAACAAGGCAGTTAACCCACTGTTTCTAGGCTGTCATTGAAAATAAGAATTTGATCTTAACTGACTTGCCTAATTAAATAAAGGTAAAATGTACTGCTCAAAAAAATAAAGGGAACACTTAAACAACACATCCTAGATAAGAATGAAATAAATAATCTTATGAAATACTTTCTTCTTTACATAGTTGAATGTGCGGACAACAAAATCACACAAAAATAATCAATGGAAATCCAATTTATCAACCCATGGAGGTCTGGATCTGGAGTCACACTCAAAATTAAAGTGGAAAACCACACTACAGGCTGATCCAACTTTGATGTAATGTCCTTAAAACAAGTCAAAATGAGGCTCAGTGGTGTGTGTGGCCTCCACATGCCTGTATGACCTCCCTACAACGCCTGGGCATGCTCCTGATGAGGTGGCGGATGGTCTCCTGAGGGATCTCCTCCCAGACCTGGACTAAAGCATCCGCCAACTCCTGGACAGTCTGTGGTGCAACGTGGCGTTGGTGGATGGAGCGAGACATGATGTCCCAGATGTGCTCAATTGGATTCAGGTCTGGGGAACGGGCGGGCCAGTCCATAGCATCAATGCCTTCCTCTTGCAGGAACTGCTGACACACTCCAGCCACATGAGGTCTAGCATTGTCCTGCATTAGGAGGAACCCAGGGCCAACCGCACCAGCATATGGTCTCACAAGGGGTCTGAGGATCTCATCTCGGTACCTAATGGCAGTCAGGCTACCTCTGGCGAGCACATGGAGGGCTGTGCGGCCCCCCAAAGAAATGCCACCCCACACCATGACTGACCACCGCCAAACCGGTCATGCTGGAGGATGTTGCAGGCAGCAGAACGTTCTCCACGGCGTCTCCAGACTCTGTCACGTCTGTCACGTGCTCAGTGTGAACCTGCTTTCATCTGTGAAGAGCACAGGGCGCCAGTGGCGAATTTGCCAATCTTGGTGTTCTCTGGCAAATGCCAAACGTCCTGCACGGTGTTGGGCTGTAAGCACAACCCCCACCTGTGGACGTCGGGCCCTCATACCACCCTCATGGAGTCTGTTTCTGACCGTTTGAGCAGACACATGCACATTTGTGGCCTGCTGGAGGTCATTTTGCAGGGCTCTGGCAGTGCTTCTCCTGCTCCTCCTTGCACAAAGGCGGAGGTAGCGGTCCTGCTGCTGGTTTGTTGCCCTCCTACGGCCTCCTCCACGTCTCCTGATGTACTGGCCTGTCTCCTGGTAGCGCCTCCATGCTCTGGACACTACGCTGACAGACACAGCAAACCTTCTTGCCACAGCTCGCATTGATGTGCCATCCTGGATGAGCTGCACTACCTGAGCCACTTGTGTGGGTTGTAGACTCCGTCTCATGCTACCACTAGAGTGAAAGCACCGCCAGCATTCAAAAGTGACCAAAACATCAGCCAGGAAGCATAGGAACTGAGAAGTGGTCTGTGGTCCCCACCTGCAGAACCACTCCTTTATTGGGGGTGTCTTGCTAATTGCCTATAATTTCCACCTGTTGTCTATTCCATTTGCACAACAGCATGTGAAATTTATTGTCAATCAGTGTTGCTTCCTAAGTGGACAGTTTGATTTCACAGAAGTGTGATTGACTTGGAGTTACATTGTGTTGTTTAAGTGTTCCCTTTATTTTTTTGAGCAGTGTAGAAGAGAGACAGAAACATGTACATCAACGCCTTTGGTGTGGGAAAATGGCATGGTTATATATCTGGCCTATCAGAGGACAAAGTGGTGCTACCGTCATGTTTACGCCTATCCAATTATTTCAGGTCTAGACCAGAGTGAAGGGGTAAGGTCTGATGGGGGGCAGGGTTTGGGGCTTGGGGTCCCCCCACATCTTCTGTATTCACCCAATGTCCCGGTAACAGCTCACACTTCTCCTGCTGCTGGCTCCATGGCATCTGTTGTCGTCTTCTTAGCGTAACGCTACTCCTCCTACCTCCCCTCGCACACACTCATCCCCGGTACGTGGTTGCACACGGGTGTGATGTTCTGAAAGCTCTGAGCACCTGACCATCTTGTGTCTCCACGCTTCCCTGCTCCTCATCTGTCACACCCACACACACATACAGTCCTACAGTACAGCAACTGGGCAGGAAGATTGTTTTCTCTAGAAACCGGATTGGATCGAAACCTAAAACCTAAAACTCTACAAGTTTTGTGTCTTTGAGGTGTTGAGCAGCTCTCCCCACCCCCTGAATCCCTCCTGCAGATCTTGGCCAGAGTAGCATTCCCATTTGTTCCGGGAATATCCTGCCCATTGATGGTGAGATTTGGAGAGAGAAGCGAAACACTCCCAGAGGCCATCCAACTCTGCAGGTCATTTCCTCAAAATGTTCTTTTGCACTCCTGTGACTGCCCTGAAGCTGGGTGTGTGTGTGTGTGTGTGTGTGTGTGTGTGTGTGTGTGTGTGTGTGTGTGTGCTCGAGTGTCTGTCTGTGTGTCCGCATGAGTGCGTGAGACACTACCAGTGTGATGTTTAAACAGTGCCATCTTGTGGCCATAACAGGTCCATTGCTGTTTCTCTTACCAGCCTCATGATAACTCTACAATAGATACAATTACACTCTAAACTGTGTGCTTGCGTGATAAATTAACTAAATAGCACGGCAACAATCACCTATTGCCTCCGACAGACACACAGGAAAAATCTATTGAGTCTGGAAACCAGAGTATAAGTAGAGTATCAATATGGTGAGATGTGAATCCAGGACAACAGTGAGTGGTAGAGGATTTATATAACCAAGCCCGGAGCTATACTGGGATTTCTACCAATCAGTTTTGAAGAAGGCCATTCTTCACTGCCTAGAACAAACTACCTTCCTAGGGCTCAGATCCCACACTCCAATGAAAAGAGAATGTTCCAACCTGAACAGAGAAGGACAACTGTGGGAAAAAAAGGTCATGTACGCTCCATGTTTGCTGCTCCCAATTCAGACCAGTGTTGAATTAAAGATCGCATGTGGGAGCAGCGAACTGTGGACAGACATCAAACTTTATTCAGAACACATAATCCACCATAGTTTCTGAAAATGAACATTGGGTTTTCTGATCTGTCTGGGTAGATGTTGCCCTTAGGCACAGATCTAGGAACATTTTATCCTTAATCTTAATCGTTAGGGGGTAAAACTCCACTCTGACCTTAGATCAGTGTCCAGGGGAAACATCATCCTATGCCTTTCTGATCACCATAGAGACAGCCTGATCACCATAGAGACAGTCTGAGCACCACTCACCTGACACAAGCACGGCAAAGCAGTTCAGAGAATACTTTTATTATAGAAAAATAGTTTTATGTAAAAATAAATAAGTTACAGACTGAACATCAGCCCGCCCCCAATACCCCCTTCACCCCCACTGTTCTTAATCAACCATGGTGTCCAAAACACCTTTAACAAATCTCTTCCTTTGTCCTGTTCAACGGTCCATTCAGATCGAACGGTCGGTTAACAGTTTGTTAGTTCTACTAGATCTACAGACGTGTTCTTCTGTCCGTTAGATAGAAAGGGCCAGTCCAGAATAAAACCCACAGATATTGATCTGAGAGGATTTGATAGATGTAATATAGCAACAAAAAAACATTTATAGCCAACCGGAGGGCAAGGTAGAGCTATCATATTGTTCCTTTATAGCCAACCGGAGGGAAAGGTGGAGCTATCATATTGTTCCTTTATAGCCAACCGGAGGGCAAGGTGGAGCTATCATATTGTTCCTTTATAGCCAACCGGAGGGCAAGGTGGAGCAATCATATTGTTCCTTTATAGCCAACCGGAGGGCAAGGTGGAGCTATCATATTGTTCCTTTATAGCCAACCGGAGGGCAAGGTGGAGCTATCATATTGTTCCTTTATAGCCAACCGGAGGGCAAGGTGAAGCTATCATATTGTTCCTTTATAGCCAACCGTAGGGCAAGGTGAAGCTATCATATTGTTCCTTTATAGCCAACCGGAGGGCAAGGTGGAGCAATCATATTGTTCCTTTATAGCCAACCGGAGGGCAAGGTGGAGCTATCATATTGTTCCTTTATAGCCAACCGGAGGGCAAGGTGGAGCAATCATATTGTTCCTTTATAGCCAACCGGAGGGCAAGGTGGAGCTATCATATTGTTCCTTTATAGCCAACCGGAGGGCAAGGTGGAGCTATCATATTGTTCCTTTATAGCCAACCGTAGGGCAAGGTGGAGCTATCATATTGTTCCTTTATAGCCAACCGGAGGGCAAGGTGGAGCTATCATATTGTTCCTTTATAGCCAACCGGAGGGCAAGGTGGAGCAATCATATTGTTCCTTTATAGCCAACCGGAGGGCAAGGTGGAGCTATCATATTGTTCCTTTATAGCCAACCGGAGGGCAAGGTGGAGCTATCATATTGTTCCTTTATAGCCAACCGTAGGGCAAGGTGGAGCTATCATATTGTTCCTTTATAGCCAACCGGAGGGCAAGGTGGAGCTATCATATTGTTCCTTTATAGCCAACCGGAGGGCAAGGTGGAGCTATCATATTGTTCCTTTATAGCCAACCGGAGGGCAAGGTGGAGCTATCATATTGTTCCTTTATAGCCAACCGGAGGGCAAGGTGGAGCTATCATATTGTTCCTTTATAGCCAACCGGAGGGCAAGGTGAAGCTATCATATTGTTCCTTTATAGCCAACCGGAGGGCAAGGTGGAGCTATCATATTGTTCCTTTATAGCCAACCGGAGGGCAAGGTGGAGCTATCATATTGTTCCTTTATAGCCAACCGGAGGGCAAGGTGGAGCTATCATATTGTTCCTTTATAGCCAACCGGAGGGCAAGGTGGAGCTATCATATTGTTCCTTTATAGCCAACCGGAGGGCAAGGTGGAGCTATCATATTGTTCCTTTATAGCCAACCGGAGGGCAAGGTGGAGCTATCATATTGTTCCTTTATAGCCAACCGGAGGGCAAGGTGGAGCTATCATATTGTTCCTTTATAGCCAACCGGAGGGCAAGGTGGAGCTATCATATTGTTCCTTTATAGCCAACCGGAGGGCAAGGTGGAGCTATCATATTGTTCCTTTATAGCCAACCGTAGGGCAAGGGGGAGCTATCATACTGTTCCTGTATTGGGCATGTTTTTTTGCTTATAACTATCCAATAGGAGCTAGGGGCTAGCGGAAGTGGGGAAATGGGGGGAAGAGTCTAGGGCAAGGTCACGTTTCTATTGGGTAGGGAATAGGTGAAATTGCCTAGGGAGTAAGGACTAAGAGAAGTGCCTAGGGCTTAGGGGCTATATCTAGGGGTTGTTTCTGGACAGGACCATCGAAAGCCTCTACTTCCCATAGAACATCTCCAGCAGGACCTCCTCCATATTGACGGCTCCAATGATGGGCTTAAAGAAGAGCTGTGCCACCACTGGGGGGCTGATGGCCCTCAGCATTGCCAGGGCGATGAGCAGCTTGGCAAAGCGCGTGGCGTCGTCCCGGTGGATCAGCTTCACATACTCGTTGAGAGCCTGGTGGGCCTCGCGCCGCAGTGACTGGATGTAGTTGAGGTAGCACAGACCAGGGAGATCTGGGGAGAGGTGGAGGGGTTAGTAGGGGAGGAGAATAAATGAATTATCATATAGAAACTTTGGACAAGTACATGAGCTGTTTGGGTTTGAATTCAGGGAACCCGAGTCACCATGGTAACCAGGTGTCTCATCTGTTGAAAAATGAGAAGGTCTTGATTGTAGACTACCTCCCAAATCATCCACAAATATCTCACAACGCCCTCTGGCAAGGTTTCTGAAGTCCCCAGATATTGAAGGATGCAAATCTCTTAAACCCTAAAACAATACCACAAACTGCTTCCTTAGAAGTAGATGAAGGGAATGAATAGGCTAATATGGTGACTGTACACTGTGTTTAATGTTTAAAACATTAAGAACACCTGCTCTTTCCATTACATAGAATAACCAGGTGAATTCAGGTGAATCCTTATTGATGTCACTTGTTAAATCCACTTCAATCAGTGTAGATGAAGGGGAGGAGACAGGTTAAAGAAGGATTTTCAAACCCTGAGACAATTGAGACATGGATTGTTGAAAGGCACTTAAATACTTTTAAGGCGGTGATGCAACCGGTCAGGATGCTCTCGATGGTGCAGCGGTAGAACTTTTGAGGATCTAGGGGCCCATGCAAAATCTTTTTTGACAAAATATTGAAGTGCCTTCGAACGGGTATGGTAGTAGGTGCAAGGCGTGCCAGTTTGAGTGTCAAGAACTACAACGCTGCTGGGTTTTTCACGCTCAACAGTTTCCGGTGTGTATTAAGATTGGTCCACCACCCAAAGGACATCCAGCCAACTTGACACAACTCTGAGAAGCATTGGATGAATTGATGCTGTTCTGAGGGCAAAAGGGGTTCCTAATGTTTTGTACACTCAGTGTATGTTTTGGTTTAACTGGATTATAAATGTACTGTATATATACATATTGACTGCCTTTGATTATTAAAGTAGAAATGGTGCACAAATATATAATTTTAAATGACTGTTATATTAAATGAAATGCCACATGGAACATGAAATAAATCCGTTTTTTAATATAATCAAATGTCCTTTTGTGCATCCTCTGTGACTTCCAGGAAGATTTTAACCCACTTAACCCCAAAATTTCTCCAAGTTTTAACAATCACTGAAAAGCCCTAGTTATTTTGTTACTTTGACAAAGTCATTTCTGAAGATAATTTATACTGTTTTTGGCCATTTTATTGTGTTTTGTCATGGAAAACTAAGTGTGTCATGCATAAAACTTCAACCGTGTTACCCATAGATACCGTCCGCAAGGCAATCAAACCCTCTGCAAGGCAATCAAACAAACGAAATACCGGTACAGGGACAAAGTGGAGTCGCAATTCAACGGCTCAGACACGAGACGTATGTGGCAGGGTCTGCAAGAAATCACGGATTACAAAAAGAAAACCAGCCACGTCACGGACACCGATGTCCCATTTCCAGACAAACTAAACACCTTCTTTGAGAATAATACAGTGCCAACGTCGCGGCCCACTAACAAGGACTGCGCACCCCCCTCTCCTTCTCCGTGGCCGACGTGAGTAAAACATTTAAACGTGTTAACCCTCGCAAGGCTGTTGGCACCGACGACATCCCAAGCCGCGTCCTCAGAGCATTCGCAGACCAGTGGCTGGTGTGTTTACAGACATATTCAATCACTCCCTATCCCAGTCTGCTGTCCCCACAAGCTTCAAGATTGCCACCATTGTTCCTGTTCGAAGAAGGCAGAGATAACTGAAGTAAATGACAATCGCCCCGTAGCACTCACTTCTGTCATCATGAAGTGTTTTGAGAGACTAGTCAAGGATCATATCACCTCCACCTTACCGGCCACCCTAGACCCACTTCAGATTGCATACCCCCCCAACAGGTCCACAGACGATGCAATCACCATCACACTGCATCACACCGCCCCCAGGTGGTGTAGGTAGGAAACAACATCTCCACTTTGCTGACCCTCAACATTGGGGCCCCACAAGGGTGCGTGCTCAGCCCCCTCCTGTACTCCCTGTTCACCCACAACTGCGTGGCCACGCATGCCTCCAACTCAATCATCAAGTTTGCAGACGACACAACAGTAGTGGGCTTGATCACCAACAACGACGAGACAGCCTACAGGGAGGAGGTGAGGGCACTCGGAATGTGGTGTCAGGAAAATAACCTCTCACTCAACGTCAACAAAACAAAGGAGATGATCGTGGACATCAGGAAACAGCTAAACCCTAAACAGCTAAACAGCTAAACCCTATTGACGGGACAGCAGTGGAGAAAGTGGAAAGTTTAAGTTCCTCGGCATACACATCACAGACCAACTGAAATGGTCCACCCACACAGACAGTGTGGTGAAAAAGGCGCAAGAGCGCCTCTTCAACCTCAGGAGGCTGAAGAAATTTGGCTTGTCACCCAAAACCCTGGCAAACTTTTACAGATGCACAATCAAGAGCATCCTGTCGGGCTGTATCACCATCTGGTACGGCAACTGTTCCGCCCTTAACCGCAAAGCTCTCCAGAGGGTAGTGCGGTCTGCACAACGCATCACTGGGGGCAAACTACCTGCCCTCCATGACACCTACAGCACCCGATGTCACAGGAAGGCCAAAAAGATCATCAAGGACAACAACCACCCGAGCCATTGCCTGTTCACCCTGCTATCATCCAGAAGGCGAGGTCAGTACAGGTGCATCAACGCTGGGAGCGAGAGACTGAAAAACAGCTTCTATCTCAAGGCCATCAGACCTCTAAACAGCTATCACTAACTCAGAGAGGCTGCTGCCTACACTGAGACCCAATCACTGGCCAATTTAATAAATTAAATACTAGTCATTTTAAACAATGTCACTTTAAATAATTCCACTTTAATAATGTTTACATATCTTACATTACTCATATCATATGTATATACTGTATTTTATACCATCTATTGCACCTTGCCTATGCCGCTCGGCCATCGCTCATCCATTCTTTTATATGTACATATTCTCATTCGCCCCTTTAGATTTGTGTGTATTAGGTAGTTGTTGTGGAATTGTTAGATTACTTGTTAGATATTACTGCACTGTCGGACCTAGAACCACAAGCATTTCTCTACACTCGCATTAACATCTGCAAACCATGTGTATGTGACCAATAAAATTAGATTTGATACTGTTTGTTTTGTGAAGCTTGCATTCAATTGCCCCTCCCTTTTGCACACAACAGGCTTCCATTCCCCCTGTCACAAGGAGATTTATGACTGATTTAAGATGAAGTCTTCAATACTGTTGGTCAACCTTGTTTTTGCTCTTGAGATGGAAAAACATGTATTTTTTAAGGTGAATATGTGCTCTTTATGGCAGAATCTTAAAATTCGGTGATTCGTTTTTTTTTTTATCAAGGTACTCTACTCAAAAGGCACCTATAGGCTTAATTGGTGGAACGACCCAATTGTTCATTATGCACGAAATTACCCACATATTAAATCAGCTTTGTTTGTTTTCTGTATAAAATACAAACATGTAACTGCTTTCCAAACTTTCAGAAGTAGAGACAGAGTAATGTATTAAATTGCATATAGGGTATGTAGGCTATACCATTACATGAACTCAATCAAGGACACAACGAGACAATGATTAGTGAGTAAATAACCTGCGTTATTAAAGCACCCAGCCCACCTGAGTTGAAGAGCACGGCTCCTTTGAGGTAGGCATATTCCTTGGTACTGATGTCTAAACCCCAACACTTTTTCAGGAACGCTTTGATGCCCTGGATATCCGCGAGAGAGACCCCGGGTGTTCCCGCGCTCTGCTCCGGCTCAACCTGTCTGTCCATTAAGCTGCCTTGGCTGACACAGCCACCGGTCAGGATCCGCTGCAACATGCTAGGTTCCGCGGTCTCCGTGGTCTCGAAGTCCACCCGGTCCTGCGCGAGGCCCAGCACAAGCAGCGGCACCCAGCCGTTCCGAACGAGCAGCAGCTGGTCATCCTCGGGAAGCTCGCGGAAACACGGCACATTCTTTACAAATCGCAGAGTCTTCATGAGGACCGTAGATGCGGCTTTGCAGGTCACCTGGGGGGACCGGAGAGAACCCCGTCGCAGCAAGGAACCGCAAGAGCAAGCCTGTTGCTGCCTAAGCTCGAACCTCGAAGAAGAGGAACAGGAGGAGACCTTGAGGTCTTGGTGCTGCTGGGTGTGTTGTGGTTGTGATGTTGGTTCCTCGGTGGTCGTGAGGCTGTCGTTCTTCAGTATGTTGTACAGGATGCTGTTGTTATTGTTTTGCCCGCCGGCACCCTGACAGTGACAGCCCTCCAGAGTGGCCATGGCCGGTGGCGCGCGCTACATCCAGAGAGGGGGAGGGTGGTTTTTGTCCCCTATTACCCCCGCGCGAACAGCAGCACATTTATACTAGCTCCCGTCTGTCCTCGAGCTTTGAGGACTTGTTGTTTAGACTTTTTACATATTCCACCTCAGAGACGCCTCCCACTCACTCACTCACTCACTCACTCACTCACTCACTCACTCATGCTCTCTCTCTCTCTCCCCCCCCCCCCCCCTTCTCCCTGTGCTGCTCCAGTCCTCCCCAGCACATGCACCCAGAGGGAGCCAGCTGCTGCAAGATGAATAGTAAGGTCATTCCAGTATCATAAAATAACATGTTAAGCAGCATCACTCCTTCAGTTAGTTTAAAATAGCCTATACAGGAAAAGGACAAACTGTACCTCAGGGTATACCAATTATATCACACAAGGAGGCAGACAGAGAGACTGAGGGGGCAGACAGACTGACTGATTCTATACCCTTGAGGTTATCCAGTTCTTTTTGGACACAACGGTCTATATATTTATCTCACTATCCCAAAAGCAAAACAAATATCCATACCTACTCTATGTCTGTGAATGAGTGTGTGTGTCTGTGTGTGCACACTTGTATTTGTGTGTGTGAGAGAGCTACTATATTTTTTGGATTTTGCCTTGACTCCCTCACAGCACCGTTAATCAGCTGTTAGCCGGTAAAAAATAGGCCAGAGACAGAGCTGAAGGCTTAATTATTTTAGGGAGAATTTATCTGATTTTCTATGTGAAAGGAGCAGAGAGAGCAGCGCTGGGAAGGCCTGGCGTTAACCTTGACTCGGACACACTGTTATTGATTTAACTATGAAAACTGGAACGCTTGAATTATGATGTCATGACTCAACGCTCCCTGCACATCTGTCACCAGGGGTGGGGTGGGGGGTGGACTAACCTGGAGGAAGGAAGGTAGGGAGAGAGGGAGGGAGAGATAGATAGAGAGAAGGACAGAGAGAAAGACACATATGGGGCATCAAGTATAGGAAAGGTTGTAAGTGCATGAGCCTTGAGAGTGTGTTAGCACATTTGGTAGTCCAGGGGAGAGCCTGAACAAAGACCTCCACACTGCCTCTACTATATAGTGTTTAGAAAAGGTGTTTTTGGCCTTGGAGAAATGACTGGCATTGAGTGACTAGCTGTATTCATAAACAGGGGAGAGAGACCTCATTCTACTCTGTGTGCTCCAAGAACCCAAGACAGGAAGAGAAACTTTGACAGCAGCTTCAGAACATGTTTTACTTGCTATATTGTATTTACTTCACCACCATGGCCTTTTTTGCCTTTACCTCCCTTATCTCACCTCTTTTGCTTACATTGTATATAGACTTATTTTTCTACTGTATTATTGACTGTATGTTTGTTTTACTCCATGTGTAACTCTGTGTTGTTGCAATTGTAAATGAAAACTTGTTCTCAACTTGCCTACCTGGTTAAATAAAGGTGAAATAAAATAAATAAATAAAAATTAAACAGAGAGAGAATGGCTTTCTATTGATACACAGCAGCAAGAAAATAGAGATGTTTTACATGTTTATATTCAAGGTCGAGCTGGGATAAAGAACAAGACCGAACTCTGTCTCCTCCCCTCTCCTCTCATCTCCAACCCTCTCCAACCCTCCCCTCTCCTCTCCATCCCTCTAAAACCCTCTCCAACCCTCCCCTCTCCTCTCCAACCCTCTAAAACCCTCTCCTCTCCAACCCTCCCCTCTCCTCTCCAACCCTCTAAAACCCTCTCCTCTCCAACCCTCTCCTCTCCAACCCTCTAAAACCCTCTCCTCTCCAACCCTCCCCTCTCCTCTCCAGCCCTCTCAAACCCTCTCCAACCCCCTCCTCCTCTCCAACCCTCTCCAACCCTTCCTCCTCTCCAACCATCTTCTCCTCTCCAACCCTCTCCTCCTCTCAACCCTCTCCTCCTCTCCAACCCTCTCCAACCCTTTCCTCCTCTCCAACCCTCTTCTCCTCTCCAACCCTCTCCTCCTCTCAACCCTCTCCTCTTCTCCAACCCTCTCCCCTCCAACTCTCTCCTCTCTTCAATCCTCTCCAACCCTCTCCTCCTCTCCAATCCTCTCCTCTTTTCCAACCCTCTCCAAACCTCTCCTCTCCATCCCTCTCCTCCAACCCTCTCCTCTCCACCTATCCAACCCTATCCTCCTCTCCAACCCTCTCCTCTCCAACCCTCTCCAATCCTCTCCTCTCCAACTTTATCCTCTGCTACTTTCCAACCCTCTCCTCCTCTCCTCTCCTCTCCTCTGAAATCCTCGCCTCTCCAACACTCTCCTCTGCTCTCCTTGCCTCTCAGGTAATACAAATTCTTCTCATTCTGTCATAGTCTTCTATTCCTCTACTTGTTAATCTGTTTATGGTAATGAGGATGGAAAGCGAATTCAGGCCCCTACCCATGAATTGTGATTTTGCCTCAGAAGTCTGTTTCTTTAATGCCACAGAAAAGGGCCAATCATTTTCCACCCACTGCAAAGACAGATAGGCACTCACGTTTTACTGTACTGTTTTGAATGTTCATATGAGTAAGAGTACAAAACAGAAAAGTGCTGGGTTGGAAGCTGTTAATGTCACTTAACAGTTAAAGCCACTGTGTCAGATTGGCAGCAGATTTATAGACTTAGATGTATAATCATGATCTCATACTTTGGCTGGGCTATGGCTGGGCAGGGCTTAGCGGGAGAGGTATGGAGGGGAGGCGGGGAAAGGGGTTGTGAAAGGAGAGGGAAAGAGAGGGTGGGAGAGCAGAGGGTGGGTGAGAGGAGTGGAGGGCATGGGTAAGGAGAGAAAAGAAGAGGAGGAGGGAAGGAAAGGAAAGGAGAGAGGAGATGGGAGAGGCAGTGATATCACCCTCTTAGGTCCAGTGTGTCCTCTCCTGTCCTCTCCTGTCTGTGTGTGATGTGATCCAGACTGTCTCTCTGGGCCCAGATCTGCTGGTCCCCTGCCCAGTAAAACATGGGTCAGCATACCCCTGTACTACCCACCCACAACTACTCCCTCTGTGTGTGTGTGTGTGTGTGTGTGTGTGTGTGTGTGTGTGTGTGTGTGTGTGTGTGTGTGTGTGTGTGTGTGTGTGTGTGTGTGTGTGTGTGTGTGTGTGTGTGTGTGTGTGTGTGTGTGTGTGTGTGTGTGTGTGTGTGTGTGTGTGTGTGTGTGTGTGTGTGTGTTTGTGTGTCTGCACCACCTGCTAAAATAGGAAGGTCACAGACACACTTTGGGTCAGTGGCTAAATGTATTTATACATTGCCTCATTATACTTTAACAGAACAATCAACAAGCTCTCACAGTGTCACGTCAGAAATAGACATTCATCCATGTTTCTCAAACGTCAAATTTTGAAGTTGTTTCAAATGTCAAATTTCTAAGTGCTTGGTTACTTCTCTGTATCATTCCAAGGTAAAGTTTAAGCACTAACTCCGAATTCTTAAGGATAGGCATTAACTCTGAATTTTTAAGGTAAGGCATTAACTCCGAATGGTTAAGGTAAGGGTTAAGGTTTGGAATAAGCTGTAAACTATAAATATCAAAGACAATTTTCTATCGATGGATTCGAACATGCAACCTTTGACCGTGCGCGGCAGTTTCTTTTGTTTTTTACCTCTAAATTCTTGCTAGATAGTTTGATAGCTAACATTGGGTTAAATACGGAAGACACATTTCAGTTGAATACATTCAGTCGGAAAACTGACTAGGTATCCCCCTTTCCCTTTCTAATGTTAGCGCTGCTAGCTAGCTAACGCTAACGGTGCTAGCTAGCTAAACTCTTATGTGGACACCTCCATCTAGTTCCCAAGAACAGCAGACCGGTAAGTCAACTTTGCTTTCGAACTTTGTAATCATCTCTAAAGTTGTTTTACCTGCAATCATACTAATTACCTAGATGTTAAGTTAAAAAGCCTGATTATGTCATTGGAAGTTTCTTTGTAGCTAGCTAGCTAAGCTATCACTATCTCGCTACTGTAGGAGGTTAATGTGGAGTACAGTAGGTTACAGTATCATTACAGCATTACTGAATGACAAAAATATAGCCTTGGCACTGCTAGTCAGCTAGTTGGTTGATATGGGGTACAGTAAGCTACAGTACAAAGTTGCTAAATGATAACAACATAGCTTTGTCACTAGCTAGTAGTTGGTTGATGGGATGGAGTAGAGTAGACTACAATACAGCAACAGTAGCCTAACATACTGTTCTGTTATTCGTTGGGTCTGGAAACAGTTAAATTACTCAACATTATAGAGAGATCACTATTTGAGAGCTCTACCCTCTATGCCAAGTCTCCCTTGAAAAAAATATGTTATTGTTGCCTTGGTAAAATAAGCTAAAGTTTGAGTATACAATCACAAGATAGAACTGTGCGGTTCAGTGGCAGATTTTCAAAAGAAAATAGACATAAAAATATATATATACAGTTGAAGTCGGAAGTTTACATATACTTAGGTTGGAGTCATTAAAACTCGTTTTTCAACCATTCCACCCAATTCTTGTTAACAAACTATAGTTTTAGCAAGTCAGTTAGGACATCTACTTTGTGCATGACACAAGTAATTTTTCCAACAATTGTTTACAGACAGATTATTTCACTTATAATTAACTGTGGATGTATTTCGAGGCCTACCTTCAAACTCAGTGCCTCTTTGCTTGACATCATGGGAAAATAAAAAGAAATCAGCCAAGAACTCAGAAAGAATTATAGACCTCCACAAGTCTGGTTCATCCTTGGGAGCAATTTCCAAACGCCTGAAAGTAAAACGTTCATCTGTACGAACAATAGTACGCAAGTATAAACACCATGGGACCACGTAGCCATCATACCGCTGAGGAAGGAGATGCGTTCTGTCTCCTAGAGATGAACGTACTTTGGTGCGAAAAGTGCAAATCAATCTTAAAACAACAGCAATGGACCTTGTGAAAATGCTGGAAGAAACAGGTACAAAAGTATCTATATCCACAGTAAAACGAGTCCTATGTCGACATAACCTGAAAGGCCGCTCAGCAAGGAAGAAGCCACAGCTCCAAAACCGCCATAAAAAAGTCAGACTACAGTTTGCAACTGCACATGGGGACAAAGTTCATACTTTTTGGAGAAATGTCCTCTGGTCTAATGAAACAAAAATAGAACTGTTTGGAGGAAGAAGGGGGAGGCTTGCAAGCCGAAGAACCCCATCCCAACCGTGAAGCATCATGTTGTGGGGGTGCTTTGCTGCAGGAGGGACTGGTGCACTTCACAAAATAGATGTCATTATGAGGCAGGAAAATTATGTGGATATATTGAAGCAACATTTCAAGACATCAGTCAAGAGGTTAAAGCTTGGTCGCAAATGGGTCTTCCAAATGGACAATGACCCCAAGCATACTTCCAAAGTTGTGGCAAAATGGCTAAAGGACAACAAAGTCAAGGAGAGTACCCTGCCAAAAATAATCACACAGCCATTTTCAAAGCATGCATATATGTCACAAAAACCAAAACCACAGCTAAATGCAGCACTAACCTTTGATGATCTTCATCAGATGACACTCCTAGGACATTATGTTATACAATACATGCATGTTTTGTTCAATTAAGTTCATATTTATATAAAAAACCAGCTTTTTACATTAGCATGTGATGTTCAGAACTAGCATACCCACCGCAAACTTCCGGTGAATTTACATAATTATTCACGATTAACGTTCACAAAATATATAACAATTATTTTAAGAATTATAGATACAGAACTCCTTTATGCAATCGCGGTGTCAGATTTTAAAATAGCTTTTCGGCGAAAGCACATTTTGCAATATTCTGAGTAGATAGCCCGGCCATCACGGCTAGCTAATTTGACACCCACCAAGTTTGGCCCTCACCAAACTCAGATTTACTATAAGAAAAATTGGATTACCTTTGCTGTTCTTTGTCAGAATGCACTCCCAGAACTTCTACTTCAACAACAAATGTTGTTTTGGTTCGAAATAATCCATAGTTATATTGAAATAGCTCCGTTTTGTTCGTGCGTTGAGGTCACTATCCGTAGGGTGATGCGCAGGCGCATTTCGTGACAATTATTTTTCAAAATATTCCATTACCGTACTTAGAAGCATGTCAAACGCTGTTTAAAATCAATTTTGATGCTATTTTTCTCGTAAAATAGCGATAATAATTCAACCGGGCGACGTTATATTCATTCATAGACTGAAAGAAAAACATGGAGTCCTCTCGTGGACGCGCACTCCAGTGTCACTGTTCTCAGCCGGACCACTCACAAAAACTCCTGCTGTTTTTCGCCCAGAGACTGCAGAGACGTCATTCCACTTTCTGCGCCTTCTGAGAGCGAATGGAAGCCTTAGGAAATGTCACGTTACAGCAGAGATGCTGTATTTTTGATAGAGATGCCCGAGAAGGAGAACAAATTGTCAGACAGGGCACTTCCTGTATGGAATCTTCTCAGGTTTTGGCCTGCCATATGAGTTCTGTTATACTCACAGACACCATTCAAACCGTTTTAGAAACTTTAGAGTGATTTCTATCCAAATCTACTAATTATATGCATATTCTCATTTCTGGGCAAGAGTAGTAACCATTTTAAATCGGGTACGTTTTTTATCCGGCCGTGACCACAGACCACTTCTTAGTTCCAATGCTTCCTGGTTGATGTTTTGGTCACTTTTACATTTACACTACATTTACGTCATTTAGCAGACGCTCTTATCCAGAGCGACTTACAAATTGGTGCATTCACCTTATGATATCCAGTGGAACAACCACTTTACAATAGTACATCTATATCTTTTTTGTGGGGGGGAGGGGGGGGGGTTAGAAGGATTACTTAATCCTATCCCAGGTATTCCTTAAAGAGGTATAGGTTTCAGGTGTCTCCGGAAGGTGGTGATTGACTCCGCTGTCCTGGCGTCGTGAGGGAGCTTGTTCCACCATTGGGGTGCCAGAGCAGCGAACAGTTTTGACTGGGCTGAGCGGGAACTGTGCTGGATGAAGGTGGATGAACGCAGTGCCCTTGTTTGGGTGTAGGGACGGATCAGAGCCTGAAGGTACGGAGGTGCCGTTCCCCTCACAGCTCCGTAGGCAAGCACCATGGTCTTGTAGCAGATGCAAGCTTCAACTGGAAGCCAGTGGAGTGTACGGAGGAGCGGGGTGACGTGAGAGAACTTGGGAAGGTTGAACACCAGATGGGCTGCGGCGTTCTGGATGAGTTGTAGGGGGTTAATGGCACAGGCAGGGAGCCCCGCCAACAGCGAGTTGCAGTAATCCAGACGGGAGATGACAAGTGCCTGGATTAGGACCTGCGCCGCTTCCTGTGTAAGGCAGGGTCGTACTCTGCGAATGTTGTAGAGCATGAACCTACAGGATCGGGTCACCGCCTTGATGTTAGCGGAGAACAACAGGGTGTTGTCCAGGGTCACGCCAAGGCTCTTAGCACTCTGGGAGGAGGACACAATGGAGTTGTCAACCGTGATGGCGAGATCATGGAATGGGCAGTCCTTCCCCGGGAGGAAGAGCAGCTCCGTCTTGCCGAGGTTCAGCTTGAGGTGGTGATCCGTCATCCACGCTGATATGTCTGCCAGACATGCAGAGACTCGATTCGCCACCTGGTTATCAGAAGGGGGAAAGGAGAAGATTAATTGTGTGTCATCTGCGTAGCAATGATAGGAGAGACCATGTGAGGATATGACAGAGCCAAGTGACTTGGTGTATAGCGAGAATAGGAGAGGGCCTAGAACTGAGCCCTGGGGGACACCAGTGGTGAGAGCACGTGGTGCGGAGACGGATTCTCGCCACGCCACCTGGTAGGAGCGACCTGTCAGGTAAGACGCAATCCAAGAGTGAGCCGCGCTGGAGATGCCCAACTCTGAGAGGGTGGAGTTATTTGTCACGTGCACCGAATACAACAAGTGTAAAACTAACAGTGAAATGCTTACTTACAGGCCCTAACCAACAGTGAAATTTTTAAGTAAAAAATAGGTATTAGGTAAAAGAAATTGGTATTATAATGCCTCGCAAAGGGAACCTATTGGTAGATGGGTCAAAATAAAATAAAAAGCAGACATTGAATATCTCTTTGAGCATCGTGTTATTACACTTTGTATGGTTTATCACTACACCCAGTCACGACAAAGATACAGGCATCTTGTCTAACTCAGTTGCCGGAAAGGAGGGAAACCGCTCAGGCATTTCACCATGAGGTCAATGGTGACTTTAAAACAATTACGGAGTTTAATGGCTGTGATTTGAGAAAACTGAGGATTTTCATCAATAACATAGTATTTACAACACAATACTAACATAAATGACACAGTGAAAAGAAGGAAGCCTGTACAGAATACAAATCATCCAAAACATGCATCCTGTTTGCAACAAGGCACTAAAGTAATACTGCAAAACATGTGGCATTTAAAAAAAAAAACTTTATGTCCTGAATACTAAGTGTTATGTTTTGTCGCAAATCCAACACAACACATCACTCAGTACCACTCTTCATATTTTCAAGTATGGTGGTGGCTGCATCATGTTATGTGTATGCTTGTCACCTGCAAGGAGTAGGAAGGTTTTTTTAAGATACAAATAAATGGAATAGAGCTAAGCAAAGGCAACATCCTGGAGAAAAACCTGGTTGTCTGCTTTCCAACAGACACTGAGACAGATTAACATTTCAGCAGGACAATAACCTAAAACTTAAGGCCAAATATACACTGGAGTTGCTTACCAAGACAACATTGAATGTTCCTGAGTCACCTAGTTACAGTGTTGACTTAAATAAGCTTGAAAATATATTGCAACACTTGAAAATGGCTGTCTAGAAATGATCAACATCCAACTTGATAGAGCTTGAAGAATTTTTAAAAGAATGTGCAAATATTGTACAATCCAGGTGTGCAAAGCTCTTAGAGACTTACCCAGAAAGACTCACAGCTGTGATCACTGCCAAAGGTGATTCTAACATGTAATGTCTCATGGTGATTGAATACTTATCTAATCAAGATACAGTATATTACCGGTTAATTTTCATATTTTTTGTTTACAAATGTTAGAATTTGTCTTCCACTTTGACAGAGTATTTTGTGTAGGTCGTTGACCCCAAAAAATGACACTTATATCCATTTTAATCCCACTTTATAACACAACAAAATGTGGAAAAAGTCAAAGGGATGTGAATACCCTCCGAAGGCCCCGCAAATATAATTTTCTTTCAAACACCTGCATTCTCTTTTCCCTCCTCTCGCAATTGCATTCTAACACATTTTAGAAAAAGTGCCAGATCTCCTAATTATCACCTCCTCTTCATTGCTTTGAACACACCACAAGATACATGCGTCAATTGAAATATTAGGCCGGGGGGTATCAACAGGTTGAGGCCGTGGGGTATCAACAGGTTGAGGCCGGGGGGTATCAACAGGTTGAGGCCGGGGGTATCAACAGGTTGAGGCCGGGGGTATCAACAGGTTGAGGCCGGGGGGTATCAACAGGTTGAGGCCGGGGGGTATCAACAGGTGGAGGCCGGGGGTATCAACAGGTGGAGGCCGGGGGGTATCAACAGGTGGAGGCCGGGGGGTATCAACAGGTGGAGGCCGGGGGGTATCAACAGGTGGAGGCCGGGGGGTATCAACAGGTGGAGGCCGGGGGTATCAACAGGTGGAGGCCGGGGGGTATCAACAGGTTGAGGCCGTGGGGTATCAACAGGTTGAGTACGTGGGGTATCAACAGGTGGAGGCCGGGGGGTATCAACAGGTTGAGACCGGGGGGTATCAACAGGTTGAGGCCGGGGGGTATCAACAGGTTGAGGCCGGGGGGTATCAACAGGTGGAGGCCGGGGGGTATCAACAGGTTGAGGCCGGGGGGTATCAACAGGTTGAGACCCGGGGGGGTATCAACAGGTTGAGGCCGGGGGGTATCAACAGGTTGAGGCCGGGGGGGTATCAACAGGTTGAGGCCGGGGGGTATCAACAGGTTGAGGCCGGGGGGTATCAACAGGTGGAGGCCGGGGGGTATCAACAGGTTGAGGCCGGGGGGTATCAACAGGTTGAGGCCGGGGGGTATCAACAGGTGGAGGCCGGGGGGTATCAACAGGTGGAGGCCGGGGGGTATCAACAGGTTGAGCCTTTGCCATTCAGAAAAATCTCTATGCAAACTGTGAATTATTATAATTTTCATCATTATTTGCCTCTAACTCAGTTTTTCCCCCCTTACAGCTCTGCAATTATGAGTCTGGCAGACCTGTGCAAATCAACCCTGATGGTGTTGTTGGCTTCCGTTACCTAGGTTATAACCACGGCCTGTTTTATTCTCCTCTTACAGATATTATGCTTCCCCTCTTCCACCAGTTGTGCCTCTAAAAGTCCCAGAAACAACCAACATTAGTGCTGATTTGGTGAATAAGAAATATCTATCTATCTAGGACGCTGAGGTTTATTTTCCTGCTGGTCCCTAGTTGAATCTATTTGAGTAATGTCATTGTAGCCAGTGGTGTCTCTTTTTAATTGATAGGGCTCCATTCTCCCTGTTGGCCTGCCTCCATACACAATGGACGAGGCTCAGTCAGGACCCGGTGCCTCGCCAAGCATTCATCATCCCTGTCTACTGAGGGGCGCACGGTGGCTCAAGCTCCAAACAACATGGCATCCTGGGTCATGGTTGCCTGACAATAACATGCAGAACTCCTAAATGTTATCTTCCAAACCCACGAGGGCCTGAAGACGCCAGAGCAGAAGCAGCCCTGAAAGGACCACAGAGGGTCCCATCTGGTGATAACAACATAATTGAACTATAAAAGATAATCGCGCCTCCTATGAATAGAGAATTTATTAAAAGGGGTATAATAATTAATTTGCCAGCTTCTTTTCAGGTCCAAAATGTCATATTATATATTTTATTTTTAGATTTTCTTCAGTAGTATTCTTTGGTCAGACGTTACACATCAGTTGCTGTATAGGCTCTTGGTTCTGTTGGTCATGATTCATGCCTTCTTCAAGAAGAGAAGATGATGAATTCCAGTGGAGTATTAATGGTGTTAAACTGTATCTCTTATTCATTCTAAGATGAAGCTCAGTAAGAGACAGATTGCTTTAGTAGTTGGCAGCCGAGTAATGATGCTAAATGAAAAGTGGCATTAGCCTCAACTGTGGTCCGCCCCTGTTGCCAGTCTGGGCTTCTTTACTAGCCTTTTACACAGGATCAGGTGCACCACGGTGACAGGCCTGACAGGGAACGAGGACAGTGGAAATAAGACAAACACACAATTCAACATGCCCACATTTTCCTGTCTGATGTATGATGAGGCGCCGTCGTGATGTCTTAACGCAAAAAGTTACATTGCGTTAGCTCTCATAACAAAGATAGCCATCAATGCCATGGTAACTCCAGCTCACGACTTGGGCTAATTATCTGCCTTAATTGTCACTGACCCTCCCTCCCTTTGCACCCCTCTACCGGGTACGTGATCCACGTGCATTACCATACTAACCACGCCAATTTGCATTCACTGTGTATTTCATCACCTTGTGGCGTGATGAGCAGCAGCTAGACTGCTCCTCCATAATTGCGGCGCTGCTGCGGCTCCGTTTCCACTTGGCTTAGTCTCCACAAATGTAATTGTATCTTTACTGTGAACACAGCTGTGCTTTACCTCCCCTTCCCTGTGCCTTTCAGGTTCACTGACGCCTCATATCACGCTTATTACAGAGGTCTTATCACCAACTTTATTTGTGCTGGTTAGTCTTTGTCGGGAGTCGAGCAAGATGTCGGAGACTACTCCGTAGCTACTGAAGAGGTTGTTGGAGGTGGTAGAAACATGTGTGCCTCTTTGCCTTTGTTCCTTGGACAATAAGGTAGCCTTATACAGGTAGGGTTAAATGCCAAAAGGTCAGAAATGTGTAGCTTCTGTACTGTTTTTATGGGAGTTGTATACACAGAAACAAGCACCAACACCTCTGTACATCTGTGCCTTGGACAAGCTATAGTCTCATTCAGGTAGCCCACAGAAGGCTAAAAGGCCAAACAACACAGTATTGGGGACTGTAATGGCAATCCAATACAGACTTTTGAATGCTGGCGGTGCTTTCACTCTAGTGGTAGCATGAGACGGAGTCTACAACGCACACAAGTGGCTCAGGTAGTGCAGCTCATCCAGGATGGCACATCAATGCGAGCTGTGGCAAGAAGGTTTGCTGTGTCTGTCAGTGTAGTGTCCAGAGCATGGAGGCGCTACCAGGAGACAGGCCAGTACATCAGGAGACATGGAGGAGGCCGTAGGAGGGCAACAACCCAGCAGCAGGACCGCTACCTCCGCCTTTGTGCAAGGAGGAGCAGGAGGAGCACTGCCAGAGCCCTGGAAAATGACCTCCAGCAGGCCACAAATGTGCATGTGTCTACTCAAACGGTCAGAAACAGACTCCATGAGGGTGGTATGAGGGCCCGACGTCCACAGGTGGGGGTTGTGCTTACAGCCCAACACCGTGCAGGACGTTTGGCATTTGCGAGAGAACACCAAGATTGGCAAATTTGCCACTGGCGCCCTGTGCTCTTCACAGATGAAAGCAGGTTCACACTGTGACAGACGTGACAGAGTCTGGAGACGGCGTGGAGAACGTTCTGCTGCCTGCAACATCCTCCAGCATGACCGGTTTGGCGGTGGGTCAGTCATGGTGTGGGGTGGCATTTCTTTGGGGGGCCGCACAGCCCTCCATGTGCTCGCCAGAGGTAGCCTGACTGCCATTAGGTACCGAGATGAGATCCTCAGACCCCTTGTGAGACCATATGCTGGTGCGGTTGGCCCTGGGTTCCTCCTAATGCAAGACAATGCTAGACCTCATGTGGCTGGAGTATGTCAGCAGTTCCCCAGACCTGAATCCAATTGAGCACATCTGGGACATCATGTCTCGCTCCATCCACCAACGCCACGTTGCACCACAGACTGTCCAGGAGTGGTTTAGTCCAGGTCTGGGTGGAGATCCCTCAGGAGACCATCCGCCACCTCATCAGGAGCATGCCCAGGCGTTGTAGGGAGGTCATACAGGCACGTGGAGCCCACACACACTACTGAGCCTCATTTTGACTTGTTTTAAGGACATTACATCAAAGTTGGATCAGCCTGTAGTGTGGTTTTCCACTTTAATTTTGAGTGTGACTCCAAATCCAGACCTCCATGGGTTGATAAATTGGATTTCCATTGATTATTTTTGTGTGATTTTGTTGTCCGCACATTCAACTATGTAAAGAAAAAAGTATTTAATAAGATTATTTCATTCATTCAGATCTAGGATGTGTTATTTTAGTGTTCCCTTTATTTTTTGGAGCAGGATATATATAATATATATATATATATATATATATATATATATATATATGAGTGAGTGTGTAAGTGAGTGATTATATATATATATAATCACTCACTCACACACTCACTCACACACACACATTAGACCCAATGTGAATCAATTTTATTTGAGGATTGTGTGCAATAAAGTACATTCACAATTAAAGCAACAGTTTGGTTTATTAGATGTTTCTCTAATTATAATGAATGACCAAAAGGAAATCGGCAGACCTGCAACCCTCTGGGAGTGTGTGCAGGTTTTGTAATTTGGAGCTGAAACAGGGCCCCAACAGCCCTAACATATGTACAGGGTTCCCAGGAGTGGCAGGCAAAAAAAGAAACGTCCTCTCACTGTCAACTGTGTTTATTTTCAGCAAACTTAACATGTGTAAATGTTTGTATGAACATAACAAGATTCAACAACTGAGACATAATCTGAACAAGTTCCAACGTCATGTGACTAACAGAAATGGAATAATGTGTCCCTGAACAAAGGGGGCGGTCAAAATCAAAGTAACAGTCAGTATCTGGTGTGGCCACCAGCTGCATTAAGTACTGCAGTGCATCTACTCCTCATGGACTGCACCAGATTTGCCAGATCTTGCTGCGAAATGTTACCCCACTCTTCCACCAAGGCACCTGCAAGTTCTGGGGGGGAATGGTCCTAGCCCTCACCCTCCGATCCAAGAGGTCCCAGACGTGCTCAATAGGATTGAGATCCGGGCTCTTCACTCGCCATGGCAGAACACTGACATTCGTGTCTTGCAGGAAATCACACAGAATGAGCAGTATGGCTGGTGGCATTGTCATGCTGCAGGGTCATTTCAGGATGTGCATGCAGGAAGGGTACCACATGAGGGAAGAGGATGTCTTCCCTGTAACTCATAGCGTTGAGATTGCCTGCAATGACAATAAGCTCAGTCTTATGATGCTGTGACACACCGCCCCAGACCATGACGGACCCTCCACCTCCAAATCGATCCCGCTCCAGAGTACAAGCCTCGGTGTAACGCTCATTCCTTCGACGATAAATGCGAATCCGACCATCACCCCTGCTGAGACAAATCCGCGACTCGTCAGTGAATAGCACTTTTTGCCAGTCCTGTCTGGTCCAGCGACGGTGGGTTTGTGCCCATAGGCGACGTTGTTGCCGGTGATGTCTGGTGAGGACCTGCCTTACAACAGGCCTACAAGGCCTCTGTCCAGCCTCTCTCAGCCTATTGCGGACAGTCTGAACACTGATGGAAGGACTGTGCGTTCCTGGTGTAACTCGGGCAGTTGTTGTTGCCATCCTGTACCAGTCCTGCAGGTGTGCTGTTCGGATGTATCCATCCTGTGCAGGTGTTGTTACACGTGGTCTGCCACTGCGAGGACAATCAGCTGTCTGTCTTGTCTCCCTGTAGCGCTGTCTTAAGCGTCTCACAGTACGGACACTGGAAATTATTGCCCTGGCCACATCTGCTTTCCTCATGCCTCCTTGCAGCATGCCTAAGGCACGTTCACGCAGATGAGCAGGGACCCTGGACATCTTTCTTTTGGTGTTTTTCAGAGTCAGTAGAAAGGCCGCTTTAGTGTCCTAAGTTTTCATAACTGTAACCTTAATTGCCTACCGTCTGTAAGCTGTTTGTGTCTTAACGACCGTTCCACAGGTGCCTGTTCATTAATTGTTTATGGTTCATTGAACAAGCATGGAAACAGTGTTTAAACCCTTTACAATTAAGAT
Organism: Salmo salar; assembly: GCF_965601325.2. Lineage (NCBI taxonomy): Eukaryota > Metazoa > Chordata > Actinopteri > Salmoniformes > Salmonidae > Salmo > Salmo salar. Next base: position 39,343,196 of record NC_138315.1, read on the forward strand.
TTGTGAAGTTATTTGATTTTTACGAATTATCTTTGAAAACAGGGTCCTGAAAAAGGGACGTTTCTTTTTTTGCTGAGTTTATGTTTATTGTCCTGCAGAAGTATTTTTAATGTAGCAAGGCCATTCCCTGGCTACCCATCCACATTGCTCCGGCGAGACTGACTTTTGTTCTCCACAATGAATGTATGTAGCAATTACAATTCAGGGTGAGTCATCAGGCAACCAAGATCAAGGAAGGGAGAGAGAGGTGACCTGGAGGGAGTTCCAGACCTCAGCTTTTTATGAAGCAGAAAAGCAAAGGTGGGTGGCTGACAAGGAAAGAAATAAAACACAACATACACACACAGTCTCTCTCTCACTCACTCACTCACTCACTCACTCACTCACTCACTCACTCACTCACTCACTCACTCACTCACACACTCACTCACTCACTCACTCACACAGTCTCTCCTCTCTCTCACACACACACACACAGTCTGTACATGTGTAAATACATTGTAAGATCTCTAGGCCTACAGCTCTCTAGAGTGCAGTAAAAAATGTGTATCATTAGTATTATCACTAATAACTGACACAATTCTATAATGAATACATATTAGAATAATAATCCATCATAGACCAATAGTTACTGTGTTGTGATTGTTTAGTGTTCTAATTAGTCAACAAGTCGTGCCCCTTGGTGGGATCCAACCGTGTCGCAAAAGCAGCACAAAAGGTCAAATAAGGTCACATACTGTACATTTTCATTGCGGTTAGAAACGTCTGGCCCTTTGAACCAGAGGCAGATGCTTACGCTAATCCACCATCCCCGTCCACAACACGCAAAACCAAAGTCTACTTGAAGGTAACAGCACCTATTGTTGCCCCTAGAGGCTTGTTTCCACGTCATCACCTGACGTCCTCAGACATGGATGGACGTCGAATACTAACGCGTGTCACGGTTGAACTGGCTGAGAACAGCAAGCCTCACTACATTTGTTGATGATCGGCTGTGCGATTGTGATTGGCTTGTCATTGTCTAGGATTATGTCTGGGATTTAGGTATGTCTGGGATTGTGTCAATTGCTGAAGCACAGATGAGTTGTTTCTCTTGATGCCAAATATACAGAGACATACACACACACACACACACACACACACACACACACACACACACACACACACACACACACACACACACACACACACACACACACACACACACACACACACACACACACACACACACACACACACACAAACACACACCTATCTGATGTGCAGTTGTGCCAGTAATTGGTGTAACAGACAGACAGAGTCAGACAGCATCAGGCACGCTGCAGCCCTCTCTCACACACATTAAGAAAAAGGTTATTGTCAAAGACAGGGGCCACAGAGAGAGAGTGAGAGAGAGATTGAGAGGGGGAAAGAGAGAGGGGAGAGATTGAGAGGGGGAGAGAGTGAGAGGGGGGAAAAGAGAGCGAATTTAACATTAGAGAGAATTTTAATCATTAGATTATATTGTGATGGCAAAAGATGTTTGGCCTGAAGTAAGTGTACTGGAATTAACCTTTATCTCCTCACTGGCAGAAAAACAATTCCCGTAATGCCTTCTCAATGCCTTTTCTGAATGAAATGTATGACGGAAACAATATCTTTCAATCTCCCATAATGAGCTTGGTCCAAGTTATCAACCCCAACAAGTGTGCATATCTTGTGTTAGTTTTCAATGGCTGCTCTGACCCGTTTCAGTCCAGTGACAGACATGGTAGACATGTTTGTTGTGACTAGGGTTTCAAAATTCCGGAAGCGTTCAATAAATTCCCTGGTTTCCCAGTAATACTGGTTGGAGGTTCTGGATGTCCTGCGTATTCCCTTCTGATTCCGGGAAACCTCCAACCGGGATTTCGGGGAAACCATTGAATGGAAAGTTCACAGAATTTTGCAACCCTAGTTGTTCTGTCTAATTTGATTCAAAGAAACATTTGCTGGCTAATATAACTGTACACTCTGAACTACTAGGGAACTGCATCACCATGAGCGTGTACAAGCACACAAATGGTTTCAATAATGGTGTGTTTTTTCAGTAATTGACTTTGTGTGCATGTGTGTGTGTTTTGCAGAAGTAAGCATTTCCTGGAAGCTGAATCACAGCAGAAGACTGAGCTCCAGGGTTTCCATGACCCAAGCAGACAGGGCTTTGGCACAATTCAGCCTCTCCAGCCTTGGAAAACTAGGGCTAGATTCAATCCGTATCGCGGAAAGATCTGTGTTAAAATGTAAAGGTAATTTCTGATTGAGCCGACGTGGTTTACCGTATATGCAGTCTGCGGGAACATCATTTAAATTTCAATCGATAGTTGGGCAATATGGATTGAATCCAGACCCTGGAGAGAAACACAAGGTTTTAATGAACACTTGGATGTGGACACATAAACACACACACACACAATTTTATGAGAACACTGTTCATAGACAACTTTTGTAGGATTCAAGGTTTTGTGTTGAATGGTTCTGCTGGAGAAGGATTGTGTTGCTTTTGTTTGTTGATGTGTTGTGCTCGCTTCAGACGGTTGCCATGGCGACTGCCTCCATTTGCTCCTCTCTGTGTCTGAGTTCATAAAGGACTGTGGCCTTGTCTTCACAAGAGTTACAAATTGAATACTGCACTCAAGGACTCCGGTCTCTAACTTACAGCTGTGTGTGTGTGTGTGTGTGTGTGTGTGTGTGTGTGTGTGTGTGTGTGTGTGTGTGTGTGTGTGTGTGTGTGTGTGTGTGTGTGTGTGTGTGTGTGTGTGTGTGTGTGTGTGTGTATGTGTGTGTGTGTGTGTGTGTGTGTGTGTGTGTGTGTGTGTTTGCGCGCGCGCGCGCGCGCGTGCGTGCGTGCGTGTGTGCGTGTGTCGTGCCTGTCACACAGTAAGTTTTTGATGGAATTTTTGGTGGTTTTGGGGCCGTTTTTTGATAGATTGCTCTTGTTTTTTTATTTATTTTGCTTGTTATTTATTTACAGTACAGTCTCCAATAATTAATGGCCTCTCTCTCTCTCGCTCTCTCTCTCTCTCTCTCTCTCGCTCTCTCTTTTTATCATGGAGTCATTATTGGTAACTCCAGTAGCTTATAAATGTGTCTAAGTGACCATTTCATCCCACAACCTCCCACTGAACAAACTCAGCTCTGCCAACTGTTTATCTACTTCACACACACACACACACACACACACACACACACACACACACACACACACACACACACACACACACACACACACACACACACACACACACACACACACACACACACACACACAATCTCTCTCGTTCTCTCCTCCCTCTCCTTCTCACCCTTTTCCTTTCATTCTCCCTCCTCTCGCTCCCTGTCCCCCCTCTCTCTCTCCCTCTCTCTCTCTCCTTGTCCCCCCTCTCTCCCCCTCTCTCTCTCCCTGTCCCCCCTCTCTCTCTCTCCCTGTCCCCCCTCTCTCTCCCCCTCTCTCTCTCTCCCTCGTTCTCTCTCTCTCTCTCTCTCTCTCTCTCTCTCTCTCTCTCTCTCTCTCCCCCCTCTCTCTCTCTCCCTCGTTCTCTCTCTCTCTCTCTCTCTCTCTCTCTCTCTCTCTCTCTCTCTCTCTCTCTCTTACTCTGCTGTAACATTGTACAAGGTCGGTACACAAACCCAAGGTCAGCCTGCTAACAGCAAACAAAGCAGCAGATGCCTAGCAGCCTTGTCTGCATGGGGGAGACTTCTACTGTGCCAAGCACGGCACGACCCTACTGTGTAATCTACCTACCTGCTCCAGATAAGGTGTGTGTGTGTGTGTGTGTGTGTGTGTGTGTGTGTGTGTGTGTGTGTGTGTGTGTGTGTGTGTGTGTGTGTGTGTGTGTGTGTGTGTGTGTGTGTGTGTGTGTGTGTGTGTGTGTGTGTGTGTGTGTGTGTGTGTGTGTGTGTGTGTGTTGCATTGCTTTGCATCGTGTTGTGTTTTGTGCACTTTGGTAACACTATTGATACTCTATCAGCAGCTGTTCCCTGAGATAGGCATCTAATGCTGAATGAGTCAACTCTCAGTTTTCAACATCTTCTCTCTCTTCTCTCATCTCTGTTTCACAAAAGTATACAGACAAGCGTGCAAACACACACTCACACAAACACGTTCCATTGCCGATGAAAGACAGAGTAAGTGGAGGAGACGGTGTACCTGTAATGTCCTTGTTTTAGATGTTCTGTAATGTTGTACATTCTCCCCTGGGCAGTGAGCTAATTAGCCAAGGTTGAGAGGGACATGGAGGAGGGAGGAAGGGGGGAGAGCGGGGGAGGATGAGGGGAGGACGGGGGTTCATGTGTGGGGAGGAAGGGGGAGGGGGAGGTAGTCAAGGTCAAAGCAATAAGTCTGCAGCAGGCTACTGAATCTTCTGCCTGGCTGCTTGTGCTTCCTTTACAGACACATTCTCTCCTTTCTTTCCTGCATCTGTTCTCTATTCTCCCATCCTCTCCCCTCCATTATCCTCTCCTCTATCCTCCTTTCCCCTCCATTATCCTCTTCTTTCTCCTGCTCTCCTCTCCTATATTCTCCTCTCGACAGTCCTCTTCTTGTTCCTCTCATCTCTTCTCCTCTCCTATATTCTCCTCTCAACAGTCCTCTTTTTGTTCCTCTCATCTCTCCTCCTCTCCTCTCCTGTCCTGTATTCTCCTCTTGACAGTCCTCTTTTTGTTCCTCTCATCTCTCCTCCTCTCCTCTCCTATATTCTCCTCTCGATAGTCCTCTTCTTGTTCCTCTCCTCTTTTCTCCTCTCCTCATTTCTCTTTTCACTACTTCATGTCCCCATGAGTCTCTTATGGTCTCGGTTCTCCTGTCTCCTCTCCTGTCTCTTCTTCTGTCTCCTCTCCTGTCTCCTCTCCTGTCTCTTCTCCTGTCTCCTCTCCTGTCTCTTCTCCTGTCTCCTCTCCTGTCTCTTCTTCTGTCTCCTCTCCTGTCTCCTCTCCTGTCTCTTCTCCTGTCTCCTCTCCTGTCTCTTCTTCTGTCTCCTCTCCTGTCTCTTCTCCTGTCTCCTCTCCTGTCTCCTCTCTTCTCCTGTCTCTTCTTCTGTCTCCTCTCCTGTCTCTTCTTCTGTCTCCTCTCCTGTCTCTTCTCCTGTCTCCTCTCCTGTCTCCTCTCTTCTTCTGTCTCTTCTCCTGTCTCTTCTTCTGTCTCCTCTCCTGTCTCCTCTCCTGTCACTTCTCCTGTCTCTTCTCCTGTCTCCTCTCCTGTCTCCTCTCCTGTCTCTTCTCCTGTCTCTTCTCCTGTCTCCTCTCCTGTCTCCTCTCCTGTCTCTTCTCCTGTCTCTTCTCCTGTCTCCTCTCCTGTCTCCTCTCCTGTCTCTTCTCCTGTCTCTTCTCCTGTCTCCTCTCCTGTCTCCTCTCTTCTCCTGTCACTTCTCCTGTCTCTTCTCCTGTCTCTTCTTCTGTCTCCTCTCCTGTCTCCTCTCCTGTCTCTTCTCCTGTCTCTTCTCCTGTCTCTTCTCCTGTCTCCTCTCCTGTCTCTTCTCCTGTCACTTCTCCTGTCTCTTCTCCTGTCTCTTCTCCTGTCTCCTCTCCTGTCTCTTCTCCTGTCTCTTCTCCTGTCTCCTCTCCTGTCTCCTCTCTTCTCCTGTCACTTCTCCTGTCTCTTCTCCTGTCTCTTCTCCTGTCTCCTCTCCTGTCTCTTCTCCTGTCTCCTCTCCTGTCTCCTCTCTTCTTCTGTCTCTTCTCCTGTCTCTTCTTCTGTCTCCTCTCCTGTCTCCTCTCCTGTCACTTCTCCTGTCTCTTCTCCTGTCTCCTCTCCTGTCTCCTCTCCTGTCTCTTCTCCTGTCTCTTCTCCTGTCTCCTCTCCTGTCTCCTCTCTTCTCCTGTCACTTCTCCTGTCTCTTCTTCTGTCTCTTCTCCTGTCTCTTCTTCTGTCTCCTCTCCTGTCTCCTCTTCTGTCTCCTCTCCTGTCTCTTCTCCTGTCTCTTCTCCTGTCTCCTCTCCTGTCTCCTCTCTTCTCCTGTCTCTTCTTCTGTCTCCTCTCCTGTCTCCTCTCCTGTCTCTTCTCCTGTCTCTTCTCCTGTCTCCTCTCCTGTCTCTTCTCCTGTCTCTTCTCCTGTGTCCTCTCTTCTCCTGTCTCCTCTCCTGTCTCTTCTCCTGTCTCTTCTTCTGTCTCATATCTTCTCCTGTCTCTTCTCCTGTCACTTCTCCTGTCTCCTCTCCTGTCTCTTCTTCTGTCTCCTCTCCTGTCTCCTCTCCTGTCTCTTCTCCTGTGTCCTCTCCTGTCTCCTCTCCTGTCTCTTCTTCTGTCTCCTCTCCTGTCTCCTCTCCTGTCTCTTCTCCTGTGTCCTCTCTTCTTCTGTCTCCTCTCCTGTCTCCTCTCTTCTCCTGTCTCTTCTCCTGTCTCTTCTTCTGTCTCTTCTCCTGTCTCCTCTCCTGTCTCCTCTCTTCTCCTGTCACTTCTCCTTTTCATGTAAATGTCAGTCTGCTTCAAAGGGGGGTAGATGTATTTTGTGTATATGTATTGAGGTGTGTGTGTGTGTGTGTGTGTGTGTGTGTGTGTGTGTGTGTGTGTGTGTGTGTGTGTGTGTGTGTGTGTGTGTGTGTGTGTGTGTGTGTGTGTGTGTGTGTGTGTGTGTGTGTGTGTGTGCATGCATGCATTGGTGAGTCAGTTTGTGTGTGTGTCCATGTGCGTGTGTGAGCGTATGTGTGCAGGTGTTTGTTGAGGTGTTCAATGAAATATGAAATAGATTTTTGGGGATAATTTATGTCTGTCCTATCTCAGTATGAATATTTTGTCAGTGGGCTCCGAGCGGACAGGGTCATGTTTGCAGAAGGAGGTAAATTATGACAGTAATAAGGATGTTGCTGTACCAGGAACAGACAGCAGGGAGGAGGGGGAACGGCTGACAAAGACAAGGGAAAGAGGGGGAGAGTTAGGAATGGAAGAAAAGAGAGATAGAAAAAGAGAGAGTGGTGTTTTTCCTCCCCAAATGTCCATTTGGTAAGTGCCAGTGCCTTCACACCCCTTGATGTTCTCTACATTTTGTTGTGTTACAGCCTGAATTTAAAATGCATTACATTTACATTTTGTGTCGCTGATCTACACACAATATCCCATAATGTCATAGTGGAATTATGTTTTTCGCAATTTGTACAAATTAATAAACAATGAACAGCTGAAATGTCTTGAGTCAATAAGTATTCAATCCCTTTGTTATGGCAAACCTAAATAACTTCAGGAGTAAAACATTTCCTTAGCAAGTCAGATAAGTTGCATGGACTAACTCTGTGTGCAATAATTGTGTTTAACATGATTTTTGAAGGACTATCCCATCTCTGTACCCCACACATATAATTATCTGTAAGGTCCGTCAGTCGGGCAGTGAATTTCAAGCACGTATTCAATGACCAGGGAGGTTTCCAATGCCTCGCAATGAAGGGCACCTATTGATAGATGGGTCAAAAATAACATGTAATATTCTTTTGAGCATGGTGAAGTCATTAATTACACTTTGGATGGTGTATCAATACATCCAGTCACTACAAGATACAGGCGTCCTTCCTAACTCAGTTGACGGAGAGGAAGGAAGCTGCTCTGCCAATGGTGACTTTAAGACAGTTACAGAGTTTAATGGCTGTGATAGGAGAAAAATTAAGATGGATCAACAACATTGTAGTTACTCCACAATACTAACCTAAATGACAGAGTGAAAAGAATGAAGCCTTAACCGAATAAAAATATTCCAAAACATGCATCCTGTTTGCAATAAGGCAGAGGATATCTTTGGCAAAGAAATTCACTTTTTGTCCTCAATACAAAACATTATGTTTGGGACAAATCCAACAAAACTCATACTGTAACTGAGCACCATGGTTCAGTCTGCTTTCCAACAGACATAGGGAGACAAATCCACCTTTCAGCAGGACAATAACCTAAAACACAAAGGTTACTTACCAAGACGACATTGAATGTTCCTGAGTGCCCTAATTTCAGTTTTCACTTAAATCTGCTTGAAAATCTATGGCAAGACTTCACAATGTTCTCCCGTGTGGCGCAACGATCTATGGCACTGCATCTCAGTGATAGAGGTGTCACTACAGACCCTGGTTCAATTCCAGGCTTTATCACAACCGGCTGTGATTGCGAATCCCATAGGACGGCGCACGATTTGCCCAGCGTCGTCCGGGTCAGGGTTTGGTCTGGGTAGACCGTCATTGTAAATAAGAATCTACAATGACTGACTTGCCTAGTTAAAAAATACATCTCTGTCAAGCTGCTTGTTGATCATTAAAAGATCATTTTAAAATATATATTTTTTAAGAATAACGGGCAAATATTGTACAATCCAGGTTTGCAAAGCTCTTAAAGACTTACCCAGAAAGACTCACAGCTGATATCGCTGCCAAAGGGGATTCTAACATGTATTGACTCAGGGGGTTGAATACTTATATAATGATTGGGTGTTTGATTTTCCTTTATTGAAAAAATATTTTAGAATTTTTCTTCCACTTTGACATTACAGAGTATTCTGTGTAAATCGTTGACAAAATAAAGTACAATTAAATCCATTTTCATTGCACTTTGTTACACAACAAAATGTGAAAAAAGTCAAGGGCTGTGAATACTTTCTGAACACTGTAAATCCCTAATTGTAATGTAATATGAATGATAGTACTGTGGGTAAAACACTTAGAGCCAACCAATCCATTATGACCTGCCATAAACATATATGAGCCCGTATAATGTTTCATTAGTGTGTTAACTTACATTGGCTTCCATTTTCCTACTGTCTCTACAGAATCCTTATGAAATTAAACTACTTTTAGAAGAGAGCCTAAGTCTTACATGCATATTGACCTCCTTATAATCCATCAGACTTGTTGTCTTTATGCAAAGTTATTGTATATATACTGTATGTGAGTTGGATTGATGATTCACTTTCAGGAAGTTAGTCATAATGGAAGAGAATAGTGATGTTTTTTTACCTCATCACACAAAGGCCTCCAGAAGCCTTGGAGAAGCAATGTCATTGGGTTTGTATTGTTTATTGATTCAGTGTTCAACAAAAATGGAAGATGTTGTCCTCGCTCTTGTAGAGTCTAAATGGACTCTGTCTGCATGGAACAGTGTTCCATCTTGGCTGAACTGAGTTTTGTCTGCATTTCCAGTGTTCCATTTGGGCTGAACTGAGTTCTGTCTGCATTTCTTTTCTCTCTACAATGTTGGGAGGGGCCTAAAAGTGTTTCACTGTTCTCTCTACGTTGTTGGGAAGGGCCTGTGAGTATTCTACTGTCAGTCTACATCTGTTATTTACAAAAAATTGAACAAATAACATTAGATTGGGGGGGAGAGGGTGGGTATATTTGTGTAGAATGTCCTCCATATCATCAGTATAGGGTATGGGATGATATATGGAGATTCATTATGCCATGATGGTCTGTTCTCTGCCTGGCCCCCTCTCTGCTCCATCTCTCAGCCTGACCTGCTGTCTCCTGGACTCCGGCTGAGCCAAAGTCATTCACCCCGACACATGCAGGCAGCACACAGACCTTGAGCTACTAACTGACCGGGAAATGTGTGTTCTCCTGTTCTCCTACCTGTGTGTGTGTGTGTGTGTGTGTGTGTGTGTGTGTGTGTGTGTGTGTGTGTGTGTGTGTGTGTGTGTGTGTGTGTGTGTGTGTGTGTGTGTGTGTGTGTGTGTGTGTGTGTGTGTGTGTGTGTGTGTGTGTGTGTGTGTGTGTGTGTGTGTGTGTGTGTGTTTCCATGTGTGTCAATCAGCCGGATACAGAGCAGAGCAGCACTGAGCATTCCGGCGTGTTAGCTAGGTCACCCCTGTTCATGTAATCACAAACAACTGCAAAAGGCCCCCTCAAGGCCATCCCAATGATGAGGACAAAGTGGTGTGGTTTCTGAACAGATGTAAATTAATATCTAATTGGATGGGCTGGCCTTAAAGTGTGTACATGAACCTGAGTCCCGTCTGAGTCCCATCTGTCTGTCTGTCTGTCTGTCTGTCTGTCTGTCTGTCTGTCTGTCTGTCTGTCTGTCTGTCTGTCTGTCTGTCTGTCTGTCTGTCTGTCTGCCTGCCTGCCTGCCTGCCTGCCTGCCTGCCTGCGCGCTTACGAAAGACACAACGCCTGCGCCAGTCACAAGATTCACAGCGGCCTTGGATGTGATATGAAATCCTGTGTCCTTGCCTCTCGACCTCTGTGTAAAAAGCTCTTTGTGTCGCAGAAATGACTTTATGAACCTATGAAAGACACTCCAAAGCTCCTATTCAGCCCCAACTGACAGCTTCACTGCTCCACAGTATCAGCAGAGCAGAATATTATTTACATTTTTTAATTGTCCTCACCTTGTCTTTTGTTTTTTATTTTCTGTCCCCGCTCTCCTTTTGTGGTTTCTGCTCATTCACTGGGACCTCAGACTGTTTGCTTTCCGAGAGCGAAACCCAGTTATGATCCAAGATAAACTATGGGGAATAAAATACTATTTCCCTAAAATTGAGGTTATGCATCAAATTTAGGGACAGTCGAAATTAACTAAGGTGGGGGGGGGGGGGGGGGGTCCAAAACAGAGGGGGTTGTGGGCAGAATGTTTTTTTCTCTGATTTACATGAGCTATTTTGCCAGTTTTACAATATAATGTCTTCGATATAGCTAATTAACTCATCTGCTTGCATGCACCTCCCCTATCAAGGTGTTTTGGTATTTCCTTTATGCACTACACTTTTCTGCGAGCTTACCATACCTCAGGTCAATATCCTCTACGGGATCAGTGTCCCTAAACCGGGACGGTTGTTGCTAACGTGCGCTAATGTGATTAGAATGACGTTGTAAGCAACAGGCAACCTTCCAGGACATAGACATGTCTTATATCAGCAGAAAGCTTAATTCTTGTTAATCTAACTACACCGTCAAATTTACAGTAGCTATTACAGTGACAAAATACCATGCTATTGTTTGAGGAGAGTGCATAACAATAAAACGCTTTTATCACGGCAACTCTAAAGGTAAATAATGTACTTACATTCAGTAATCTTGCTCTGATTTGTCATCCTGAGGGTCCCAGAGATAAAAGGTAGCATAGTTTTGTTTGATAAAATACATTTTTATATTCAAATGTAGGAACTGGGTTCCACAGTTTGAACCCCTGCTGATCCACCAAGACTCTTCCTAGAGTTAGCCACCCAGCCAAACTGAGCAATCCAGGGGAGAAGGGCCTTGGTGGTCAGGGAGATGACCAAGAACCCAATGGTCACTCTGACAGAGCACTAGAGTTCCTCAGTGGAAATGGGAGAACCATCCAGAAGGACAACTATCAAATCAAATTTATTCAGCTGATATCTCAAATTGCTGTACAGAAACCCAGCCTAAAACCCCAAACAGCAAGCAATGCAGTTGTAGAAGCACGGTGGCTAGGAAAAACTCCCTAGAAAGGCCAAAACCTAGGAAGAAACCTAGAGAGGAACTAGGATGAGGGGTAGCCAGTCCTCTTCTGGCTGTGCCGGGTGGAGATTATAACAGAACATGGCCAAGTTGTTCAAATGTTCATAAATGACCAGCATGGTCAAATAATAATAATCACAGTAGTTGTCGAGGGTGCAACAGGTCAGCACCTCAGGAGTAAATGTCATAGTCGATCATTGAGAGTATCTCTACCACTCCTGCTGTCTCTAGAGAGTTGAAAAGAGCAGGTCTGGGACAGGTGAACAGGTCAGGGTTCCATAGCCGCAGGCAGAACAGTTGAAACTGGAGCAGCAGCACGGCCAGGTGGACTGGGGACAGCAAGGAGTCATCATGCCAGGTAGTCCTGAGGCATGGTCCTAGGGCTCAGGTCCCCGAGAGGGAGAAAGAAAGAGAGAATTAGAGAGAGCATACTTCAATTCACACAGGACACTGAAGAAATACTCCAGATATAACAGACTGACCCTTGCCCCCCGACACATAAACTACTGCATCATAAATACTGGAGGCTGAGACAGGAGGGGTCAGGAGACAATGTGGCCCCATCCGATGATACCCCTGGACAGGGCCAAACAGGCAGGATATAACCCCACCCACTTTGCCAAAGCACAGCCCCCACACCACTAGATGGATATCTTCAACCACCAACTTACCATCCTGAGACAAGGCCGAGTATAGCTCTCTGCAGCACCCCACCATTCAGGCCTTTATGGTAGAGTGGTCAGACAGAAGTCGCTCCTCAGTAAAAGGCACATGACAGCCCGCTTGTAGTTTGCTAAAAGGCACTTAAGGACTCTCAGACTATGAGAAACAAAATTCTCTGGACTGAATGCCATGGTGGTGGCAGCATCGTGATGTGGGGATGTTTTTCAGAGGCAGGGACCGGGAGACTAGTCAGAATCGAGGGAAAGATGAACGGAGCAAAGTACAGAGAGATCCTTGATAAAAACCTGCTCAAGAGTGCTCAGGACCTCAGACTCTGAATGTCCTTGAGTGGCCCGATCGAACATCTCTGGAGAGACCTGAAAATAGCTGTGCAATGACGCTCCCCATCCAACCTAACAGAGCTTGAGTGTCACGTCCTGACCAGAAGAGTGAGCAATTGTATTAGTTTTGGTCAGGATGTGGCAGGTTTTTGTGTGTTAAGTGTTGTGTTGGTGATTGGACTCCCAATTGAAGGCAGGTGTGTTGAGTTGCCTTTGATTGGGAGTCCTATATAGTAGTGTGTGTTTTTCTTTGGGGTTGTGGGTAGTTGTTTTTGCACTGCGTTTGATAGCCTGCAAAACTGTTCTTGTCGTGAGTATCATTTATTGTTTTTTCACTGTGGATGCTCTGCGTGTTTTTTCATTAAAGAATATGATTATCCACATACCCGCTGCGCCTTGGTCTTCTCTCCATGATGACAGTTGTGACAGAACTACCCACCACAAAAAGACCAAGCAGCGGAGAAGAGTCGCCAGAGCTGCCCGCCAGTCAAGAGTCGCCAGAGCTGCCCGCCAGTCAAGAGTCGCCAGAGCTGCCCGCCAGTCAGGAGTCGCCAGAGCCGCCCACCAGTCAGGAGTCGCCAGAGCCGCCCGCCAATCAGGAGTCGCCAGAGCCGCCCGCCAGTCAGGAGTCGCCAGAGCCGCCCGCCAGTCAGGAGCCGCCAGAGCCGCCCGCCAGTCAGGAGCCGCCAGAGCGGCCCGACTGCCCGGAGCCGCCAGAGCGGCCAGACTGTCCTCCGGCCTAGCCCGAGCTGCCCGACTGCCCGGGTCTGCTAGAGCGGCCTGCCTGTCCTCCGGTCCAGCCCGAGCGGCCCGCCTGTCCTCCGGTCCAGCCCGAGCGGCCCGCCTGTCCTCCGGTCCAGCCCGAGCGGCCCGCCTGTCCTCCGGCCCAGCCCGAGCGGCCCGCCTGTCCTCCAGCCCAGCCCGAGCGGCCCGCCTGTCCTCCAGCCCAGCCCGAGCGGCCCGCCTGTCCTCCGGCCCAGCCCGAGCGGCCCGCCTGCCAGGGTCAGCCCGAGTGGCCCGTCTACCCGGCGCAGCTATCGGCGCCACCGATGTGGGCGACGCTGAAGGTGGAGCGAGGTTCACGTCCCGCACCTGAGCCACCTCCAGGATAGGTGGGTTGGGGAGGGAGGGTGTAGCACAGTGTCGTCGTTGACGGCAGCCACCCTCCCTTCCCACCCTTATTGTTTAGGGGTTATTGTTTATTGGTTTTGTTGGGGTATTGGGGATTTTTTTGTGTTTTCTTTTTCGAGGTGCATTCTGGGGTCTGCACCTTGAGGGGGGGGTACTGTCACGTCCTGACCAGCAGAGGGAGCAATTGTATTAGTTTTGGTCAGGACGTGGCAGGTTTTTGTGTGTTAAGTGTTGTGTTGGTGATTGGACTCCCAATTGAAGGCAGGTGTGTTGAGTTGCCTTTGATTAGGAGTCCTATATAGTAGTGTGTGTTTTTCTTTGGGGTTGTGGGTAGTTGTTTTTGCACTGCGTTTGATAGCCTGCAAAACTGTTCTTGTCGTGAGTATCATTTATTGTTTTTTCACTGTGGATGCTCTGCGTGTTTTTTCATTAACCTCTTGGGGCTAGGTGGGACGCTAGCGTGCCACCCGTGGTGCACTCCATCAACAGCAGGTGCATTTCAAGAGCGGCAAATTTGAATCCAAATAAATGTCAAAATTCAAATTTTTCAAAAATACAACTATGTTACACCATTTGAAAGATAAACATCTCCTTAATCTAACCACGTTTTACGATTTCAAAAAGGTTTTACGGCGAAAGCATAAATTTAGAGTATGTTAGGACAGTACATTTACAAGAGTTGTGTGTAATGTTTTGTCAAGTCAAAGACAGGGTCACCAAAACCATAAAACCAGCTAAAATGATGCACTAACCTTTTACAATCTCCATCAGATGACACTCCTAGGACATTATGTTAGACAATGCATGCATTTTTAGTTCTATCAAGTTCATATTTATATACAAAAACAGCGTTTTACTATGGCATTGATGTTGAGGAAATCGTTTCCCTCCAATAACCGGCAGTCAAGTCAGCGTCAGAAATTAAATAATTAAAATTAGAAAACATTGGTAAAATATTATATTGTCATTTAAAGAATTATAGATTTACATCTCTTGAACGCAATCAACTTGCCAGATTTAAAAATAACCTTACTGGGAAATCACACTTTGCAATAATCTGAGCACTGCGCCCAGAAAAATACGCGTTGCGATACAGACTAGACGTCATGTTGGGGAGATCTAAAATCGAAAATACTATGTAAATAATCCATTACCTTTGATTCTCTTCATCAGATGTCACTTCCAGGTATCACAGGTCCATAACGAATGTAGTTTTGTTCAAAAAAGCTCATCATTTATGTCCAAAAATCTCCGTCTCGTTAGCACATGATGTAAGCCAGCCGGACTTCTCGTCATGAACGAGGGGAAAAAATATATTTCCGTTCGTTCAAACATGTCAAACGTTGTATAGCATAAATCATTAGGGCCTTTTTTAACCAGAACATGAATAATATTCAAGGTGGACGAATGCATACTCTTTTATAACGTATTGGAACGAGGGTACCCAACATGAAGTAGCGCGCCAGGTGTCTAATGGGACATCACCGTTCCATGGCTCTTGTTCGGTCAGATCTCCCTCCAGAAGACTCAAAACACTTTGTAAAGGCTGGTGACATCTAGTGGAAGCAATAGGAAGTGCCAAAATATTCCTAAACCCCTGTGTTTTTCAATGGGATAGGTTTAAAGTCAATACAACACATCAGGTATCCACTTCCTGTCAGAAAATGTCTCAGGGTTTTGCCTGCCAAATGAGTTCTGTTATACTCACAGACACCATTCAAACAGTTTTGGAAACTTTAGAGTGTTTTCTATCCATATATAATAAGTATATGCATATTCTAGTTACTGGGTAGGATTAGTAACCAGATTAAATCGGGTACATTTTTTTTATCCAGACGTGCAAATGCTGCCCCCTAGACCCAACAGGTTAACCTCTCTGGGCTAGGCGGGACGAAATCGTCCCACCTACGCAACAGCCAGTGTAATCCCGTGGCGCGATTTTCAAATACCTTAGAAATGCTATTACTTCAATTTCTCAAACATATGACTATTTTACACCATTTTAAAGACAAGACTCTCGTTAATCTAACCACACTGTCCGATTTCAAAAAGGCTTTACAACGAAAGCAAAACATTAGATAATGTCAGCAGAGTACCCAGCCAGAAATAATCAGACACCCATTTTTCAAGCTAATGTCACAAAAACACAGAAGACAGCTAAATGCAGCACTAACCTTTGATGATCTTCATCAAATGATACACCTAGGACATTATGTTATACAATACATGCATGTTTTGTTCAATCAAGTTCATATTTATATAAAAAAACAGCTTTTTACATTAGCATGTGACGTTCAGAACTAGCATACCCCCCGCAAACCTCCGGTGAATTTACTAAATTACTCACGATAAACGTTCACAAAAAACATAACAATTATTTTAAGAATTATAGATACAGAACTCCTTTGTGCAATCAAGGTGTCCGATTTTAAAATAGCTTTTCGGTGAAAGCACATTTTGCGATATTCTGAGTAGATAGCCCAGCCATCACGGCTAGCCATTTAGACACCCACCAAGTTTAGCCCTGACCAAACTCCGATTTACTATTACAAAGGTTTGATTACCTTTGATGTTCTTCGACAGAATGCACTCCCAGGACTGCTACTTCAATAACAAATGTTGGTTTGGTCCAAAATAATCCATCGTTATACCCAAATAGCGGCGTTTTGTTCGTGCGTTCAAGACACTATCCGAAGTGTAAATAAGGGTCACGAGCATGGCGCAATTCGTGACAAAAAAAATTGAAATATTCCATTACCGTACTTCGAAGCATGTCAACCGCTTTTTAAAATCCATTTTTATGCAATTTTTCTCGTAAAAAAGCGATAATATTCCGACCGGGAATCTGCGTTTAGGTAAACAGAGGAAAGAAAACAAAGCATTCGGTCGACGCGGGCACGCGCCTGAGTCTCACAGTACTGTAACCAGCTACTACCCAAACGCGCTACTTTTTTTCAGCCAGAGCCTGCAAAGCCACGATTCAGCTTTTTGCCGCCTTCTGAGAGCCCATGGGAGCCGTAGGAAGTGTCACGTAACAGCAGAGATCCTCTGTAATGGATAGAGATAATGAAGAAGGGGAAGAAATTGTCAGACAGGCCACTTCCTGCATGGAATCTTCTCAGGTTTTGGCCTGCCATATGAGTTCTGTTATACTCACAGACACCATTCAAACAGTTTTAGAAATTTGAGGGTGTTTTCTATCCAAAGCCAATAATTATATGCATATTCTAGTTACTGGGCAGGAGTAGTAACCAGATTAAATCGGGTACGTTTTTTATCCAGCCGTGTCAATACTGCCCCCTAGCCCTAACAGGTTAAAGAATATGAGTATCCACGTATATACCCGCTGCGCCTTGGTCTTCTCTCCATGACGACAGTTGTGACATTGAGAGGATCTGCAGAGAAGAATGGGAGAAAATCCACAAATACAGTTGTGCCACGCTTGTAGCGTCATACCCAAGTGTACTTGAGGCTGTAATGGCTGACAAAGGTGCTTCAACAAAGTACTGAATAAAGGGTCTGAATACTTATGTAAATGTGATATTTCAATTATTTATTTTATTTTATAAATTTGCAACAACAAAAAATGTCCTTTGTCATTATGGGGCGTTGTGTGTAGATTGATGAAAGGGGGGGAACAATTGAATACATTTTAGAATAAGGCTGTAACGTAACAAAATGTGGAAAAATTCAAGAGGTCTGAATCCTTTCCGAATACACTGTATAAAGCATATACATATGATGAGCCCTTTATGAGACCAAGCCCCAAAAAGTTCAAATGATTGTGCCATTATCCATTTGCTTCTCTAACGACCACACAGATGCCAGAGCATTCGGCAACAAGTTAAAAAATTATTTCAGTTGAGGACAAGCGAGAATGGGGACTGTAAGTAATATTTTTGGTTAGATTCATTTGGTAAACATTTTGTAATTTGATATGGTTGTTACATCAATCTTCTCAGGTCACAAACTATCATTTTCTCTAGGCTAGCTACTCAGGATACCTGCAGATGCTAGCTAGAGATAAAGCATAGCTAATTGATTTGAAAACTTACTATGGGTTAACTAGCTAGCTAACTGTTATAGCTTGTGAAAAAGGGGCATTAATAAGCCACTTAGAAGGGGATATGAGGACAATGATTTGGCCAAAATTACCTACTGCTGCTGATTAATGTTAGTCATTGGTGCATGTATGTAGCTAACTATCTAGCAAACAAATTTTTTTCTCTTGCCCCTAGATTGGTAGCTAGCTACGTTAGCTAGCTAATCTGGGTACCTGCAGATGCTAGCTAGTTAGCATGGTGAGAAAGCATAGCTAGGTAGCTGGTTTGCTGACTAACTAACTAGCTTGCTGTATGAGTTAACTAGCTATCCAACTATCATACATAGCTAGCTAGCTCGTAAGAGAGGGGCGTTAATATACTGCCAAGAAGGAAGAGTTGGCCAAATTTAGGGATATTGTCATACCAGTAGCATAACTGTTAAACAGCCTTTTTGTGGTCATGCTAGGATAATATCAACAGAACAGTTTTTACAATACTTTGCCATTGCCATGCCAAGGCAAATTATAGCTCTTTGCATTTTTTACACAAGTCAGTGAAATCACCCATTGGGTTGGTGGCCTGTTACACAAGGTATGTCAAATTAAAATCAAATAAAATCACATTATATTGGTCACATACACGTGGTTAGCAGATGTTATAGCGAGTGTAGCGAAATGCTTGTGCTTCTAGTTCTGACGGTGAAGCAATATCTAACATGTAATCGAACAATTCCCCAACAACTACCTAATACACAAGTAAAAGAATGGAATAAGAATATATACATATAAATATATGGATGAGCAATGACAGAGCGGCATAGGCAAGATGCAATAGATGGTATAAAATACAGTATATACATATGAGATAAGTAATGCAAGATATGTACACATTATTAAAGTGACTAGTTATCCATTTATTAAAGTGGCCAATGATTTCAAGTCTGTATGTAGGCAGCAGCCTCTCTGTGTTAGTGATGGCTGTTTAACAGTCTGATGGCCTTGAGATATAAGCTATTTTTCAGTCTCTCGGTCCCAGCTTTTTATTTTATTATTTTTTATTTTATTAGGATCCCCATTAGCTGTTGCAAAAGCAGCAGCTACTCTTCCTGGGGTCCACACAAAACATGAAACATAATACAGAATGATATAATACAGAACATCAATAGACAAGAACAGCTCAAGGACAGAACTACATAAAAAATGCAAAAGGCACACGTAGCCTACCTATCAATGCATATACACAAACTATCTAGGTCAAATAGGGAAGAGGCATTGTGCTGGTTTTTTGAAACCAGGTTTGCTGTTTATTTGAGCAATATGAGATGGAAGGAAGTTCAATGCAATTAGGGCTCTATACAATACTGTACACTTCCTTGAATTTGTTATGGATTTGAGGACTGTGAAAAGACCTCTGGTGGCATGTCTGGTGGCATAAGTGTGTGTGTCAGAGCTGTCTGTAAGTTGACTATGCAAACAATTTGGGATTTTCAACACATTGATGTTTCTTATAAAAAGCTTTGATGCACCTGTCCTAACACTTCATTGTAGATGGTATTGGGGTGAACAGGCAGTGGCTCGGGTGGTTGTTGTCCTTGATGATCTTTTTGGCCTTCCTGTGACATTGGGTGCTGTAGGTGTCATGGAGGGCAGGTAGTTTTCCCCCGGTGATGCATTGTGCAGACGGCACCACCCCCTGGAGAGCCTTGCGGTTGTGGGCGGTGCAGTTACCGTACCAGGCGGTGATGCAGCCTGACAGGATGCTCTCAATTGTGCATCTGTAAAAGTTTGTGAGGATTTTAGGTGACAAGCCAAATGTCTTCAGCCTCCTGAGGTTGAAGAACCGCTGTTGCTTCTTCACTACAATGTCTGTGTGAGTGGACCATTTCAGTTTGTCCGTAATGTGTACGCCAAGGATTAAAAGTGTGCAAAGCTGTCATCAAGGCATATGGTGGCTACTTTGAAGAATCTCAAATATAAAATATATTTTGATTGTTTAAACCTGTTACGGCTGGGGGTTCCGCTAGCGGAACGTTTCCACAACATCCGGTGAAATTGCAGAGCGCCAAATAAATAAAAAATTATTAGAAATATTTAACTTTCATACATTCACAAGTGCAATACACCAAATTAAAGTTTAACTTCTTGTTAATCTAGCCACCGTGTCAGATTTCAAAAAGGCTTTACGGCGAAAGCAAACCATGCGATTATCTGAGGACAGCACCCCATCAAACAAACACATGACAATCATATTTCAACCCGCCAGGCGTGACACAAAACTCAGAAATAACTATATAACTCATGCCTTACCTTTGAAGAGCTTCTTCTGTTGGCACTCCAATATGTCCCATAAACATCACAAATGGTCCTTTTGTTCGATTACCGTAAATTCCGGACTATAAGCCGCAACTTTTTTCCCACACTTTGAACCTCGCAGCTTAACCTGTTATGGCTAGGGGGCAGTATTTTCACGGCTGGATAAAAAACGTACCCGATTTAATCTGGTTACTACTCCTGCCCAGTAACTAGAATATGCATATAATTATTGGCTTTGGATAGAAAACACCCTAAAGTTTCTAAAACTGTTTGAATGGTGTCTGTGAGTATAACAGAACTCATATGGCAGGCAAAAACCTGAGAAGATTTCATGCAGG
This sequence comes from Salmo salar, assembly GCF_965601325.2. Lineage (NCBI taxonomy): Eukaryota > Metazoa > Chordata > Actinopteri > Salmoniformes > Salmonidae > Salmo > Salmo salar. Next base: position 39,363,427 of record NC_138315.1, read on the forward strand.
AAGTGGCCTGTCTGACAAGGTGTCGTTCTTCTTGTCTCTGTTTATTGAAGAGTGAGGATCTTAGCTGTCCCCGTGACACTTCCTACGGCTGCCATAGGTTCTCAGAAGGCGGCAAAACGCTGAATCGTGGCTTTGCAGGCTCTGGCTGAAACAAAGTAGCGCGTTTGGGTAGTGGCTGGTTACAGTACTGTGAGACTCAGGCTCGTGCCCGCGTCGACCGAAAGCTTTGTTTTCTTTCCTCTGCTTAGCTAAATGGACATTCCCGGTCGGAATATTATCGCTTTTTTACGAGAAAAATGGCATAAAAATGGATTTTAAACAGCGGTTGACATGCTTCGAAGTACGGTAATGGAATATTTAGATTTTTTTTGTCACGAATTGCGCCATGCGCGCGACCCTTCTTTACCATTCGGATAGTGTCTGGGACGCACGAACAAAACGCCGCTATTCGGATATAACGATGGATTATTTTGGACCAAACCAACATTTGTTATTGAAGTAGCAGTCCTGGGAGTGCATTCTGACGAAGACAACAAAAGGTAATCAAACTTTTATAATAGTAAATCTGATATTGGTGAGTGCTAAACTTGCCGGGTGTCTAAATAGCTAGCCCGTGATGCCTGGGCTATGTACTTAGAATATTGCAAAATGTGCTTTCACCAAAAAGCTATTTTAAAATCGGACATATCGAGTGCATAAAGGAGTTCTGTATCTATAATTCTTAAAATAATTGTTATGCTTTTTGTGAACATTTATCGTGAGTAATTTAGTAAATTGTTAGCAAATTCCCCGGAAGTTTGCGGGGGGTATGCTAGTTCTGAACGTCACATGCTAATGTAAAAAGCTGTTTTTTTATATAAATATGAACTTGATTGAACAAAACATGCATGTATTGTATAACATAATGTCCTAGGTGTGTCATCTGATGAAGATCATCAAAGGTTAGTGCTGCATTTAGCTGTCTTCTGGGTTTTTGTGACATTATATGCTAGCTTGAAAAATGGGTGTCTGATTATTTCTGGCTTGGTACTCTGCTGACATAATCTAATGTTTTGCTTTTGCTGTAAAGCCTTTTTGAAATCGGACAGTGTGGTTAGATAAAGGAGAGTCTTGTCTTTAAAATGCTGTGAAATAGTCATATGTTTGAAAAATTGAAGTTTTTGTATTTTTGAGGAATTTGTAATTCGCGCCACGCCTATCATTGGATATTGGAGCAGGTGTTCCGTTAGCGGAACGTCTAGATGTAAGAGGTTAAACAATGACGCGGCTAATATATGGATTTTTCCCGCTTTCAAATTTGTGGGTCCTGACAGCATGGAGCATTGTCAAAAAATCCACTATCATCAATGGGTTTCGAAAGGCTGGACTGCTGCGTGTTGAAGAGGGCTCAGCAGGGGATTTGCCTCCGGATGAAAGTGACGAGAGCGACAATGAAAACGATCCAATATTGGATGAAGCAATTCTGAGGCTATTCAACTCCGACACCGAAGGAGATGACTTCAGTGGTTTCAGTGCACAGAAGGAGGAAGATAGTGACCAATGACTTTCTTGGTAGGCTACTGTTTACTGCGAATTTTTAATTTTTTGTTACAAGCCACGTTTCGATAAAGCCTATTTATTTTTGTTACAAGCCGTGTTTTGTTAAAGCCTGTGTAAAGTTCATTTATTTCAATGTACCGGTAGGCACCTGCGGCGTATAGACATGTGCGGCTTATTTATGTTGAAAATAATACTTTTTTAAATTCAGTGGGTGCGGCTTATATTCAGGTGCGCTCAATAGTCCGGAAATTACGCTAATTCCGTTGTTATATCTCCAAAATGTCAATTTATTTGGCGCATTTGATTCAGAAAAACACCGGTGCCAACTCGCCCAACATGACTACAAAATATCTAATAAGTTACCTGTAAACTTTGTCCAAACATTTCAAACAACTTTCCTCATCCAACTTCAGATATTTTAAAATGTAATTAATCGATAAAATTTAAGACGGGATAAAATGCGTTCAATAGCGGATAAAATGAAAGTGGAGCGAGCTTCAGGTCGTGCGCCCCAAACAAGAGTACACTAGGCTGGACCCTCGTTCTGAATAGCCGTACTTCAACATTTCTCTAAAGAAAAACATCAACCAATTTCTAAAGACTGTTGACATCTGGTGGAAGCAATAGGAACTGCAACCAAGTGCCACAGAAATCTAGGTTCCCATAGAAACCTAATTGGAAACACAGTGAACTCAACAACAAAATAATTCCTGGATGGTTTGTCCTCGGGGTTTCGCCTGCCAAATAAGTTCTGTTATACTCACAGACATTATTTTAACAGTTTTAGAAACTTTAGATTGTTTTCTATCCAGATCTACCATAGATCTACCATATCCTAGCTTCTGGGCCTGAGTAGCAGGCAGTTTATTTTGGGCACGCTTTTCATCCGGACGTGAAAATACTGCCCCCTATCCCAAACAGGTTTTTAACCGCTGCGCCACTCGGGAGCCCTGAGTGGGAATAATGCCTTGTAATGCTTGTTAATGCGTTTCAACTTAAGTTATACACATTGTATGTGAATGCATTCATTTTACAAAGTTCATTAAATATGACTTGCCAAGATAAATAAAGGTTAAATCATCATTCTTTAAAAAAAAATGTATTGAGCTGTATCTAATCACATTGCATGCATTGTTTATATGTGCTATGTGCCAAGATAACCAGCCATGGTAAAATAAAGTTGTTTAGTAATCAAGTGTACTACGAACTGTTTCCGACGCACTCCCTCCCCATCTCCCTTCACACACGGTGGGTCCAGATCACAGCTTCCCAGGTTTATATGCATTGGGTTTGAATGTTTGTTGCAAGACTATGTACAACTTCACCCGAGCGATCCCAAAAAAGACATTGAAACCGCTCTCGTTCTTCCTCTCACCTTTTAAGGATCCAGTTGGTGGACACATGGGTAAGAGATAATTATATAGTGTTTATCTCTCAGGACCATTTGACTGTTTGGCCAAGAGTGGATTGTAATTTTCATTGATGTCAGGCATCTCTGCCTATCAGGATCATTATTCCTATTCATACACAATAGAGATAAATCTTTTTCCAATCCGTCCCTGTTTTTCATTTGGTGTAGCTGTTTTCTCTCTGGACAGAACCCAGATTGGGTTTAAATCTTTCTGTTTCAGGGCAATCCAGGGCTTCAGTCCAGAAATCTTAATCAGCTAACTAGTCAATTCATTGGGAAGGTTTGAATGTTTAATGCAGAATCTTCCAAGGCTTCTACTAGCCAGTCCCAACAGAGCAGAGAGCACAGACATTCTCCTTCTCCATCTGCCAGTAAGTACATCATTGAGTTCATGTGCATTGTAGGTGTTGAAGTCAGTCATTGAAACCACTAGAATACAGGACATTATTGAAGTGGTCAACTATATGTATGTATTAAGTCCTGTGATTTCACTCCATATATTTGCCATCACAATCTGTCTGTCAGGCTCTGTTGCATGTGTCATACTTTAGTTCTCTCTTTAAAAACCCAAAATGTCCATTAAGTGTCAACAAAATATTCTTCTTACAAATGTCTTTACAACATTTCAGAGTTTCAGAAGTATGTCCTTATTAAATTGGTGGAGATATTGGAGGAGGTGAGATGTGTTGGGAGAGCAGAGTCTCCAGGTCAAGGGGATGGAGAACGAGGAAGACTTGCAGAGTCCCAGGACTCAGAGTTCCATGTCAAGAGGATGGAGAACGAGGAAGACTTGCAGAGTCCCAGGACTCAGAGTTCCATGTCAAGAGGATGTAGAATGAGGAAGACTTTGAGCACCTACAGGAGCAGCTCCAAAGTATGGATGCACAGAATCTGATAGTGACATTTAAATGTATTTTGCCATTTCATTTACACTGCAGATTTAGTCTATATTTTTCACACTACTTAAAGGAATAGTTCAGGTTTTTGGATGTTAGACCTCATTTCCACTTACTTGGAATGTTGAAAGCTCATCAAAACACTTTTTCGGTCCTATTTCCATTCTTGATGTTTCTCTGGCTTGCTATGGGCTGGTATCTACCCATGCTAGTGAATGTTGATATGGAAAAGTTGTATTATTTCCACTATTACAAGCATAAATATTATTCTACCTGAAAATACTTCCACTGCTTAATGAGTCTAGAAATATATATTTTTTCCAAAACATTCTCTGTTTGAAAAGTATATGTTTATGCTTGTAGTGGTGGAAATATATTATGTTTTCATATCGACATGCATGTATAGCCCACAAAAATATGAGATGGCTGTAGAATTTATTGTGGAAAGTAAGTACCGTAAATTCCGGACTATAAGCCGCAACTTTTTTCCCAGGCTTTGAACCTCGCGGCTTAAACAATGACACGGCTAATATATGGATTTTTCCCGCTTTCAAATTTTTTTTTCCAAAAAAATACATTCTGTGACGTGATCAGTTTTTTGGCGGCATGAAGCTTTCATTAGACCAATGAAATTGCCGAACAGGTTAAGGTCAAACAACTTTTTTGTTTAGTGTTTAGATTAAATCGAGCGCTCTCAAACTTCCCATCATTCTGATTACGGTAGTCATTTTGTCACCCTCATCATGGCAAAGACACGGAGAAATGCATATGATGCAGCTTTCAAGTTGAAGGCGATTGATCTGGCTGTTGGAAAAGGAAATAGAGCTGCTGCACGGGAGCTTGGTCCTCTTACATCTAGACGTTCCGCTAGCGGAACACCTGCTCCAATATCCAATGATAGGCGTGGCGCGAATTACAAATTCCTCAAAAATCCCAAAACTTCCATTTTTCAAACATATGACTATTTTACACCATTTTAAAGACAAGACTCTCCTTTATCTAACCACACTGTCCGATTTCAAAAAGGCTTTACAGCGAAAGCAAAACATTAGATTATGTCAGCAGAGTACCCAGCCAGAAATAATCAGACACCCATTTTTCAAGCTAGCATATAATGTCACAAAAAACAAAACCACAGCTAAATGCAGCACTAACCTTTGATGATCTTCATCAGATGACACGCCTAGGACATTATGTTATACAATACATGCATGTTTTGTTCAATCAAGTTCATATTTATAGCAAAAACCAGCTTTTTACATTAGCATGTGACGTTCAGAACTAGCATTCCCACCGAACACTTCCGGTGAATTTACTAAATTACTCACGATAAACGTTCACAAAAAACATAACAATTATTTTAAGAATTATAGATACAGAACTCCTTTATGCAATTGAGGTGTCCGATTTTAAAATAGCTTTTCGGTGAAAGCACATTTTGCAATATTCTGAGTAGATAGCTCGCCATCACAGGCTAGCTATTTTGACACCCACCAAGTTTGACCCTCACCAAACTCAGATTTACTATAAGAAAAATTGGATTACCTTTGCTGTTCTTCGTCAGAATGCACTCCCGGGACTTCTACTTCAATAACATTAGTTGGTTTGGTTCCAAATAATCCATAGTTATTTCCAAATAGCGGCATTTTGTTGTGCGTTCAGGACACTATCCAAAGGGTGACGAAGGGTTACGCGCCCGACACGTTTCGTGACAAAAAATGTAAAAATATTCCATTACCGTACTTCGAAGCATGTCAACCGCTGTTTAAAATCAATTTTTATGCGATTTTTCTCGTAAAAAAGCGATAATATTCCGACCGGGAGTCGTTGTTTTCATTCAAAGACTGTAAATAAAAACATGGTGTCGCCTCGTGCACGCGCCTCAGTCTCATTGTTCTCAGATTGACCACTATCCAAATGCGCTACTATTTTTCAGCCAGGGCCTGCAAAGACATCATTCAGCGTTTTGCCGCCTTCTGAGAGCCTATGGGAGCCGTAGGAAGTGTCACGTTACAGCAGAGATCCTCAGTTTTCAATAAAGAGAGTGTAGAAGGCCAAGAAATGGTCAGAGAGGGCACTTCCTGTAAGGAATCTTCTCAGGTTTTGGCCTGCCAAATGAGTTCTGTTATACTCACAGACACCATTCAAACAGTTTTAGAAACTTTGGAGTGTTTTCTATCCAAAGCTAATAATTATGTGCATATTCTAGTTTCTGGGCAGGAGTAATAATCAGATTAAATCGGGTACGTTTTTTATCCGGCCGTGAAAATACTGCCCCTTAGCCATAACAGGTTAATGAGTCGATGATATGACATTGGAAACAGCAGCGTGAGGAATTGACAGTGCAAAAAGACATCTAAAGCTTACTGCTAATTTTTACTTTTTTGTTACAAGCCGTGTTTCGTTAAAGCCTATTTATTTTTGTTACAAGCCATGTTTCGTTAAAGCCTATTTATTTTTGTTACAAGCCGTGTTTCGTTAAAACCTGTGTAAAGTTAATTTGTTTCAATGTACCGGTAGGCACCTGCGGCTTATAGACATGTGCGGCTTATTTATGTTCAAAATAAAATTAAAAAATGAATTCAGTGGGTGTGGCTTATATTCAGGTGCGCTTTATAGTCCGGAAATTACGGTAGTCATACTGAAACAGTGATTGCTGCTATAATCCACTTCCACTAGTATGGCTAATGCTAGCGGTTAAGCCATCCAGAAGAATGCTTAAGAATGGAAATATGTCTGAAAAAAAGTGTCTGGATGAAACTACAATACTCCAAGTAAGTGGAGAATTAGGTCTAACTTCCAAAAACCTGAACTACCCCTTCTACACAGCATAACTTTTCGTGTTTTAAACAAAAAGTAATTGTTAATTGACTCTTTTGCCACTTAGATTGCAAGGTTAAGCAAAATTGGTGGCAAGGACACAAAAGACTGCGCCAACAACAAGTATATAATACCTTTAGAATGGATCCAATAAGAAAATAATTTTGAAGATTTCGTCAGTGATACTAAGTTTCTGCAACAAAGACAATAAAACCAAGAGCCATATCTTCTCAGCAGTTTGACAATGTTCCATTCACTAATAAAGTGCCTCCTATGTGTGCTTGAATTCTTGTTCAACTTCAATGGCCATCGCTCAAAACGAGGATTAGGAGACAGCCGTGTACTCCGTTGTCAGTGGTAGCTACAAACATGGCATTATTCTTTAGTATATACTGTATATATACATACATTTTGGGTACAAAATGGGTGGCTCATTCTAAGTCCACACAGCACATTAAATGATATGGAACATCCAAAATGAGTCCTACAATCCTGTTACTTATGTTTTTGCACAGTTCAGTCTATAAAATGGCTTAGTTAAAAAGTTGACACAGAATAGACTTTCTCTGTTGTTAGAAAGACAATTCCTCCCATCTTTTCTCCGTCCTCCACTAGCGTTCTACTTAAAACGTCACAGGTGAGAGGAAACGAGCACGTAAGAAATGAGATGTTCCGCACGCAATTTTCTTCATCTGTGGTTGATGTGTGTACTCTTAACAACTTCCCAAAATGAACTCACTAATATCTACGATATTCATAATCTACTCATTTGAATGTGTCACGTTTTGTTAATGCTATGAAAGATTATACAATAGCCCATAGCAAAATGAAAACCTGATCTTTCAGAAGAATTTCACGACAATTATCATTATATTTACCTGTAGATGGTAAATATTTGCTATACCCTTAGCGCTTAATCGCGTAAGCAAAAGAGAATATGTTCCATCATCTATGTTCATTTACATTAGAGCAAATTGTCCACCGATAGTCCTGTCATTTCTCAGCCCTTTTGGCTATATGAAAGTCTATACCCTCACGCACACATATTTGTTCTTTGTTATTATGAAAGTTGAATGTACTTTTCCAGCACATTCACCCCATCTATTTACATTGCTTATGCATATTCGGTGTGTCCTGATTATGTCAAAAAGATGGAAGGAATTGTGTAGCTGACAGCCAACCTTTATTATACTTTGGAAATCTCTATTAAACCCTAAGCTGGATGTCATTGAAACCAGTTTGAATGCAGGTTTTGGGGGTTTTATGCAATGGAGTGGAAGTGGTTTTATGTACAAGCCCACTAGGTCTGGAAGAGTTAAAGCCCCAGCCATCTCTTCTAACCCAAACTTCAGCTGGAAAAACAATGCCTGTTTTTAATTTTCTCTTTCAAGGTCTCTGGAAATCAGTTTGTTTGAATATGCTCAAACTGTGGGGGCTGTCAGTGCAGTGTGTGTGCATGTGTGAATCATATTTACATGTGTGTTTTTGTTTGTATCTGACAGGACTGGATTATTTTAACTAGTACCTAGGCTGATGGAGCTAGATGAAAGCAGAACAACTGAACATGTGTCTCCACGGCCTTGAGACTTCACACAGGCCTCAACTGCAGTGCTCCTCTCTGTAAACACAGTTTCCTCCCGTGGCTGTGTGTTTGGACAAGAAACAAGGAAGTGGCTCAAACACTGGCTCAGAAGGGCAAATGGTGTGGCGGTTCCTTCAAATCGAAGGAAATGTGGAAAAATAAACATAAACATGTAGCGTTGATGTTGAAATGTAGGTGGTTCTGTTTCTCTTTGGTTCATGTGGGACGTGTCAGCAGCTGTGCCTAAAATATACCCATGGTGAGCTGAGATTCCTATCTTTCACCTGTCTCAGGCAATGTGGAGGAAGTGAAAGCATAGACACACACACACACACACACAGGTACAAACACACAGGTACACACACAGGTACACACACAGGTACAAACACACACACAGGTGCAAACACAAACATGTACATATACTCACACAATAAGCCAGTACATATGCACAGATACACACACACACACACACACACACACATGCAAAGACATACGGACAGACAGACAGACAGACAGACAGACAGACAGACAGACAGACAGACAGACAGACAGACAGACAGACAGACAGACAGACAGACAGACAGACGACGACTGACTGACTGACTGACTGACTGACTGACTGACTGACTGACTGACTGACTGACTGACTGACTGACTGACTGACTGACTGAAAGACGTACAGACAGACAGACACTCAGTACAGTATGTTTAAGACTTGGTTGTGATGACATCATTGGCGGCAGACAATAGGGAGTGGAATATAACAACCCATTAGCTGTATGGCTTCAAGGAGATGGGTAGGACAGGAGACAGAAAGACCGAGAGAGTGGAAGAGGATGACTGGGAGAGAGACGTAGAAAGAGAGAAGGGGGAGAGAGAGAAGGACTGGGATAGAGGGAGAGAAGCTGCATGAGAGAGAGAGAGTGCGTGAGAGAAAAAAAGCGAGCAAGAGAGAGACAGAGGAGAGGCAACATACTATAAGAGAGAAGGAAAAATGTGGCCTGGCATCTGCCTGTCTTGCTGGGATACACCTCTCTGCTCCCCTCTTGTGGTAGCTTAAAAAAGTGCAGATGGCAGAACACACTTCCCTACTTACTCAGCTACAGATACAGCCTACATAGAACATATTGTTTATGTGCAGAAAAACTACCCTGAAATTCTTTACAATGAATCGAGATGGTTGTGAAACCTATCTGGACTTTCACTGAAGGGCTGAAAGTGTTTTCTCCAACTCTTTGACCACTCAAATGTTATATCACCACAGGACCACGTTAGTGTACTGTACTTTCATGATAATCTATTGGGAAGGATGTGCTGTACTGGGAGCATATCAGTGTCGCTGACTTTGTGTGATCAACATGTTTATTGATTTTGCACTAAAATAATGAGACAATAACATTACATACAATGTTACTGTTCTCTTTATGAAAACATGAGAACAGTGCAGACGTCTTTCCTCTCAACCACAGTTTCCACCTGAATTTCTATCTATTTCTATCACTGCAGCTGTTTGAAAGCGGTTTCATTTCCCCAGAACTGTATGTAGGGAAACTGAGAGGAGAAAGGGAGAACCTGAGTGAAGGTAGAAAAATAAGAAACAGGGGAGTCTGATTTTCAGACTTTAAAGCTAGGGGGAGAGTGAACCTGTCTAGTACTGGAGGACAGAGGAGTCAAGTGTTGGTTTGACCTCTGTAGCAAGGTGGTGTCTGAGTCCAGTTGATTCAGGGGTCAGGGGTTAAAGGATGTTTTTAACTTGGGGGTCAATTGTAGAGCTGAGAGGTCCCTGAGGTTTGGCAGCATCAGCAATAATAGCAACAGTAGAAGTAGATGTAGCAGTAGCACCACTATCAGCAGCACCAGTAGCAGTAGACCTAACAGTAGCACCACTAGCAGCAGCACCAGTAGCAGTAGACCTAACAGTAGCACCACTAGCAGCAGCACCAGTAGCAGTAGACCTAACAGTAGCACCACTAGCAGCAGCACCAGTAGCAGTAGACCTAGCAGTAGCACCACTAGCAGTAGCACCACTAGCAGCAGCACCAGTAGCAGTAGACCTAGCAGTAGCACCACTAGCAGCAGCAACAGTAGAAGTAGATGTAGCAGTAGCACCACTAGCAGCAGCACCAGTAGCAGTAGACCTAGCAGTAGCACCACTAGCAGTAGCACCACTAGCAGCAGCACCAGTAGCAGTAGACCTAGCAGTAGCACCACTAGCAGTAGCACCACTAGCAGTAGACCTAGCAGTAACACCACTAGCAGCAGCACCAGTAGCAGTAGATGTAGCAGTAGCACCACTAGCAGTAGCACCACTAGCAGCAGCACCAGTAGCAGTATCAGTGGGGAGCTGCAGATCTGTGGAGATCTGGAGCAGGGGAGTACTGATCTCACTGGACTGCAGGCCGCTGGCCACCCTCAGTAGGCAGCTGAGCACCATGTCTTTGGCCCGGCCCGCTTCCAGATGGCCCTCACGGCTCAGCTGCAGGGTGATCTGATCCAGGCTAGTAAGAATCAACTCTGAGGCCAGCAGAGAGCAGGGCAAGCCCTCAACATAGCCCCCATCATGGGCCATGTTCTCCAGCATGTACTGTTGGTACAGGTCCAGTATCTTGTTCTCCAGGTAGCGGTTGAGCAGCGAGTTAGAGAGTGGCCCCTCGAGCCCCTGAAGAAGGACGCTCCGGTCACGGCCACTCCCCGCCCTCCAGCGGGAGGACCCCAAGCCTGAGCCCCACTGGAGAGGACGCAGAAGCCCGTCTTCAGTGGCCCGATCTGGGGGAGAGTCTTCTGCGGCCGGGGGTACGTCACAGGAATGGAGGAAGGGGCCGTTGGCTTGGTTGTCGCTACAGGGCAGGACCTCCCCATCGTGGGCCAAGAGAGGCAGCACCTGGTCACCCCCGATGTGGAGGTCGCTGTAGTTCTGACAGATGCTCTGGCAGAAGGAGGGCACCAGGAAGGGGACCTCGCCACCGGAACAAGCCTGCCCAGGGATCTCCATCTCTGGGGAGATGTGTCTGTCAGGATGGGGACTCTGGGAATGCAGATCCTGCGGTGGAGAAAAAGCCTGGGGCTGGATTTGGGCACTCGCCTGGGAGGGCCTCTGGTTTTGGGGCACTCTACTGAGGATGGACTGGCCATTTCTGCTTGGTTGGCCTGGAGAGGCCTGAAGCAGGGTGGCTGCAGCCAGCTCTGACCCAGCCTTCACGCTCCTCCTGGGGGGCTCTATTACAGGGGGGAGAGGGTCCAGTCTATCCTGTTCACTACAGTAGGTCATGCTCCATAGTCTGCTCTCACACAGCATGGCTGGAAAGGAACACACATACAGCAGATTGGTCAGTTTACAGCAGTTTGGTCAGTTAACAGCAGTTTGGCCAGTTCATTTTTACACTGCTGGTACTTGCTGTTTATTATCTATGCATAGTCACTTTACCCTTACCTACATGTACAAATTACCCCGACGAACCTGTACCCCCGGACATTGACTCGGTTCCGGTACCCCCTGTATATAGTCTCATTATTGTTATGTAATTGTGTTACTTCTTTTTTTTACTTTAGTTTATTTAGTAAATATTTTCTTAATTCTATTTTCTTAACTGCATTGTTGGTTAAGGGCTTGTAAGTAAGCATTTCACGGTAAGGTCACACCTGTTGTATTCGGCACATGTAACAAATAGAATTTGATTTTACAGCAGTTTGATCAGTTTACAGCAGTTTGGTCAAAATATATTTTGGAATGTATTCATACATTTAAGAACTAACTGTGGGCAGTTATATGCATTTTTGTTTTGACTCTTGAATCATAATAGTTCCGAAATAAAGCACCTTACCTTCAAATTCAAATGATGCAATGCGTCTCTTCAAGTCATGCAGTCCTCCACCTGTTGCTCTGGGTTGGAGGTATGCTCCTCTCCTCGCTGTATTCAGGTCAATGTCTCCAGCTTCTCCAGGTCTATTGTACCAAGCCAGTGAAGTATTGTACCAAGCCAGTGCAGTATAATAGAGCAGTGTGAGTGAGTGGTTTTGTGTAACTAGCACTACTTTATACAAAACCAAGAGGAAGTGAGAGTGCAGTCTCTGTATCCTCCATCATAGCATCTGTGAAACATGTCCAGGACATGAAACAACAGTTTAGTTGAAAAAAAGCAGGTGAGTGGTTTAAAAGAGGAAGGACATAGTTATTTCATGAAAGAACACTACAAGCAAATACTATAGAAAGGGGACTCTCTCTTTCTCCTTTTGTCTCAGTGTAAAAGGATGTGGCCCTTTTTAAAGTAATGGAACAGGACGAAAGTGTGTGTATGTCAGTGTGTGTGTGTGTTTAATAAGAGTGGAGCGAAAACCCTCAGACACTAGGCCCTCCGTTGAATGAGTTTGACACATGTGCACTAGTCACTGGAGATTGCCTTGCGTCTGCTGGCCCGCACAGAACCAGTCCAACGATGGCGTTCAGAGGGCCTGAAACATGAGACTGCAGCTTAATTACTTATTTGGCAGGGAAACTTGGACAGATATTAATCTCCCAGTCTGACGATTAGGATAGCTAAGGTTTTGTCAAATAATGAGGAACGCATGCATGGCTCTGGTCCTCAGATCTGAATGGGTCACATGGTTAGGCCGACAGATTGGGAATTGTGTGTTGCATATCCCTTTTGAAGCTGACTATCATTTTTCCTAACTTAAATCCAATGTGAGAAATTCTGAAATAGTATATTGTGTCTATAGCCGACTGGGCAGAGAGACTACAGCGTGTGAGTTTTGGTGACACTTGGTGTTAGGCCCGTTTGGTGACACTTGACAATAGGCCCGTTTCCATAACTCAAGCCCCCATAACCTCATAGTGACAGATGGTGGAGTTGTGAAGAACTGAGTCCAATGTGTTCCACCTCCTGGCATTCAGACAGTTTCAGCACCATGGAGTATCAATGTGACACTGTTGTTTAAATGCGTAGTCCACTTGTTTTGTAGGTCATTTCTGAGGAATATTGTTTGGAAACGGTTATGGATGGATGTGTCAATGTCATTTCGACACCACAATCTAGCGACCATTATATTCTCTAACTGTGATCCGCTCCACGCGCAATATGGATGTTTAGGAAGATCAACAAGGTGCAGTAGGGATGTTTAGGAAGATCAACAAGGTGCAGTAGGGATGTTTAGGAAGATCAACAAGGTGCAGTAGGGATGTTTAGGAAGATCAACAAGGTGCAGTAGGGATGTGTAGGAAGATCAACAAGGTGCAGTAGGGATGTTTAGGAAGATCAACAAGGTGCAGTAGGGATGTTTAGGAAGATCAACAAGGTGCAGTAGGGATGTTTAGGAAGATCAACAAGGTGCAGTAGGGATGTTTAGGAAGATCAACAAGGTGCAGTAGGGATGTTTAGGAAGATCAACAAGGTGCAGTAGGGGTGTTTAGGAAGATCAACAAGGTGCAGTAGGGATGTTTAGGAAGTTCAACAAGGTGCAGTAGGGATGTTTAGGAAGATCAACAAGGTGCAGTAGGGATGTTTAGGAAGATCAACAAGGTGCAGTAGGGGTGTTTAGGAAAATCAACAAGGTGCAGTAGGGATGTTTAGGAAGATCAACAAGGTGCAGTAGGAATGTTTAGGAAGATCAACAAGGTGCAGTAGGGGTGTTTAGGAAGATCAACAAGGTGCAGTAGGGATGTTTAGGAAGATCAACAAGGTGCAGTAGGGATGTTTAGGAAGATCAACAAGGTGCAGTAGGGATGTTTAGGAAGATCAACAAGGTGCAGTAGGGATGTTTAGGAAGATCAACAACGTGTTCGCCCCAACCACCAGGGACACAGGCGATGGCAGCCCATGGTCCGCTCAGGACTACCACAGTGCGTGCACGTCAAGCTGGTGCACAGCACCTCCATACTCCTGTGGGCCAGAGGACACAGCCATCCATCAACTCCACCCTAAAGTGGAGCAAATGTTGAGTCCACCAGCGCCTTGTAATATTACCAGAGGCAGGACTGGATATGGCTATACTCTCAGAACCAGAACTGTCTGGATATTTGAAAGAGCTGGTGGCTTAGAGACGGTAGCACACAAGGAAAGTCAACAACTTAAAAATCAACAAGATGAAGGCCACCATCTCCCCCAAGAAGAAGCCAGAACCCCTGCCACTCACCTCCAAGGACGCACAGGTAGAGAGGCTGTGTGATACACTAAATGGCTATGACCTCTCCTTACCATTATCTTTAATGTGTCCTACATTAAATTGTTGAAACACTGAATGCCTAGTAAAGAAATTAATAAACAATCTTATTCTCTCTTTTGTTTGTGTTGTGATTTTTTTCCCGACAGATCATGAGGACCAAACTGTTTGCCCCTCCAATCCCCATTGAGGAGGACACTGGACTTATTTTACGCTGTCATCGTGAGCTGTGATCCTGAGCCCACGAGCAAGCTCCACTTAAACGATGGGCACGCTGATGTTGATTTTTTGGTGAGTTGTTATTTAGTTAGAAGTAAGATCAAGTTGCTTAAACCATGAAGACAGTAGACAACATGCTGTGGTTGATCTACTGGTCATTGTGAGCGACACTGTTGAAATCGGCCTACATAAAGTTTCTTGTCTCCGAGTAACTGATCACAAACTATCTTTTTGTGTTTTTTCCTGTCTTCCTGTGTAGAATTTTGATGGGCATTTTGAGAACTGAAGTGAACCCATCTCTCTCTCTCTCTCTCTCTCTCTGTGGCCACAAGCACCTCTGGGAATGACCTCCACTCCAACTGGGTCATGAGTGTCCCACAGCATCCCATGGATGAGTCAAAGCTGAAGAAGCCGGCCCCAACCAGTGACCACAGCAGCACGGCCAAGAAGAACAGCGACAACGAACAGCCGACGACACCTAGAGGAACCCCATCCACCTGCCAAAAGTGGTTGACACGTACGCAGCTGGTGAGGAATTGGTGGGGAAACACTGTAATATGAAAAGCAGCAGGAAGTGAGAGAGATGTGAGAGGAATAGGTTGACTAGAGGAAGGAGGAACTGAGAGAGAACGAGAGTAAACATGGTGGTGTGGCAGCCAACGATGACATGAGAAATTCTGTCAATATTTTGGCATTAATACGTTTGCAAACAAAGTTAAAAAAATTATAATTGAGTTAATAAAGCCGCATACAAACATGTCCTCTTTTTTTTTGCGTTCTTAAGGCAGCTCCTAAATGCAGGTGTTTCAGCCTGGCTCAGTGCTTCCTGTGGTGGTGGTGGGGCAGTCAGCGGAAAATACGGCGTGTAGGGGTTGGTAATGTTTTCTTGTTGTGCCGTGATTGGCTCAGTGTTCTGTCACTCATCGAGACACTGTCACCGCAAAATCTACAGGGAGAGCTCCAAAATTCAATCCCCTTGGGTGCTGCCATAGAGTTACATTAGAAGTGCCCATCCAAGAAGGCTCAAGGTCATTGACCACAGATAAAATGACGTTATATCTACAGTAGCTTTGATTGGACTGATCATGTCAACATCATAATTTCTAAATCTTAGCTAGCAAGTTAGACAAGCAGTCATCATCATGAATCACATCAATATACTGGCAAATCCTTTTTATCCTTCTAATATGAAGATAAATTATAGATAAAACATATTAGTGCTCATCGGCCATTGGACATAAACATTACACAAGTTGGAAATCACAAATTCAACAATGAGTGGTTTGGAAGGAATCAGTGGCTAAATGCAAGCGTTGCAACGTGATCCTTAGCCTGCTATTCAGTGGAGTGGGTGTGTGGTCCAAGTCTGGGTTTAAGGGTCTCTTTTCCAAGCTTAAAAGGATAAACATTCAACATCATGGGCCAGAAAAGGTTGAATATATTGGCCATGCTATCAATCTAGCATGACTTCTGCCGCGTTCAAAACAACTGGAAACTCGGAAATGGGAAATCTCAGACTACAGTGAGTTCAAGACAACTGGGAACAAGCTCCGACTGGGAAGATACGTTTTGAATGGTCATTCAACTCAGAATTCCAAGTAGGGAACTCTGGCCTCTTTCTAGAGCTCTGACCTGAAGATCACTGACGTCATGATTCGACCTTGTTCTTTTCAGAGTTCCTAGTTGTCTTGAAAGCAACATAAATCCAGAGAATGCCAGACTTCAATGACAAAATTTGCCCACAAGGACCGCTGCGCCACCTTCCTGTTAAAGTGAGCACAGCACAACAAGGTGAGTCCAAAAATGTATTGTACGCTGCTGCATAAATTATGTAATATGCCAGGGTAATATGTATACTGCAGCTAAGAAAGTAATACTAAGCATATATTGTGTAGTACGCTGTCTATGTGCCACACCCTAATAATTTGGTCCCTTTCCCCCTCATAACTTAGCCTACTGTCTTGACTTGGTGGTACATAATGTAGCCTATAGCCTGTTTTAGAGAAATTGAATCAGTGAATATTGTAAGAGCTTTCATTGTCTGCTTATATGCCCCCCTTATTTATCTTACAGATCTGACTGTACAGGGAGAATACTGTTTAAGCAATGTTTTTTAAAAGGCAGTAAATGAGGCTGAATGAACTGTGTTGCTGCCAGACAAGGCTCTGCTGATATCACTGCTACACCTGGCTAAGGATTCACTCCATGGTGCTGGAAAGAAAGCTCTGCTGTTGGGACAGCTTTATGTAGGCCCTAACAGTTTGTGGGCACCGTTTGTCATCATTATAGTGCAATTCATGTATTTTTTTGTATTGTGTAGTGGCTTTTCTGGCATGCATTAAAAAAATTTTTTTTGCCCCACCAAGATTTACATGCTAAAATTGCCACTGCTACAGGGGGAACAGAGAAAATGGTGTCTGCCAGAGCAGAGACACCTGTCCTGACAACATCTGTTGGGTTTTCACATTTCTAATCCTGGCGGCCTGATAAATAGTCCAGTCTGCTGCGGCCCCTGTGACTGTTACCTGATCCACAAAGGGCTGTGCGTAATTTGGGACAGTGTAATGCCCAACGAATGCTCTCATTACCTAGTTACTGTGACTGTAAACAGACCATCTACTCCACATGACTCAGCTGTCATCACAAGTCTGTCAGCTGAACAATGCAACTGTCCATTTTCTTTATATAGGCTCATTTGATCCAGTTTTTCCTGGTGCATCCGTCTCTCAAGACAACCAACATTAGGTTGTTCACTATGTACAGTGGGGCAAAAAAAGTATTTAGTCAGCCACCAAGCCAAGTTATCCCACTTAAAAAGATGAGAGAGGCCTGTAATTTTCATCATAGGTACATGTCAACTATGACAGACAAAATGAGAAAATAAAATCCAGAAAATCACATTGTAGGATTTTTAATGAATTTATTTGCAAATGATGGTGGAAAATAAGTATTTGGTCACCTACAAACAAGCAAGATTTCTGGCTCTCACAGACCTGTAACTTCTTCTTTAAGAGGCTCCTCTGTCCTCCACTCGTTACCTGTATTAATGGCACCTGTTTGAACTTGTTATCAGTATAAAAGACACCTGTCCACAACCTCAAACAGTCACACTCCAAACTCCACTATGGCCACATGTTGTACTCCTGCTGGTTACCTACAGTAATCTGAGACCAGATGTTGTACTCCTGCTGGTTATCTACAGTAATCTGAGACCACATGTTGTACTCCTGCTGGTTACCTACAGTAATCTGAGACCACATGTTGTACTCCTGCTGGTTATCTACAGCAATCTGAGACCAGATGTTGTACTCCTGCTGGTTACCTACAGTAATCTGAGACCAGATGTTGTACTCCTGCTGGTTACCTACAGTAATCTGAGACCACATGTTGTACTCCTGCTGGTTATCTACAGTAATCTGAGACCACATGTTGTACGCCTGCTGGTTATCTACAGTAATCTGAGACCACATGTTGTACTCCTGCTGGTTATCTACAGTAATCTGAGACCACATGTTGTACTCCTGCTGGTTACCTACAGTAATCTGAGACCAGATGTTGTACTCCTGCTGGTTATCTACAGTAATCTGAGACCACATGTT
Source organism: Salmo salar (assembly GCF_965601325.2). NCBI lineage: Eukaryota > Metazoa > Chordata > Actinopteri > Salmoniformes > Salmonidae > Salmo > Salmo salar. The sequence continues at coordinate 39,381,649 of NC_138315.1, forward strand.
GTACTCCTGCTGGTTATCTACAGTAATCTGAGACCACATGTTGTACTCCTGCTGGTTACCTACAGTAATCTGAGACCACATGTTGTACTCCTGCTGGTTATCTACAGTAATCTGAGACCACATGTTGTACTCCTGCTGGTTATCTACAGTAATCTGAGACCAGATGTTGTACTCCTGCTGGTTATCTACAGTAATCTGAGACCACATGTTGTACTCCTGCTGGTTATCTACAGTAATCTGAGACCACATGTTGTACTCCTGCTGGTTATCTACAGTAATCTGAGACCACATGTTGTACTCCTGCTGGTTATCTACAGTAATCTGAGACCAGATGTTGTACTCCTGCTGGTTATCTACAGTAATCTGAGACCACATGTTGTACTCCTGCTGGTTATCTACAGTAATCTGAGACCACATGTTGTACTCCTGCTGGTTATCTACAGTAATCTGAGACCACATGTTGTACTCCTGCTGGTTATCTACAGCAATCTGAGACCACATGTTGTACTCCTGCTGGTTATCTACAGTAATCTGAGACCACATGTTGTACTCCTGCTGGTTACCTACAGTAATCTGAGACCACATGTTGTACTCCTGCTGGTTATCTACAGTAATCTGAGACCACATGTTGTACTCCTGCTGGTTATCTACAGTAATCTGAGACCACATGTTGTACTCCTGCTGGTTACCTACAGTAATCTGAGACCACATGTTGTACTCCTGCTGGTTATCTACAGTAATCTGAGACCACATGTTGTACTCCTGCTGGTTATCTACAGTAATCTGAGACCAGATGTTGTACTCCTGCTGGTTATCTACAGTAATCTGAGACCACATGTTGTACTCCTGCTGGTTACCTACAGTAATCTGAGACCACATGTTGTACTCCTGCTGGTTATCTACAGTAATCTGAGACCACATGTTGTACTCCTGCTGGTTATCTACAGTAATCTGAGACCACATGTTGTACTCCTGCTGGTTATCTACAGTAATCTGAGACCACATGTTGTACTCCTGCTGGTTATCTACAGTAATCTGAGACCACATGTTGTACTCCTGCTGGTTATCTACAGTAATCTGAGCGCTCAGTAAAGAAGAGTGGGAGCAGCAAGTTTGAACATGTACCATAATATACTCCAACCTTGAAAGAATAGTAACTATTCATTATTTTAGGCTTTGTCCTCTGCCTCTCTCAATGTGCATCAGCCCTGCCTCTCAATGCAAATTCAAATCACTTCGCTCCAGATGAGTTTCCTGCATCATCCCTATTGTCTGGAGATACAACCCTTTTCAAGGACAAAACAAAAGGACAAAAATAGTTATTTTCTTTATTACCAAAAGCACGTGTGCGTGCACACACACTGTAGACACACAGACCGACAGACACACACACACACACACACACACAGACATACACTGCACTGACACACCGACCGACCGGCACACACTGACAAAACAAAAGGACAAAGTGCTATTTTTTAGAGCCCTATATAAAGGGCTCTAAAATACACTCTAGACACACACTGTAGACACACACCGACAGACACACACTAGACACCGACCGACATACACACAGACCGACAGACACACACTCTGTAGACGCACACCGACAGACACACACACTAGACACGCACACCGACAGACACCCACACACTAGACACCCACACAGACCGACAGAAACACACACTGTAGACACGCACACCGACCGACAAACAAACAAACAGACACACACACACACACACACACACACACACACACACACACACACACACACACACACACACACACACACACACACACACACACCACACACACACACACACACACACACACACACACACACACACACAGCTGTATCATCCTAACATTCATTTTTTCTCTGCCTTGCCCTTGGGGCTGAAGAATGCAGACATGCTCTTCATGCCTGTTTTGTCCACCTTGGCCAGGGTCTTCTGTGCAGCACTCATCTTCTTGGGCGGCTGGGGGATGAGAAGAGAGAGTCAATAGCATTGCTCATCTGCCTTGAGTGAAGATGGCTGAAATGTTATTACATATCAGCATAGCTCATTTCCAGACAGACGTTACTTGTAGGCCTCTGCACTGCATTGCTTTAAACTGCAATCACGTAGACTGGTTTAGCTTGACAGAAAATTATATACGGGGCTCTAAAATACATTTATATAAAAGGCTCTAAAATACATTTTCGTTGATAGCACTGCTGCTCCCAATTTAAAGTTAGGAGCACCACATCAAATTTAGCAGCCCCAGAAAATGTTTTTATTGATAGACTGGTTATCAATGTGAATTCTAGCTTCTGCTGAAGCACGTTGTTCCCTAGAAACTAATACCTAACTCTGTAAATTAGTTTAACTAAAATGTTGATACAAATACCTGTCATTGAAATTAAAAAGATTTGTGAAATATTAGGTTTCTACTGTTTCCTATAGACAACTGTACACTCTGTTTAAGAATGTCAGGTTTGTGATGAGGACATGCAAATCTGTCACTCAATCATTGCTATGATCATTGATCACCTGAAGAAGCTATGCCTTTTCCTTTCTTTCTGTGCCCCCACATGTTTTGGATATACTGTTAGTTACCAGGTCCAGGTTGTTAACTAGCTAGCTAATGAGGTAACATGAGATTTAGTAAGGTACGGGAAACCTATCACTACCTATAAAACTGTTCGATAAACAAATTCCTGCAAGAGTCCCCCCCTCATTTCTCTCCTTGGTCCCTTCGTGCAGACTGCCCCTAATCTCACTCACTTTGCGGGAGAAATCGGAGCTGTTGAATTTGGTGTAGTCCTCTCCTGCCTCCAATGGTTTGTCAGTCAGTTTCCGCTTCTGCCGACCGAACACGGCACTTACAGTTAGCTGTACTTTCCACTCAGAACACCGACCGTCACATCCCAGACACACGACACAGACAAGCCAGGGACACGCAAGATACCGTGACTACCGCAAACCCACCAACCACACCCACCAACACACGTGAAACAGGAATAAAAACACACTAATCTACTGCTACACTGCAACCATCAGGTGAATGTCAATAGAACACAGTTGAAAAGCCACTGGCGCTGCAATATCTAAAAGCAAGTAGTACATTTAAAAAAAAATCACAAATATTTGACCAAATAAACACATAACTTGGAACAAATATACTGTATACAAATATAACTACACAGTGTAACAACACAAAATGAAGCTGGAAAAAATACCTTTGAGGGAGGCTCCACCTCCTTAGGACTTGAGAGCTCAGGTAACCTGTCAGGAGGAAAGTGAAGGATTACTGACTCACCATCAAACTGTTACACACTAACAATACTGCTTAATGTGTTACCTTCAGTACTATCATGGTCTTAATGTCACAATCTGGCACTTGAATCACCAGTACATTTCCAGTCAAAGTGCTGCCCTGGGCACTGTGGGAGATGTGTTTTCAAAACAACTGTCACCGAGTTCTTTGAATTCTGTGGTGACTGCCTCAAACCGCCCAGTCATCTGCAGTTTCCATTCAATAAATATTACTCAGTGGCAGTTACAATGAAGCTACATAAATGTAATTCTAGATTGTGCTTTTAACATTAATACATAAAAACTAAGTATAGTCAATGTGTGTACATACTGGAGATGCTTGAGGAGGGCTTTGCTCAGGTCTTCACTGATGTACTCAGATATCAGGCCATGGGCATACCGCAGGTAGTCCTCTGTGTGATTATGAATAGAGGGTATGAGAGTTAATACCACAGCATCACATTTCATTACACAAATATAACCTTCCTATTGATATCACAGAAAACTGGGTTTACAATCTGAGCTTGTGTGAAACTCAATGTAAAACAGGAATTGGCTAAGTCTGCTGTGCTAGGTCCTGGGGCGTAGCTAGGTCCTGGGGCGTAGCTAGGTCCTGGGGCGTAGCTAGGTCCTGGGGCGTAGCTAGGTCCTGGGGCGTAGCTAGGTCCTGGGGCGTAGCTAGGTCCTGGAGCGTATGTACAAAATACAGCCCAAAATGTGCATGCGCCACTTCATGCAAAAGTTGGCATTCTCACGTCAATTTAGTTGACGTGAGAATTTGCTCACCTCTCTGCAAACTTTAGACAATGTGTACACATCTCTGCTAGTGGTTGAAATATTGTATTGCAAGCTGGGAAGTAAGTATTTTGTGCAAATGGAGGAAATTATGAAAAGCTTGTTCATAAATAAAACAGGAAAACATATGAACAAGAATGCAGCCATTTGCCATTAGTGAGAAAACCCAAAAAATTATCTGTAGAATTTAAAATAGACATATGAATATTTATCCTATTTAGTTTATTTTCATAACCATTGGAGAATAAATTATTCACCTTTTTTGCCGTGATGGGTTTATATTCCCGAAGAAGCCATACAACAAATTACCATGCGCATCTCATTTAACCTAGTAGCCTAGTAAATAAATAAGCTGTGTATTTCAAGTTTTCAATCCCATAGACAGCACATTTTATAATACAGTCAAATTTAACATTGAAGTAGCCCTATGAATACTACTGCAAGTCCTGTAATTACATTTTATTTTGAGTAGTCGGCCCTAGACAATGTCTCAGAATTTGTGGGCCGTCCATCATGTTTAGGTTGGTGGAAGAGTGGATAGAAAACATGGCTGAATCTAAATGTTCTACTGACAGGTCCACAACAAGTTGCCATTGTGTTCTCATTCCCAAACTGACACAAGTCCTTTGCCAAACACAGCAGAAATGACTGCTAAAGACTCAAACAGTCTGCCAACACAGTAAATAGACCGGTAGCTTACGTGTGGGTAGGATACAGTATTGCTGTGCGAAAGGAGCACAACATCATAGCCTATTTAATCTCAGAGCCTATAAGAAGACAGGACATAGAAAAACAATAATCTATTGACAAACTAAATATTTAACAACAATTCATCTTTTGTATGCTGTGGCCTAATGCCAACAGTTCCAAATGATACAGCAAATGACAGGCGTTATACTCATCATAAATGGTGACTGGAGGGCGTTTTACGACAGGTCATTTATAAGGGGAAACATGCGTATGGCGTGCACCAAGTTTAGAAATCTATATATTTTTGCGCAGTCTTTTCAGAAATGGCGCACGGAGATATTTAGTGTGAAATGTATGCAACAGTTATAAATGAGGCCCCTGATCTCTACAAGGGTTTTGGTGCCATCCTCTGGTTCATGTTATGTATGCAGGCCAGGAAGAGCATGCCCAGGTATATAGTACTGGACCAAACTGGACTTGGGCTTGACTCACCTTCCTGGGTCTCTGACTCCTGCTTGACTCGGACATACGTCGTGGACTTTACTCCCTCTCCCACTGAGATGTTACTCTTTCTCAGGATCTTCACTGTCCTCTCAGCCTGGAACAGCAGAGACACAGCAAGACCAACACACAGTTAATGCTGTCACATCTACTGGCCATTCCCCACTCCTCTCCTGGGAACCCCCAGCATGGCCATTCCCCACTCCTCTCCTGGGAACCCCCAGCATGACCATTCCCCACTCCTCTCCTGGGAACCCCCAGCATGACCATTCCCCACTCCTCTCCTGGGAACCCCCAGCATGACCATTCCCCACTCCTCTCCTGGGAACCCCCAGCATGACCATTCCCCACTCCTCTCCTGGGAACCCCCAGCATGACCATTCCCCACTCCTCTCCTGGGAACCCCCAGCATGACCATTCCCCACTCCTCTCCTGGGAACCCCCAGCATGGCCATTCCCTACTCCTCTCCTGGGAACCCCCAGCAAGGCCATTCCCCACTCCTCTCCTGGGAACCCCCAGCAAGGCCATTCCCCACTCCTCTCCTGGGAACCCCCAGCATGACCATTCCCCACTCCTCTCCTGGGAACCCCCAGCATGACCATTCCCCACTCCTCTCCTGGGAACCCCCAGCATGACCATTCCCCACTCCTCTACTGGGAACCCCCAGCATGACCATTCCCCACTCCTCTCCTGGGAACCCCCAGCATGACCATTCCCTACTCCTCTCCTGGGAACCCCCAGCATGACCATTCCCCACTCCTCTCCTGGGAACCCCCAGCATGGCCATTCCCCATTCCTCTCCTGGGAACCCCCAGCATGACCATTCCCCACTCCTCTCCTGGGAACCCCCAGCATGACCATTCCCCATTCCTCTCCTGGGAACCCCCAGCATGACCATTCCCCACTCCTCTCCTGGGAACCCCCAGCATGACCATTCCCCATTCCTCTCCTGGGAACCCCCAGCATGACCATTCCCCACTCCTCTCCTGGGAACCCCCAGCATGACCATTCCCCACTCCTCTCCTGGGAACCCCCAGCATGACCATTCCCCACTCCTCTCCTGGGAACCCCCAGCATGACCATTCCCCACTCCTCTCCTGGGAACCCCCAGCATGACCATTCCCCACTCCTCTCCTGGGAACCCCCAGCATGACCATTCCCCACTCCTCTCCTGGGAACCCCCAGCATGACCATTCCCCACTCCTCTCCTGGGAACCCCCAGCATGACCATTCCCTACTCCTCTCCTGGGAACCCCCAGCAAGGCCATTCCCCACTCCTCTCCTGGGAACCCCCAGCATGACCATTCCCCACTCCTCTCCTGGGAACCCCCAGCATGACCATTCCCCACTCCTCTCCTGGGAACCCCCAGCATGGCCATTCCCCACTCCTCTCCTGGGAACCCCCAGCATGACCATTCCCCACTCCTCTCCTGGGAACCCCCAGCATGGCCATTCCCCACTCCTCTCCTGGGAACCCCCAGCATGACCATTCCCCACTCCTCTCATGGGAACCCACAGCATGGCATAACACCTGATTGATGATTTAGTTTAATGGGCTAGAACAAAACCTTGCACACCTTAGACTAGGACACCTGGGGGTACTGGGTCTATCCACAGGGGGTACTAGGACACCTGGGGGTACTGGGTCTATCCACAGGGGGTACTAGGACACCTGGGGGTACTGGGCCTATCCACAGGGGGTACTAGGACACCTGGGGGTACTGGGTCTATCCACAGGGGGTACTAGGACACCTGGGGGTACTGGGCCTATCCACAGGGGGTACTAGGACACCTGGGGGTACTGGGCCTATCCACAGGGGGTACTAGGACACCTGGGGGTACTGGGTCTATCCACAGGGGGTACTAGGACACCTGGGGGTACTGGGCCTATCCACAGGGGGTACTAGGACACCTGGGGGTACTGGGCCTATCCACAGGGGGTACTAGGACACCTGGGGGTACTGGGTCTATCCACAGGGGGTACTAGGACACCTGGGGGTACTGGGCCTATCCACAGGGGGTACTAGGACACCTGGGGGTACTGGGCCTATCCACAGGGGGTACTAGGACACCTGGGGGTACTGGGTCTATCCACAGGGGGTACTAGGACACCTGGGGGTACTGGGTCTATCCACAGGGGGTACTAAGACACCAAGGGGTACTGGGTCTATCCACAGGGGGTACTAGGACACCTGGGGGTACTGGGTCTATCCACAGCGGGTACTAGGACACCTGGGGGTACTGGGCCTATCCACAGGGGGTACTAGGACACCTGGGGGTACTGGGTCTATCCACAGCGGGTACTAGGACACCTGAGGGTACTGGGCCTATCCACAGGGGGTACTAGGACACCTGAGGGTACTGGGCCTATCCACAGGGGGTACTAGGACACCTGGGGGTACTGGGCCTATCCACAGGGGGTACTAGGACACCTGAGGGTACTGGGCCTATCCACAGGGGGTACTAGGACACCTGGGGGTACTGGGTCTATCCACAGGGGGTACTAGGACACCTGGGGGTACTGGGTCTATCCACAGGGGGTACTAGGACACCTGGGGGTACTGGGCCTATCCACAGGGGGTACTAGGTCCCCTGGGGGTACTGGGTCTATCCACAGGGGGTACTAGGACACCTGGGGGTACTGGGCCTATCCACAGGGGTACTAGAGAAAAATCATGAGACCAATGGCCTACTGGTAAAATGCACATGGGGGGGTACTTCAGGGGTCCTCCAGGCAGAGCAACATTCAGTTGTTGGTACAGTAACTGAAAAAGGTTGGGAACCACTGCAATAGAGGATGATATGGGCATATGCAGCTCATGGTGATCAACGTGTACCTTTTTCTTTAACCATTCCATGGTCCTCTCCTGGCTGTAGCGCTGAAACTTCACACTGCCCATCTCTGAAGGAGCAGCAGAAAGAGACCACAACATTACACTTGACTTCTGTGTTCACGTGCAGCTCATTCTTAGAAAATCAGAAACAATGTGACAAGAGTGTTGCAGTCTCTGAGGATCTGATATACACATTTAATCCAGCAACCATTCATGTGCGCTTCAGACTGACGTACGAGTGAGAAGCTAATTATTGGGTTGAGAGGGGTCGTAATCAGAGTTTGATAGTTGATTGTTTCTGAGGAGCACATTAACTTTCAACATTAGTTTGTTTCTGCTGAACACAGTGACCTCTGACCTTTCTCCTCAGCCACATGGTGCAGGGAGGCCTGGGAGCGTATGCAGCTCAGCAGCCTGGTGCATGCTGGGAAGTCCTCGTCCATCATTACCTGGTCCACGGGCTGGAACTTCCCCTACAGCAGAACACAGAGAAATTAAATCACAAAAAGAAGAAGACAGATGACGTCACAAAAGGGCAGAAATGACCTTGCAAAGAGAGAAAGACCGAATGATATGTCATCACGATGACCGAACAGAGATGGAATCACACAGGACAGAGATGACATCACAAAAGAGAGGAAGACAGATGACATCGCAAAGAGAGAAGGACAGGACATCGCAAAGAGAGAAAGAGAGATGAATAAAATCACAAAGGGGGAAGAGAGATCACAAAGAGAGAAAGACTGACAAAGATGTAATCATAAAGGGGAGAGATAAAGATGCAATAAAACCAATTAAATGTATTTCAAAAGTGAGTATGGTCTTATGGGCCTTACCTTAGGGTGTCCACCCAGAGTGGGTGAAAAAGCACTTTGGTGATGACATTTCACTTCCTTATGTTATAAAATACATTTTACCAAGACAAAATTTTGCAGGACATGAGCTGAATTAAATGTAAAAGGCTTGAAAATATTTTTAAAAAGATCAGGAACTTTGCATTAGAGGTCGACCGATTAAATCGGCATGGCCAATTAATTAGGGCTGATTTCAAGTTTCCATAACAATCAGTAATCGGCATTTTTGGACGCCGATTATGGCCGATTACATTGCATTCCACGAGGAGACTGCGTGGCAGGCTGACCACCTGTTACATGAGTGCAACAAGGAGCCAAGGTAAGTTGCTAGCTAGCATTAAACTTGTTTTATAAAAAAAGAATCAATCTTAACATAATCACTAGTTAACTACACATGGTTGATGATATTACTAGTTTAACTAGCTTATCCTGCGTTGCATATAATCAATGCGGTGCTTGTTAATTTATCATCGAATCACAGCCTACTTCGCCAAACGGGTGATGATTTAACAAAAGCGCAATCGCGAAAAAAGCACTGTCGTTGCACCAATGTACCTAACCATAAACATCAATGCCTTTCTTAAAATCAATACACAACTATATTTTTTTAAACCTGCATATTTAGTTAAAATAAATTAATTTTAGCAGGCAATATTAACTAGGGAAATTGTGTCACTTCTCTTGCGTTCAGTGCAAGCAGAGTCAGGGTATATGCAACAGTTTGGGCCGACTGGCTCGTTGCGAACTGTGTGAAGACCATTTCTTCCTAACAAAGACCGTAATTAATGTGCCAAAATTTTACATAATTATGACATAACATTGAAGGTTGTACAATGTAACAGCAATATTTAGTCTTAGGGTTGCCACCCGTTAGATAAAACACGTAACAGTTCCGTATTTCACTGAAAGAAAAAACGTTTTGTTTTCAAAATGATAGTTTCCGGATTTGACCATATTAATGACCAAAGGCTCGTATTTCTGTGTTTATTATATTATAATTAAGTCTATGATTTGATATTTGATAGAGCAGTCGGACTGAGCGGTGGTAGGCAGCAGCAGGTTCGTAAGCATTCATTCAAACTAGAGGTCGACCGATTATGATTTTTCAACGCCGATACCGATACCGGTTATTGGATGGACCCCCCCCAAAAAAAGCCGGTACCGATTAAATCGGCCAATTTTTTTGTATTTATTTATTTGTAATAATGGCAATTACAACAATACTGAATGAACACTTATTTTAACTTAAAATAATACATCAATAAAATCAATTTAGCCTCAAATAAATAATGAAACATGTTCAATTTGGTTTAAATAATGCAAAAACAAAGTGTTGGAGAAGAAAGTAAAAGTGCAATATGTGCCATGTAAAAAAGCTAACGTTTAAGTTCCTTGCTCAGAACATGAGAACATATGAAAGCTGGTGGTTCCTTTTAACATGAGTCTTCAATATTCCCAGGTAAAATGTTTTAGGTTGTAGTTATTATAGGAATTATAGGACTATTTATCTCTATACGATTTGTATTTCATATACCTTTGACTATTGGATGTTCTTATAGGCACTTTAGTATTGCCAGTGTAACAGTATAGCTTCCGTCCCTCTCCTCGCTCCTACCTGGGCTCGAACCAGGAACACATCGACAACAGCCACCCTCGAAGCAGCGTTACCCATGCAGAGGAAGGGAAACAACTACTCCAAGTCTCAGAGCGAGTGACGTTTGAAATGCTATTAGCGCGCACCCGGCTAACTAGCTAGCCATTTCACATCGGTTACACCAGCCAAATCTTGGGAGTTGACAGGCTTGAAGTCATAAACAGCGCAATGCATTGCGAAGGGCTGTTTGAATGAATGCTCACGAGCGTCCTGCTGCCTATCACCGCTCAGTCTGACTGCTCTATCAAATCATAGACTTAATTATAACATAATAACACACAGATATGGTCGAATCCGGAAACTATCATCTCGAAAACAAAACGTGTTCATTCAGTATTGTTGTAATTGTCATTATTACAAATGTATATATAAAAATCGGCCGATTAATCGGTATCGGGGGTTTTGGGTCCTCCAAAAATCGGTGTTGAAAAATCATAATCGGTCGACCTCTACTTTGCATTAATATGAACAGTGTATACTAAAATATGAAAAAACTTGATGTCATGTCTCAAAAACAATATCTATTTTACCTCTATATTGTTTTATGTCCCCTAGATTACAAAAGAAAGATAACGAGTTCAATAGTAAGCCTGTCAGGTAGCCTTTATTCTCACACAGCATCCAGCCTAGCTGACACGGTGCTATTTTCCTGATTTACAGTATGACCACTTTTTTCCTCTGGCCTCCATTGATTTAGGAATTTTGACCATCCTACAAGGGTAAAAACTCCAATAAGTTTTGAACGGATTATGAAAGAGACATTTGAACATTGAAGGTTTGAACATTGGTTTTCTTAGAGGATTATCTACACAATAAAGATAGTATTTTGGACAATGGTCAAAAGATGCGTTTTTGATTGGACACACTACTTACCTCTTTACCTGCTTTGATCAAGTAGGGCAACAGTAGGTAGAGGGGATCCATTGGAGTGATATACAGAAGTCTCCCATCTGTTCAAAATCAAATTATTACATTTGAATCTTCAACACCACAATGTATTAAGACTGGTTAAGCTTAACTACCTATCATCTGACTGGAAATTACCTCTCTGTACAGTCTGGCCAATGAACCAGGAGTGGAAGTCCTCGTTAAAGGCTTTGACCTCATACAGCTGCACATCACCACTGCCCAACAGGTACAAAGACGCTGCATCTAGAAAAGTAAAAATAGATAGTTAGCTAATTTCACTAGATAGAGTAAAGAGAAAGCTAGCTACCACTTTGGAGAATGCTTTTTTTCAATGCTTTTGACTTTCATAGTTTTGCTTGGAATGAGCGTTAGTTTACGTTGCGTCTGTGTAAAATGTGCTATTGATGCTCACTAGCTACCTGTTGAAGGGTTCCTAAGCCGGATGAAAGTGGGGTCACTGTCATCTTTCTTTGGTATTTCCACTGCAGAGTCTGTGTGGACAAAGAAATACACAAATACATGACATGCTGCTGCTGCTGTTGTCACCGATGCAGCCCACTGCTGGACGCGAAACTGTGTTGCAAGTGGAGCTGCTCCAATTAGATAACGATGGATCTAGCTCTAGTTTAGATCATTGTAATATGGATGTGTAGCTATCGTGAAGTTGCGCTAACTCGGCTACGATGGATCATGCAACAACAACTGCCATTGTAGTAGCTGGAAAGACGAACCAGCAATGACAGTAACTTAGCTACATTCTGTCTAAACTACTATAACTAGCTATTTCGTTAACTACGTTAGACCACAGGTTAGTTATACACATATGTTATACCACAGATATAACAATTACTTTTACAATATTAAGTTATGCACAGATGAAAGTGATATTAGTAAACTAACGTTAGCGAGCTACAGTTGCCTAATTTACCTGCAGCAACAACAACCCATCTGTCGTTTTGTGAATGTGGTGTCCGCTTCTTTTTAGTGGTCATTTTGATCTCGGCTAGCTAGCTAGTTAAAATGGCAAGCAACAATTTAAAAGTGTATTTTTTGTTAAGAAGATAGCACGCTAGCTGGTTGTTGACAGCGCAACAAATCAGCCTCTCGTCAGCAGCACAAAAAAAGTACTTCCGTGTCACGGAATTTGGGAAATGTGAAAATAAAAGTCCCCCACGTAGTAGGAGAAAAGTCGCAATAACCTGTAATTATTAATTATATATGACAATAATTAGAGTAGCAGCAGCATAAGAGGGGGTTTGAGGGTGGGAGGTGGCGGGACACAATGCAAATAGTCCGGGTAGCCAATGTGCGGGGGCACCGGTTATTTGGGCTAATTGAAGTAATATGTACAAGAATGTGTAGTTAAAATGGTGTTCATTTGATTACCTGTTCAGGAGTCTTATGGCTTGGGGGTAAAAGCTGTTGAGAAGCCTTTTGGTCCTAGACTTGGTGCTCCAGTACCGCTTGCCATGCGGTAGCAGAGAAAACAGTCTATGACTGGGGTGGCTGGAGGCTGGAGACAATTTTTAGGGACTTCCTGTGACACTGCCTGGTGTAGAGGTCCTAGATAGCAGGCAGCTTAGCCCTAGTGATGTACTGGGCCGTACGCACTACCCTCTGTAGTGCCTTGTGGTCGGAGGCTGAGCAGTTGCCATACCAGGCAGTGATGCAACCAGTCAGGATGCTCTCGATGGTGCAGCTGCAGAACCATTTGAGGATCTGAGGACCCATGCAAAATCTTTTCAGTCTCCTGAAGGGGAATAGATTTTGTCGTGCCCTCTTCACGACTGTCTTGGTGTTCTTGGACCATGTTAGTTTGTTGTTGATGTGGACACCAAGGAACTTGAACCCCTCAACCTGCTCCACTGCAGCCCCATCGATGAGAATGGGGGTGGGCTCGGTCATCCTTTTCCTGTAGTCCACAATCATCTCCTTTGTCTTGATCACGTTGAGGGAGAGGTTGTTGTCCTGGCACCACACGGACAGGTCTCTGACTTCCTCCCTATAGGCTGTCTCATCGTTGTCGGTGATCAGGCCTACCACTGTTGTGTCATCGGCAAACGTAATGATGGTGTTGGAGTCGTGCCTGGCCGTGCAGTCATGAGTGAACAGGGAGTACAGGAGGGGACTGAGCATGCACCCCTGAGGGGCCCCCATGTTGAGGATCAGCGTGGCGGATGTGTTGTTACCTACCCTTACCACCTGGGGGGCAGCCCGTCAGGAAGTCCAGGATCCAGTTGCAGAGGGAGGTGTTTAGTCCCAGGGTCCTTAGCTTATTGGTGAGCTTTGAGGGCACTATGGTGTTGAACGCTGAGCTGTAGTCAATGAATAGCATTCTCACATAGGTGTTCTTTTTGTCCAGGTGGGAAAGGGCAGTGTGGAGTGCAATAGAGATTGCATCATCTGTGGATCTGTTTGGGTGGTATGCAAATTGAAGTGGGTCTAGGGTTTCTGGGATAATGGTGTTGATGTGTGCCTTTCGAAGCACTTCATGGCTACAAACGTGAGGGCTACAGGTTGGTAGTCATTTAGGCAGGTTACCTTAGTGTTCTTGGGCACAGGCACTATGGTGGTCTGCTTAAAAGATGTTGGTATTACAGACTCAGACAGGGAGAGGTTGAAAATGTCAGTGAAGACACTTGCCAGTTGGTCAGCGCATGGTCGCAGTACACGTCCTGGTAATCTGTCTGGCCCTGCGGCCTTGTGAATGTTGACCTGTTTAAAGGTCTTACTCACATCGGCTGTGGAGAGCGTGATCACACAGTCTTCCAGAACAGCTGGTGCTCTCATGCATGTTTCAGTTTTATTTCCCTCGAAGCAAGCATAGAAGTAGTTTAGCTCATCTGGTAGGCCCGTGTCACTGGGCAGCTCTCGGCTGTGCTTCCCTTTGTAGTATGTAATGGTTTGCAAGCCCTGCCACATCCGGCGAGCTACAGAGCCGGTGTAGAACGATTCGATCTTAGTCCTGTATTGATGCTTTGCCTGTTTGATGGTTCGTCGGAGGGCAAAGCGCTGTTCTATCCTGCCGGTGCAGCGTATAGCCAGCTGTATGTTGATAGTGTCGTCGTTCAGCCACATCTCCGTGAAGCATAAGATATTACAGTTTTGAATGTCCCATTGGTAGTTTAATCTTCCGCGTAGGTCATCTATTTTTTTGTCCAAAGATTGCACGTTTGCAAGCAGAATGGAAGGAAGTGGGGGTTTATTCAATCGCCTGCGAATTCTCAGAAGTGGACAAGTTCTCCCTGAAGAAAAGTATTAATATATATATATATATATATATATATATATATATATATATATATATATATATATATAGTCCCTATATATTTATTTATATATTCAACATGGTTCCTAATGTTTTGTACACAGAGATTCCATAGCATACATTAAATACATACCAATCTCTCAATGTGCTCCGCCTTATAATATACGTTATCTTATATAAAGTAGTAATTCTCATTAGTTTAGATTTCCCCCTGATGTAGTTATAATTTTGTAACATAATTCTTACATTGTGCACTATGACTATGCAAAGCTACAAAAAAAGATTGATTTCGTATAGTTTTCAAAGCGTTTTACCGCAGACTTTTATTTTGAAGGCCGAATCGGAAAACCGGAAGTATTAATGCTGCTACCGTAACGCAAATCTGCAACAAGAACTGACGGTGGGTGCAATGCTGCAACGTGAGCAGGGCACACTGGACAAAAAAGGCGGGTAACTCCCTGTCGTTCCACAACAATGTGGTCTAGTCTAGAGATTAGCGAAGGTGGGGAGGTTACATTTATATGCTAAAAAGTACAAATACATAAATATGTCGTGTGTTTTATACTTTTACCAAATTATTCAGTATAATTTTGTTTTTGACCTCTTGTTATATATTTAATTGTTTAACCTATATATAACAAGGCAAGTGAGTTAAGAACAAATTCTTATTTACAATAACGGCCTACCCGTGCCAAACCCAAACGACGCTGGGCCAATTGTGCACCGCCCTTCATTTTTTTTAATATATATTTTTTTAACTAGGCAAGTCAGTTAAGAACAAATTCTTATTTACAATGATGGCCTAAACTATGGGACTCCCAATCAAGTTCGGTTGTGATACAGCCTGGATTCAAACCAAGGTGTCTGTAGTGACGCCTCTAGCACTGAGATGCAGTGCCTTAGACCGCTGCGCCACTCGGGAGCCTTATGGGACTCCCAATCACGGCCAGTTGTTATACAGCCTGGAACCGAACCAGGGTCTGTAGTGACGCCTCTATCCCTGAGATGCAATGCCCTAGACCGCTGCCCGGGAGTTGTAATGTTCTCAAGTGAGTCCCTTGGTCATGATTGCCTTTGTAATATTTTCACTGAGTGAACATTTGAGTGAACAGCATTTCATGGCAGGGAAATACTACAGTAAAATTAATGATTGAGGCTTTATATACAAATACAGTATTGTGTGTTTTTACTGTATGTCGGTTGTTATTAGCTACACATATAGTTGTGACCAGCAGTGGTGTAAAGTAATTAAGTAAAAATACTTTAAAGTACTACTTAAGTCGTTTTTTTTTTGGTATCTGTATTTTATTTTACTTTCCTAAAGAAAATATTCCACTTTTTACTCCATACATTAACCCTGACTCCCAAAAGTATCGTTTACATTTTGAGTGCTTAGCAGGACAGGAAAATGGTCACATTCCTGCCCTTATCAAGAGAACATCCCTGGTCATCCCTAATGCCTCTGATCTGGCGGACTCACTAAACACAAATGCTTTTTTTTTTTTACTTTTGATACTTAAGTATATTTAAAACCAAATACTTTTAGACTTTTACTCAAGTAGTATTTTAGTAGGTTACTTTCACTTTTACTTGAATCATTTTCTATTAAGGTATCTTTACTTTTACTCCAGTATGAAAATTGGGTACTTTTTCCATCACTGGTGACCAGTGGCACCTGTCTCAATAACAGAGTACACCAAGTTGCCTTGAGAACCAACACTCATTTACATTTGAGTAATTTAGCAGATGCTGTTATCCAGAGCGACTTACAGTTGTTGCATTCATCGTAAGAATGCTAGGTGGGAGAACCACATATCACAGTCATAATAAGTACAATAAGTACATTTCTCCTTTTTAATATGTAAATGCAACATAAAACAAAACAAGAAACACGAACAACACACAGACTAAACACTGGAACAGAAACAATAACGCCTAGGGAAGGACCCAAAGGGAGTGACATATATAGGGAAGGTAATCAAATCAAATCAAATTTATTTATATAGCCCTTCGTACATCAGCTGATATCTCAAAGTGCTGTACAGAAACCCAGCCTAAAACCCCAAACAGCAAGCAATGCATGTGAAAGAAGCACGGTGGCTAGGAAAAACTCCCTAGGAAAAACTCCCTAGAAAGGCAAAAACCTAGGAAGAAACCTAGAGAGGAACCAGGCTATGAGGGGTGGCCAGTCCTCTTCTGGCTGTGCCGGGTGGATATTATAACAGAACATAGTCAAGATGTTAAAATGTTCATAAATGACCAGCATGGTCAAATAATAATAATCATAGTAGTTGTCGAGGGTGCAACAAGCACGTCCGGTGAACAGGTCAGGGTTCCATAGCCGAGGGCAGAACAGTTGAAACTGGAGCAGCAGCACGACCAGGTGGACTGGGGACAGCAAGGAGTCATCATGCCAGGTAGTCCTGAGGCATGGTCCTAGGGCTCAGGTCCTCGGAGAGAAAGACAGAAAGAGAGAAAGAGAGAATTAGAGAGAGCATATTTAAATCAGGAAGGTGATGGAGTCCAGGTGAGTCTGATGACGCGCAGATGCACGTAACGATGGTGACAGGTGTGCGCCATAACGAGCAGCCTGGTGACCTAGAGGCCGGAGAGGGAGCACACGTGACAGTACCCCCTCCCCGACGAGTGGCTCCGGCACGCAGGACACCGACCAAAATGACGATCCCGGGGATCAGGAGCGGACCGGTCACCTCTGCTAAGGCGCGGGAAACCTGTCAGTCCGGCTGAGACGCAGGAGCATGGTGACCTAGAGCGCCGGAGAGAATGCATACGTGACGGTACTCCCTCTCCGGCGTGTTCGGCTCCAGCCGCAGAATGCCAACCAAAGGGATGATCCCGGGGATCAGGAGCGGACCGGTCATCCCTGCTGATGCGCGGGAACCTGTTGCCGGCTGTGGCGCGGGAACCTGACAGACCGGCTGAGGCATGAGAACCTGATGAGCCGGTGGAAGCAGGGGAGCCTGGCAATCCGGCGAAGGCATGAAAGCCCGACAAGCCGGCTGAGGCAGGGGAGCCTGGGGATCTGTCTGAGGCATGAGAGCCTGTAGCGGCTCCCGAACCCGACATCATTCCCACCAGAAAAAAAATAAAAAATAAAAAAACACTCCCTGATGCTAAGGTGAAGTGTTATTCTGTAACGAGTGCATGTAGAGTCGGGAAGCAAGTTCAGGGAGTGAGTGTTTTAATAAATAAACACAACTAAATACAAAACAAGAAACACAAACAACGCACAGACATGACACTGGAACATAAACAATAACGCCTCGAGATGAAACCAAGGGGAGTGACATATGTAGGGCAGGTAATGAAGGAGGCAATGGTGTTCAGGTGAGTGTCATTATGCGCTGATGCGCGTAACAGTGGTGACAGGTGTGCGCCTTAACGAGCAGCCTGGTGACCTAGAGGCCGGAGAGGGAGTACACGTGACAGTACCCCCTCCCCGACGCGCAGCTCCAGCCGCAGGACACCTACCAAGATGACGATCCCGGGGATCAGGAGCGGACAGGTCACCTCTGCTAAGGTGCGGGAACCTGTCGATCCAGCTGAGGCACGGGAGCATGGCAACCTAGAGCACCGGAGACAGAGCATATGTGACAGTAACCCCTCCCCGGCGCGTTCGGCTCCAGCCGCAGGACGCCAACCATAGGGACGATCCCGGAGTTCAGGAGTGGAAATCTGATGAACCGGCTGAGGAGTGAGAGCCTGATGAGCCGACTGAGGAGTGAGAGCCTGATGAGCCGGCTGAGGAGTGAGAGCCTGATGAGACGGCTGAGACCTCCCCGGTACCTCCGGTCCTGACACCCAGACCCAACACCACCTCCAACGCAAAAACTAAAAAAACTCCTTGATGCTTCCCTTTGATGAGGCGTCATTCTGGAACAAGTGTGCTGAGAGTCGGGAAGCAAGTTCAGGGAGTGAGTGTTTTAATAAATAAATGCAACATAAACAAAACAAGAAACACGAACAATGCACAGACTAAACACTGGAACAGAAACAATAACACCTGGGGAAGGAACCAAAGGGAGTGACATATATAGGAAAGGTAATCAGGGAAGTGATGGAGTCCAGGTGAGTCTGATGACACGCAGGTGCGCGTCACGATAGTGACAGGTGTGCGCCATAACGAGCAGCCTGGTGACCTAGAGGCCAGAGAGGTAGCACACGTGACAATCCTCAATAAAGGCAGAGTTAGTAAGGGGAGGTGGGAAGTCAAGTGTGAGTGTTAGTTCACAAAAGTTTATTTAATTTATTGAAATGTTTTGTTGTGGGGGCTGGTCGGGGTGAGGAAGCGGTGCGAGGGGGTTTCTGTGGGATTATTTAAGATAGTCATTGAAGAGGTAGGGTTGCAAGGTTTGTTTTTGGAAGATGGGCAGGGACTCTGCTGTCGTAGCTTTGGGGGAAGCTGGTTCCACCATTGGGGTGCCAGATCATAGAAGAGCTTGGACTGGGCTGAGCAGGAGTTGCTCTCCCATAGCAGTGGGATGGCCAAGAGACCAGAGGTGGCAGAACGGAGTGCTCGGGTTGGGGTGTAGGGTTTTAGTATAGCCTGAAGGTAGGAAGGGGCAGTTCCTCTTGCTGCTCCGTAGGTAAGTATCATGGTCTTGTAGTGGATGCCACCTTTGACTGGAAGCCATTGGAGTGTGCGGAGGAGCAGGGTGACATGGGAGAAGTTGGGAAGGTTGGACACCAGACAGGCTGCAGCATTCTGGATAAGTTGCATGGGTTTGATGGCACTAGCTGGTAGCTCAGCCAACAGCGAGTTGCAGTAGTCCAGATGGGAAATAAAAGTGTATGGATTAGGACCTGCGCCGAATCCTGTGTGAGGTAGGGTCGTACTCTACGGATGTTGTAGAGCATGAACCTGCTGGAGCTGGACAATGATTTGATGTTTGCAGAGAACAATAGAGTGTTGTCCAGGGTCAGGCCAAGGTTCTTTGCACTCTCAGAGGGGGGCACCATGGAATTGTCAACCGTGATGGAGATGTCTTGGAGCAGGTAGGCCTTCCCCAGGAGGAAGAGCAGCTCCGTCTTGTTGAGGTTGAGCTTGAGGTGGTGGGCCGACATTCAAGCTGAGATATCTGCCAGGTAAGCAGAGATGCGTGTCGCCACCTGGGTGTCAAAAGGGGGGAATAAGAAAAGTAGTTGACTGTCATCTGCATAGGAATGACCATGTGAAGATATAATGGAGCCAAGTGACTTGGTGTATAGAGAGAAGAGGAAAGGGCCTAGAACTGAGCCCTGAGGGACACCAGTAGTGAGAGTACATGTTGCAGACACAGATCCTCTCCAAGTCACCTGGTAGGAGCTGCCTGACAGGTAGGATGCAATCCAAGAGTGTGCAGAGCCTGAGACGCCCAGCCCTGAGAGGGTGGAGAGGAGGATCTGATGGTTCACGGTGTTGAAGGCAGTGGATAGATCTAGGACAATGAGAACAGAGGAGTGAGAGTCAGCTTTGGCAGTGCGGAGAGCCTCCGTGACACAGAGAAGAGCAGTATCGGTTGAGTGACCTGTCTTGAAGCCTGACTGGTTAGGGTCAAGAAGATCGTTCTGAGAGAGATAGCAAAGTGTAGGTCATAGACAGCAACCTCAAGTGTTTTGGAAAGAAAAGAAAGAAGGGATACTTGTCTGTAGTTTTTGACATTAGAGCAGGATTTCATCTGGAGAGAGAGGGGAGAAAGAGGTCAAGACATAGGGCAATTCTGTGTGAGTGGGACCAGTGGACTCAACAGGCTGACTGAATAAGAAACGGATGCTGTGAACCTTCTTTTCAAAGTGGTTGACAAAGAGAGGGAGGAGGGAGTGGGAGGGGTGGAGGATTAAAGAGAGAGGAGAAGCTTGACATTTTTAGTGATAGAAAGTGGTTTTAGCAGTGCATACAGAGGAAGAGAAGGTAAAGAGGAGAGAGTGAAAAGATGATAGGTCCTCCGGAAATGTAGTTTTCCTCCATTTTCGCTCAGCTGCCCGCAGCCCTGTTCTGTAAGCCTGCAATGAGTCACTCAGCCACAGAGCAGCAGGGGAGGGCCGAGCCGGCCAGGAGGTATGGGGACAGTGCGAGTCATAGGATGAGGAAAGGGAGTAGAGTAGGGTTGAAGATACAGAATCAGGAGACCGGAAGGTGAAGGATTTAACAGGACTGAGAGATAATAGGATAGAAGAGGAGAGGGCAGTGGGAGAGAGAGCGCGAAGATTGCGATGGCTCGGGTTGTAGGAGAGGGGGACAGAAAAAGTTTCTGATCCCAACAAGTAGTGATCAGAGACCTGGAGGGGGATTGCAGTGAGATTAGTAGGCGAACAGCCTCTCATAGGTTACTGTAGAAGGAAGGGAAATACCCTTTGCCCTCTCCTTCTTTCTCCTCTTTTTGCATAAACAGTGGCAAGAAAAAGTATGTGAACCCTTTGGAATTCTGCATAGCGCTACTGACGAAATATTCTGTGAACAGATTAAACTAAAGTTGAGTTGTTTGGAAGGAACACACAACACTGTGTGGAGAAAAAAGCACAGCACCCCAACATCAAAATCTCATCCCAACTGTAAAGTATGGTGGAGGGAGCATCATGGTTTGAGGCTGCTTTGCTGCCTCAGGGCCTGGACAGCTTGCTATCATTGACAGAAAAATGAATTCCCAAGTTAATCAAGACATTTGCAGGAGAATGTAAGGCTCTCTGTCCGCCAATTGAAGCTCAACAGAAGTTGAGTGATGCAACAGGAGAATGACCTAAAACACAGAAGTAAATCAACAACAGAATGGCTTCAACAGAAGAAAATACGCCTTCTATAGTGGCCCAGTCAGAGTCCTGACCTCAACCCGATTGAGACGCTATGGCATTATCTCAAGAGAGTGGTTCACACCAGACATCCCAGGAATATTGTTGAACTGAAACAGTTTTGTAAAGAGGAATGGTCCAAAATTCTTCCTGACCATTGTGCTGGTCTGATCCGCAACTACAAAAAAACGTTTGGTTGAGGGTATTGCTGCCAAAGGAGGGTCAACCAGTTATTAAATCCAAGGGTTGACATACTTTTTCCACCCTGCACTGTGAAGTTTTACACAATATGATAAAAAAAACATGAAAATGTACAATTGTTTGTATGTTATTAGTTTATGTCACACCCTGATCTGTTTCACCTGCCCTGTTTCACCTGCCCTGCCCATGTAGCCTTCCCTGTAGCTCAGTTGGTAGAGCATGGTGTTTGTAATGCCAGGGTTGTGGGTTCGATTCCCACGGGGGGCCAGCACAGGGGGAAAAAATTTATGAAATTGTCTGAAATTTCTGCATTCACTACTGTAAGTTGCTCTGGATAAGAGTGTCTGCTAAATGACTCATGTAAATGTAAAAAAATGTCTCCATCCCCTCCAGGTGTCGCTTGTTTTTCCCAGTGTATTTATCCCTGTGTTTCCAGTCTCTCTGTGCCAGTTCGTCTTGTATGTCCAAGCCTACCAGCCGTTTTCCCGTTTTTCTGCTTTGCCATTTCTCCTTTTTCTAGTCCTCCCGGTTTTGACCCTTGCCTGTTCTGGCCTCTGTACCCGCCTGCCTGACCATTCTGCCTGCCCTGACCTCGAGCCTGCCTGCCACTCTGTACCTCCTGGACTCTGATCTGGTTATGACCTTTTGCCTGTCCACGACCATTCTCTTGCCAATTCCCTTTGGATTTATTAAACATCTTAAACTCCAACCATCTGCCTCCTGTGTCTGCATTTGGGTCTCGCCTAGTGTCATGACAGTTTAAGCAGACTGTGTTTGTCTATGGTTGAGACTTAGATGAAGATCAGATCACATTTTATGATCAATTTATGCAGAAATCCAGGTTCAAATACTTTTTCTTGCCACTGTATTCTTCAAATAGCCTCTTATTCCAGTGTGGCTGACCACTGTTTCTGTGCACCTGAAAAGAGACACAGTATATTCACTCTTCAAATCAAATCAAACTTTATTTGTCACATGCGCCGAATACAGCAAGTCTAGACTTTACCATGAAATGCTTACTTACAAGCCCTTAACCAACAGTGCAGTTCAAGAAGAGTTAAGAAAATATTTACCAAATAAACTAAAGTATGTTAAAGTAACACAATAACATAACAAGGCTATATACAGAGGGTACCAGTACCGGGGTACAGGTTAGTTGAGGTAAATTGTACATACAGTTGAAGTCGGAAGTTTACATACACTTAGGCTGGAGTCATTAAAACTCGTTGTTCAACCACTCCACAAATTTCTTGTTAACAAACTATAGTACTGGCAAGTCGGTTAGGACATCTACTTTGTTCATGACACAAGTACTTTTTCCAACAATTGTTTACAGACAGATTATTTCACTTATAATTAACTGCTCTGGACTGGGGACTTTCGCTGGAGGCTCTGGACTGGGGACCGTCGCTGGACCGTCGCTGAATTTCTTACTACCTTAAAAGGTTTATATAAAAGGGTTGTACTTGTGCTCTGTATTTATGGACTGATGTCACTTCACATTGAGGGCATGTATCATTACTATTGCTCCTGTGAATGTGTCGCTGTGACCGTCCTGTCAATGCCTGTCATCACTGTTTGATATCTTTTATTGCCGGTACGTTTTACCGTATTTTTGTTATTTTCCTAACACAACGCATTTATACTATATGATCACTTTGTGCATTGGGTCTGAGAGAGATATTCTGAGAGTAGTGAACGTGTGGCTGTGACCATCCTGTCAATGCCTGTCATCACAGTTTAATATATTTTACTGCCGCTAAAAACCAAGTCACCTGAAGTGTGGGTATCCGTGTGCCTTTCTTCTGGCTGGCTATATGAAGTTGGTTACATCACTTCAATGAGAGAATTGCAAATACTTAAAAAATATATGTACACTACCGTTCAAAAGTTTGGGATCACTTTGAAATGTCCTTGTTTTTGAAAGAAAAGCTATTTTTTTGTCCATTAAAATAACATCAAATTGATCAGAAATACAGTGTAGACATTGTTAATGTTGTAAATGACTATTGCAGCTGGAAACGGCAGATTTTTTTGAGGCTGGTGTTTTGCAGGTACTATTTAATGAAGCTGCCAGTTGAGGACTTGTGAGGCACATGTTTCTCCAACTAGACACTCGAATGTGCTTGTCCTCTTGCTCAGTTGTGCACTGGGGCCTCCCACTCATCTTGGCCCCAGTACATCACTGGGGCCAAGCTTCCTGCCATCCAGGACCTATATAATAGGTGGTGTCAGAGTAAAGCCCATAAAATTGTCAGAGACTCCAGTCACCCAAGCCATGGACTGTTTTCTCTGCTACCGCATGGCAAGCGGTACCGGAGTGCCAAGTCTAGGACCAAATGGCTCCTTAACATCTGCTACCCCCAAGCCATAAGACTGCTGAACAATTAATCAAATGGTAACAGAACTATTACATTGACACCCCCACATTTGTTTTGTACACTTGTATACACACAGTCCAGAGCCTCCAGTGGCGGTTGCAGTCCAGAATCTCCAGCGGCGGTCCGCAGTCCAGAGTCTCCAGCGGCGGTCCGC
This sequence comes from Salmo salar, assembly GCF_965601325.2. Classification (NCBI taxonomy): domain Eukaryota; kingdom Metazoa; phylum Chordata; class Actinopteri; order Salmoniformes; family Salmonidae; genus Salmo; species Salmo salar. The sequence goes on from NC_138315.1 coordinate 39,405,976, forward strand.
AGTCCAGAGTCTCCAGCGGCAGTCCGCAGTCCAGAGTCTTCAGCGGCGGTCTGCAGCCCCGAGTCTTCAGCGGCGGTCTGCAGCCCAGAGTCTTCAGCGGCGGTCTGCAGCCCAGAGTCTTCAGCGGCGGTCTGCAGCCCAGAGTCTTCAGCGGCGGTCTGCAGCCCAGAGTCTTCAGCGGCGGCCTGCAGCCCAGAGTCTTCAGCGGCGGTCGGCAGTTCAGAGCCTCCGGCGATGACCCACGGTCTGGTTCCACCGGCGACACAGAAGCGGGGGGATCAGCGGACGGTGTGGGGGCTACGCCCCGAACCACAGCTGCCGCCAAGTATAGATGCCCACCCGGACCCTCCCCTATAGGTTCAGGTTTGCGGCCAGGAGTCCACCTTTGGGGGGGGGGGGGGGGGGGGGGGGGTTCCTAATCAGAGGCAGCTGTCTATCGTTGTCTCTGATTAGGAATCATACTTAGGCAGCCACCTGTAGTTGTGGGATCTTCATTTTGGACTGCTTGTTAAGCCTACAAGACGTGACGGTCATTATCATTGTTTATTCCTTTTGTTTGTAGTGTTCTGAGGTAAAATAAATACAACGATGAACACTTACCACGCTGCGCTTTGGTCCACTCCTTTTGACGATCGTGACAAACGAGCTATCCTCAACCAGGTTGGAAAGTGACAGTGAAAAGTCTGATGTTCAAGAGGTAGACATTGAGGAGGTCCAGGGAGAAGACATGGAAGCCTGAGAGGAAGACAACCAACGCTTTGACTATCATTTTATAGATGTATGTTGAAAACATTTTTGGGAGATGTGATGGATCATTGGGGATCATTCAATATTCCCTTTCTTTTGTTGTTTAGTGAAATCATCCCACGTGAAGGGTCAACTCATTTAATTAAAGTTCAATTTGTAACTAAATAGTTTTTTTTATTTCTATTGGATGGATTTAATCATTTGCAATTATGTCTACTTATGATAAGGTAAAAGGTTTATGTTTCTGTCTCCATATGATATGGTAAATATATCCAATGCAAAAAAACATCTACATTTAAATGGTACTAATATTAATTTGCATATATTTCTGTTAATTCCCATATATTCCAGTTAATTCCCACGGAAGGTTTCCACCTCTGAATATTCCCCAAAATGTGAAACCCAACAGTTAGTGACATTACAGTGCACTGACTGACTGTGCTAGTTAGCTCGTCATTAACATGGCTAGCTAAACCAGCAAACACTGGATTAACTTGCCGAAATAGGCTTTAAATACATTAATGGCAACATAAATATATACATAGTCACATTCACTAATTGCTTTTGGGATATATGAATAGACAGTACTGTGTTATACAGTTTTAAACAGTAGTTATATACAGAGGAAGGAGACACGAACCTGCTCTCAGGTTTTATTGGCATATACAGTGTTGTAACGATGTGCAAATAGTTAAAGTATAAAAGGGAAAATAAATAAACATAAATATGGGTTGTATTTACAATGGTGTTTGTTCTATATCAATTTCTCTCGGACTGAAGAGCAGGTAGACAAACTTTCCAAATAGGGGAGAAGCACTCAAAATCCATTAGTTGTTCATTCTAGGAAAATAATATAAACAAAGGTAGGCCTGAAGACCTCTCTTATTGCCAACCTTACTACAATGGCAGTAAATATTTTTATGAATTCGACAACAGATAATGAAAGGAAATGTTATTAATAGCACACCTTTTTCTGAGGTGAATGATTTCACCCACTACTCTGCGCTTGAACAGCTGGTGTTCTTTGATACTACATTGTGCGTAACGCGAGTGAGGTTAACGGATTAAATTACATTGTTGTGTCACTAATCTACACTTCCATAATGTCAAAGTAGAATCATGTTTGGAGAAATTTTTAAAAATTAATAAAAAATGTAAAGCTGAAATGTTTTGAGACAATAAGTATTCAACCCCTTTGTTATGGCAAGCACAAATAACTTCAGGAGTAAAAATGTGCTTAACAAGTCAGTTAATAAATTGCATGGACTAACTCTGTGTGCAATAATGGTGTTTAACCCCCTAGAGTCGATTGACGCACCGGCGCATAGCAAAAAAAATCCATCAAAATCTGTCGGTTTAAGCTAGAGATATGGTTTTTGCATTGGATGCGTCTCAATCCACAAACGAATGGGACCCCACTGTGGAAAGGGGAGATTCTCATGAACACAATGTTTCTCCGTTTTTCTCTACGACCTCCACAAGTGTCACAAAACTTGTTTGAAGGTATATTATATATATCTTTTCTGAGATTTTTTATTTATAGGTTTTGGACAGACACTTCAAAACCTTGTTTCTTATGATTTATTTTTGGTCTGTCCTTTTTGCCATTTATCAATGTGTTAATCCATGTGTTTCTACAGGCTTTAATAGTAAAAGCCAAAATTCAGAAATTCAAAATCATATAGCTAAATTTAATATGTCAGCTTAGCACCCTCCTAATGTCTTAGACTCTAAGGAATTAACACATTTATTTTATGACTACCGCATCTCTGTACCCCACACATACACACATTTTTAGTTTTTTTTAAGCAGACATTGAATATCCCTTTGAGCATGGGGAAGTTATTAATTACATTTTGGATTGTGTATCAATACCGCCAGTCACTACAAAGATACAGACGTCCTTCCTAACTCAGTTGACAGAGGGGAAGGAAACCGCTCATTTCAACATGAGGCCAATGGTGACTTTAAACCAGTTACAGAGTTAAATGGCTGTGATAGGAGAAAACTGAGGATCGATCAACAACATTGTAGTTACTCCACAATACTAACCTACAGTGGCAAGAAAAAGTATGTGAACCCTTTGGAATTACCTGGATTTCTGCATAAATTTCACACGACATTTTATATGATCTTCATCTTAGTCACAACAATAGACAAACACAGTGTGCTAAAAACTAATAACACACAAATTATTGTATTTGTCTTGTCTACAGTCATGGCCAAAAGTTTTGAGAATGACACAAATATTAATTTTCACAAAGTCTGTTGCCTCAGTTTGAATGATGGCAATTTGCATATACTCCAGAATGTTATGAAGAGTGATCAGATTATTTTAAATTAATTGCAAAGTCCCTCTTTGCCATGCAAATGAACTGAATCCCCCCAAAACATTTCCACTGCATTTCAGCCCTGCCACAAAAGGACCAGCTGACATCATGTCAGTGATTCTCTCGTTAACACAGGTGTGAGTGTTGACGAGGACAAGGCTGGAGATCACTCTGTCATGCTGATTGAGTTCGAATAACAGACTGGAAGCTTCAAAAGGAGGGTGGTGCTTGGAATCATTCTTCTTCCTCTGCCAACCATGGTTACCTGCAAGGAAACACGTGTCGTCATCATTGCTTTGCAAAAAAAATGGCTTCACAGGCAAGGATATTGCTGCCTGTAAGATTGCACCTAAATCAACCATTTATCGGATCATCAAGAACTTCAAGGAGAGCCGTTCAATTGTTGTGAAGAAGGCTTCAGGGCGCCCAAGAAAGTTCAGCAAGCGCCAGGACCGTCTCCTAAAGTTGATTCAGCTGCGGGATCGGGGCATCACCAGTACAGAGCTTGCTCAGGAATGGCAGCAGGCAGGTGTGAATGCATCTGCATGCACAGTGAGGCAAAGACTTTTGGAGGATGGCCTGGTGTCAATCAGGGCAGCAAAGAAGCCACTTCTCTCCAGGAAAAACATCAGAGACAGACTGATATTCTGCAAAAGGTACAGGGATTGGACTGCTGAGGACTGGGGTAAAGTAATTTTCTCTGATGAATCCTCTTTCCAATTGTTTGGGGCATCTGGAAAAAAAGCTTGTCCAGAGAAGACAAGGTGAGCGCTACCATCAGTCCTGTGTCATGCCAACAGTAAAACATCCTGAGACCATTCATGTGTGGGGTTGCTTCTCAGCCAAGGGAGTGGGCTCACTCACAATTTTGCCTGAGAACACAGCCATGAATAAAGAATGGTCCCAACACATCCTCCGAGAGCAACTTCTCCCAACCATCCAGGAACAGTTTGGTGATGAACAATGCCTTTTCCAGCATGATGGAGCACCTTGCCATAAGGCAAAGGTGATAACTAAGTGGCTAAGGGAACAAAACATTGATATTTTGGGTCCATGGCCAGGAAACTCCCCAGACCTTAATCCCATTGAAACTTGTGGTCAAACCTCAAGAGGCAGGTGGACAAACAAAACCCCACAAATTCTGACAAACTCCAAGCATTGATTATGCAAGAATGGGCTGCCATCAGTCAGGATGTGGCCCAGAAGTTAATTGACAGCATGCCAGCAGAGGTCTTGAAAAAGAAGTGTAAACACTGCAAATATTGACTCTTTGCATCAACTTCATGTAATTGTCAATAAAAGCCTTTGACACTTGTGAAATGCTTGTAATTATACTTTGTCCACAGAGTGTCGTCTTTACTGTCTTGTTTTCCATCGGGTCTTTGTCTTCATCTGTGTATGACATTTCCACTTTTTGTAGTTTGTACTGTCGACTACGGCCTGCAGCAGTCTGTCACTTTTTCTCTTTTGGCTCCTGTTCAGCAGAGTCTGAGGCTGCCATCTGGTGGTGGCTCAGGTAGTTGCTGAGGTTCCAGGTGTGTGGGTGTCTCTGTGGAGTCTTTACAACGCTGTTGGACCTGGTTCCTTTGACTCTTGAACCACGCCGGGATAACCTCACTGTCATTGGGCTTGAGTCGGTCATGGTGCATTATCGTTCCGTGTTGTTACTGAGGTTTCTTGGCGGTTGTTTCAGCTCCTTGGTCAGGAACAGGAAAAGCTTCAACACACCAAGTAAACTGGTTGACGATGATGAGAATGTACTTGTTTCTAGAACTGGACAACTGGAAATGGGTCTAGTGTGTCCACATGGAGATGATTCAGGTAGGTTTTGTAGGGACCTGCAGCTTTCTGAGAATTGCGGTGCTAACATCTCTGTATGAACAGGTGGACATCTCTTCCCATTTCGTATCAGTGGTAGCTCTGGCGGAGATGCTTCAAGGTCTTCCCCTCCCCCAGATGACCACACTGGGGCGGGTCGTGGCAAGCTTGCAACACTTCAGTCTGCATTGAGGCTGGCACCAGCAGCAGTGATGATGGGCTGAGTCCACCAGCTTTCTCCCTGCCGTAGTAGAGAACGTAGTTCAACTTGAGGCCAGCACAGCCAGCACTTCCTTACCGCAGGGCTATCCAGGGTAAATTGATCCTTTGTGGGAAGGTTTCCTGACTCTTTCCACTGGTGAAGGATGGAGGGGATGGAACCAACTGAAACCATTTCCTTATATTACCGCTAGTTTTTATGGGTATTATGACTCATACTGGGGTACTCTATTCAGCCGACGACTCCTTAGACTGGCGAAGCTCTCCTTACTTCCTTGTGAATGTGGTCGGGGGGTACCCCTAACCAAAGCGCAGGGGGAGCTGTTCCTTGAGAAGGTTATAGTCCTCCCGAATATGCTCAGGCAGTGAGAATACATACAGTTGAAGTAAGAAGTTTACATACACCTTAGCTAAAGACATTTAAACTCAGTTTTTCACAATTCCTGACATTTAATCCTAGTAAATATTCTCTGTCTTAGGTCAATTAGGATCACCACTTTATTTTAAGAATGTGAAATGTCAGAATAATAGTAGAGAGAATGATATATTTCAGCTTTTATTTCATTCATCACATTCCCAGTGGGTCAGAAGTTTACATACACTCAATTAGTATTTGGTAGCATTGCCTTTAAATTGTTGAACTAGAGTCAAACCTTTCGGGTAGCCTTCCACAAGCTTCCCACAAAAAGTTGGGTGAATTTTGGCCCATTCCTCCTGACAGAGCTGGTGTAACTAAGTCAGGTTTGTAGGCCTCCTTGATCGCACACGCTTGTTCAGTTCTCCCCACAAATTTTCTATAGGATTTGAGGTCAGGGCTTTGTGATGGCCACTCCAATACCTTGACTTTGTTGTCCTTAAGCCATTTTGCACCACTTTGGATGTATGCTTGGGGTCACTGTCCATTTGAAGAGCCATTTGCGACCAAGCTTTAACTTCCTGACTGATGTCTTGAGATGTTGCTTCAATATATCCACATCATTTTCCCTCCTCACGATGCCATCTATTTTGTGAAGTGCACCAGTCCCTCCTGCAACAAAGCAGCCCCACAACATGATGCTGCCACCCCGTGCTTCATGGTTGGGATGGTGTTCTTCAGCTTACAAGACTCCCCCTTTTTCCTCCAAACATAATGATGGTCATTGTGGCCAAACAGTTCTATTTTTGTTTCATCAGACCAGAGTAATCTGTCGGTAAACAATTGTTGTAAAAATTACTTGTGTCATGCACAAAGTAGATGTACTAACCAACTTGCCAGAACTATAGTTTGTTAACAAGAAATTTGTGGAGTGGTTGAAAAATGAGTTTTAATGACTTCAACCTAAGTGTATGTAAACCTCCGACTTCAACTGTATCTGATGGCTGCTCCCCACAGGCATTCATGTAGCCAGCCGGTCAACCTGCTGAGCACCGTTCCAGCCATACTTCTTAGCCTGCCATTCAAATGGCAACAGGAAGGACTTCCAATCTTCTTTTCCACTGAAAATGGCTAGCTTAGCCTTTGGGCCATCCTGTGTGGTATGTTTGTTCTGCTGATTGAAGTTTCCAGACCTCTGTTCACCACTCTATTACATCTAGCTCTGCTGAAAAATGGCCAACGGTCCCATGGCTGGGCCTTTCCTGGATGTCCCAGTGGAATGGCAGGGGGGAGTCAGAGTAGGGCCGATGTCTCTCTTGTGCGGCGTGTTCGGAGCTCTCATTAATATCCCCTCTGGAGGCATTGGCCATTGTTGCTGGTTGAGTCTGAGTTCCAGTGGTCCCTGATGTGTGCTTCATTACAGAAAAGAGCATAATTTCAGTTGTTGGATCTGGTTATCCAGCACTGCTCTCAGCCCATTTGAGGGGTAGTCCAGCTCAGGGGCAGATGCCATGGCATAATTCTGTTCTCCTTCATACATGTTTGTTTTTCATTTATAGTTGTACTTATTTTCTCATTAATGTACAGTACCAGTCAAAAGTTTAGACACACCTACTCATTCATGGGTTTTTCTTTATTTTTTACTATTTTCTACATTGTAGAATAATAGAATAATAAGAAATCAAACATATGAAATAACACATATGGAATCATGGCAGTAACCAAAGAAAGTCTTAAACTAATCAAAATATGTTTTATATTTGAGATTCTTTAAAGTAGCCACCTTTTGCCTTGATGACAGCTTTGCACACTCTTGGCATTCTCTCAACCAGCTTCATGAGGTACAGTGAGGGAAAAAAGTATTTGATCCCCTGGTGATTTTGTACGTTTGCCCACTGACAAAGAAATGATCAGTCTATAATTTTAATGGTAGGTTTATTTGAACAGGGAGAGACAGAATAACAACCAAAAAATCCAGAAAAACACGTCAAAAATGTTATAAAATGATTTGCATTTTAATGAGGGAAATAAGTATTTGACCCCCTCTCAATCAGAAAGATTTCTGGCTCCCAGGTGTCTTTTATACAGGTAACGAGCTGAGATTAGGAGCACACTGTCATGTCCTGACCAGTGAAAAGGGTCATTTTGCCATAGTAGTAGGGTCAGGGCGTGGCAGGGGGGTTGTTTTGTGTGTTTTGGAGTTGTTTTGTTTCTAGGGGAATTTGTTCTAGTTTTCTGTTTCTATGTTTCATTTTCCATGTGTGGCCGAGTATGGTTTCCAATCAGAGGCAGGTGTCTTTCGTTGTCTCTGATTGGGAGCCATACTTAGGCAGCCTGTTTTCCTTTGGCTTTTGTGGGTGGTTATTTTCTGTTTAGTTGTTTTACCTTACGGAACTGTTGGTGGTCGTTTGGTTGTTTTCGTTGAAGTGTCATCATTTAATAAGGTAAGAATGAGCACTCTACACGCCTTGGTCCCCGTTCATCGACTGCTGTGACCCACACTCTTAAAGGGAGTGCTCCTAATCTCAGCTTGTTACCTGTATAAAAGACACCTGTCCACAGAAGCAATCAATCAGATTCCAAACTCTCCACCATGGCCAAGACCAAAGAGCTCTCCAAGGATGTCAGGGACAAGATTGTAGACCTACACAAGGCTGGAATGGGCTACAAGACCACTGCCAAGCAGCTTGGTGAGAAGGTGACAACAGTTATTATTCGCAAACGATTATTCGCAAATGGAAGAAACACAAAAAAACTGTCAATCTCTCTCTGCCTGGGGCTCCATGCAAGATCTCACCTCGTGGAGTTGCAATGATCATGAGAACGGTGAGGAATCAGCCCAGAACTACACGGGAGAATCTTGTCAATGATCTCAAGGCAGCTGGGACCATAGCCATCAAGAAAACAATTGGTAACACACTTCGCCGTGAAGGACTGAAATCCTGCAGCGCCCGCAAGGTCCCCCTGCTCAAGAAAGTACATATACATGCCCGTCTGAAGTTTGCCAATGAACATCTGAATGATTCAGAGGACAACTGGGTGAAAGTGTTGTGGTCAGATGAGACCAAAATGGAGCTCTTTGGCATCAACTCAACTCGTCGTGTTTGGAGGAGGAGGAATGCTGCCTATGACCCCAAGAACACCATCCCCACTGTCAAACATGGAGGTGGAAACATTATGCTTTGGGGGTGTTTTTCTGCTAAGGGGACAGGACAACTTCACCGCATCAAAGGGACGATGGATGGGGCCATGTACCGTCAACTCTTGGGTGAGAACCTCCTTCCCTCAGCCAGGGCATTGAAAATGGGTTGTGGATGGATATTCCAGCATGACAATGACCCAAAACACACGGCCAAGGCAACAAAGGAGTGGCTCAAGAAGAAGCACATTAAGGTCCTGGAGTGGCCTAGCCAGTCTCCAGACCTTAATCCCATAGAAAATCTGTGGAGGGAGCTGAAGGTTCGAGTTGCCAAACGTCAGCCTCGAAACCTTAATGACTTGGAGAAGATCTGCAAAGAGGAGTGGGACAAAATCCCTCCTGAGATGTGTGCAAACCTGGTGGCCAACTACAAGAAATGTCTGACCTCTGTGATTGCCAACAAGGGTTTTGCCACCAAGTACTAAGTCATGTTTTGCAGAGGGGTCAAATACTTATTTCCCTTATTAAAATGCAAATCATTTTATAACATTTTTTTACATGCGTTTTTCTGGATTGTTTTGTTGTTATTCTGTCTCTCACTGTTCAAATAAACCTACCATTAAAATTATAGACTGATCAATTCTTTGTCAGTAGGCAAAGGTACAAAATCAGCAGGGGATCAAATACTTTTTTCCCTCACTGTAGTCAACTGGAATGCATTTCAATTAACAGGTGTGCCTTGTTAAAAGTTAATTTGTGGAATTTCTTTCCTTCTTAATGCGTTTGAGCCAATCAGTTGTGTTGTGATAAGGTAGGGGTGGTATACAGAAGATAGCAATATTTGGTAAAAGACCAAGTCCATATTATGACAAGAACAGCTCAAATAAGCAAAGAGAAGTCTGAAATCGGAGTAGATACCAAGGGTGAATTTACGACCGCACCGCTTGATTACTCAAATTTGTCTCTTAACCTGTGCACCTATGTTGTAAATTTTCATTCATAGGCTAGGTTGTAGCAACCTCATGATGGGTATAGGAAACATTTCAGTATCATTTAGTAGCCTAAACCTATCGATGATACATTGAACTGGTTGAATGGAATATGAATGACAGCCATCCAATATGCTGTAATAGAAATAAGGCCATGCTTATAAAATTTAAATCTTCCTCCCTCATCTTAAACGTCACCGACCGCCACTGTCAGGATTCTCTCTTGCACACACATGGTGGCCTGTCCACACACATACTCAATGTAATTCACAGCTAGCCTGCAATATTTTCATATTCATATTTTGTCATTTGACAATCAAACCAATAGATTAATAATTGAGTAATGCAAATAAGTATCCCACTGAGTGTTTGTCCGTTTTCGGTTGTCAGACTCAGAAAGTTTGGTGTGTGGCTTACTGCAAAGTGTGTTGAAGCAGGTTTACACTTATGTCACTAGATGGCGTCAGAAAATCATGAAGAGAGGGCCTGGAGGCTGGAGCTGCATTAGGAAATGTCTTCATCCTTATAGAGAGGACAGAAAGTTGGATCAGTTAGCACAGACGTTTTGTAAGGGGATTGTTCTTCATTATTTAAAAAAGGATTCGACTTCTTACCATCCTACCACTAGGTTTTCTTTTAGTGCTTCTTTTTGGACTCCTTGGCCCTCAAGAGATGAGAACTGCAGACACACACAGAGAGAGAGAGAGACAGAGAAAGGAGAGAGAGAGAGAGACAGCATGGATGCCTCATACAGGATGTGACATTATATCTCCCAGTGGGTTTCCTGTGAGTCACTTGTTTTTATTCCTTCACTGTTCAGTCTGATAAATAAGCCTGTGTGTTTGTTTATCCCAGTTGGCACGCTGCCTCTCTTTAGGGCAGCTGGGCTCTCTTCTGTTCATCCTTATCAGCCAGACTCTGTTCCTGAGGATAATGTGTTGCTTCTGTTTGTCTCTGTGACTTGGAGATGATAACATGCTTACAGAGTCATATGGGGAGAGGGGGAAAAAAGTCAAGACACAGTCAATTATCCTGTATTCTAGTGTGTATGTGTGTGTGCGTGCGTGTGTGTACAGTATGTAAGTGTGTATTTTTGAGGAAGTGCTGACTTAGCACATTTGTGTTTGCCTTTCTGTCTCAGCTAAGCTAAAGTGCAGGAGCCTCTCTGGCATGTTTCTGAGGCTCCTTCATCGTGTTGATCTCTCTATCCTAGAGGCACTCGTAGCACAGCCCATTAACGAGACTCTAATTAGCTTGTTTTGCTAACAAGGAGGTTAGGGCAGGGGAGGGTTGTGTGTTGTCGGGTGACCAGCGGAGCTTTGAAGCACTGCCATGGAGGAGTCCCTATGGGCTGGATTGCAGCCCACCGGAAAAATACAGACAGATACATCTACACTGAGGAGCTGGCTAGGGCTCAATCTCCCCGTCTCCATCTACATCTACACTGAGGAGCTGGCTAGGGCTCAATCTCCTCGTCTCCATCTACATCTACACTGAGGAGCTGGCTAGGGCTCAATCTCCCCGTCTCCATCTACATCTACACTGAGGAGCTAGCTAGGGCTCAATCTCCCCGTCTTCATCTACATCTACACTGAGGTGCTAGCTAGGGCTCAATCTCCCCGTCTTCATCTACATCTACACTGAGGTGCTAGCTAGGGCTCAATCTCCCCGTCTTCATCTGTCTCTCTGGCTTTTTCCTTCCCTCTGTTGTTCTATTCTTCTCACTGATCCTCTCTTTCTCTATTTCTCTGTGTGGCCCATTAGGGTTTGCCTCACATTTTCCGTCTCTTGTGCTTTCCTTCTCTTTTCCTCCCCCTTTTCCCTCTTCATTTCTCTTTCATATTCATATTCTTACTCTCTCTGTTTTTCTATGTTTTTTCTCTGCTGCTCCCTTTCACCTGAGGCATGTGAGGCAGTGGTGGGAGGAGCTATAGGAAGACGGGCTCTTTGTAATGGCTGGAACGGAATGAATGGACCGGTATCAAACGGTATCAAAACACAAGCTTCACTCCGTTCCATTAATTCCATTCCAGCCAACACAATTAACCTGTCCTCCTATAGCTCCTCCCACCATCCTCCACTGGTGGAGAGTAACTTGAATGGCACACATTGAACTGCACTTAAATTCCTGCTAAACATGTTAACAATACCCCTCTGTTCTACCCTGAACGTAATGTACTGTTACATTAAACTTTTGCCCAAAACCACATTAGCCCTTTGAGTGTAATTCTATTGATGTGTTGATGGTTTCTGGTCTGGAACAGACAGAAAGAGCAAGAGTGAAATATGTGGATTACATGTTTAATGACCAAGAGAGATTCATATTAAGCAGATAGTATTATTAGTATTATATCTAGCTAAAGTATTTAAAACCAATACCATTTGAACCCAGGTGTAATATGGAGGTGAATATTAAGCAGCCAGACGAACAGAATGTTGAATGAAAGCTTTCTTTCAGTACGTCCAAAAGACAGTGGTTGGGTTGGAGGTGGGGGTGCTCTCTTAGTGAGAATAATAACAGCCTTTCTGACTGAGGATGGTACCAGAGAACGATAGACAGCAGTAGTCTCTATCCTCCACACGCTGACAAGAACAAAGTGGCTCTAAATGTAGGTGTGGTTAGGGGTTAGAGTGGGCCCAGACGACTAGTGTGGCCTAACCCTCTCCTCCCCTCTCCATCTAACCTCTCTGCTCTAGTGTGGCCTAACCCTCTCCTCCCCTCTCCATCTAACCTCTCTGCTCTAGTGTGGCCTAACCATCTCCTCCCCTCTCCATCTAACCTCTCTGCTCTAGTGTGGCCTAACCATCTCCTCCCCTCTCCATCTAACCTCTCTGCTCTAGTGTGGCCTAACCCTCTCCTCCCCTCTCCATCTAACCTCTCTGCTCTAGTGTGGCCTAACCATCTCCTCCCCTCTCCATCTAACCTCTCTGCTCTAGTGTGGCCTAACCCTCTCCTCCCCTCTCCATCTAACCTCTCTGCTCTAGTGTGGCCTAACCCTCTCCTCCCCTCTCCATCTAACCTCTCTGCTCTAGTGTGGCCTAACCCTCTCCTCCCCTCTCCATCTAACCTCTCTGCTCTAGTGTGGCCTAACCCTCTCCTCCCCTCTCCATCTAACCTCTCTGCTCTAGTGTGGCCTAACCCTCTCTTCCCCTCTCCATCTAACCTCTCTGCTCTAGTGTGGCCTAACCCTCTCCTCCCCTCTCCATCTAACCTCTCTGCTCTAGTGTGGCCTAACCCTCTCCTCCCCTCTCCATCTAACCTCTCTGCTCTAGTGTGGCCTAACCCTCTCCTCCCCTCTCCATCTAACCTCTCTGCTCTAGTGTGGCCTAACCATCTCCTCCCCTCTCCATCTAACCTCTCTGCTCTAGTGTGGCCTAACCATCTCCTCCCCTCTCCATCTAACCTCTCTGCTCTAGTGTGGCCTAACCCTCTCCTCCCCTCTCCATCTAACCTCTCTGCTCTAGTGTGGCCTAACCCTCTCCTCCCCTCTCCATCTAACCTCTCTGCTCTAGTGTGGCCTAACCCTCTCCTCCCCTCTCCATCTAACCTCTCTGCTCTAGTGTGGCCTAACCCTCTCCTCCCCTCTCCATCTAACCTCTCTGCTCTAGTGTGGCCTAACCCTCTCCTCCCCTCTCCATCTAACCTCTCTGCTCTGGTGTGGCCTAACCCTCTCCTCCCCTCTCCATCTAACCTCTCTCTCTCCATCTAACCTCTCTCTCTCTCTCCATCTAACCTCTCTCTCTCCATCTAACCTCTCTCTCTCTCTCCATCTAACCTCTCTGCTCTCTCCCTCAATCATACAGCTACAAAGGAGCACTACGTCACAGAAATACTCTTTCTTTCTGACTCCTTACTTTTCTGTTTTATTTTATTTATTTCTCACTCTATCCCTTCTTTATTTTTGGCTTGCGGAGGGAGGGGGGATAGGGCGGGTACGGGTAGTGATGGGCAGACAGGTGTGGGTCTGTGTTGAGGGATAAGGCTGGGTGGGGGCAGATTTTTCTCCCTCTACTGGGGCCGTCAAGTCTAGATGTGGTTGATTGATCAGTCGGTCAGTTGGTCACACTTTGGCAACCACACCCCAGTTGACCGCGTGTCGCCATATGACCCAGATGAGCAGCGCAGCGGGACTCAGATTTGTTCTTGGTTACAGTTGATACCTCAGACATCCCCGGAGTTGTCCTCCTCAATCACACCAAGTAGAGGGGGCTGCAGCATCTGTCCACAGCCCCTCCCAACCCATCCTCTCCTCTACTCGCCTTCTATGGTCTGTCTGCTGGCCCTACAGTGATGCGGTAGGGGCAGGAGGGAGACTGGTGGGAGAGTGGGGTGCAGGATGTGGGCTGGAGAGGGTCAATATTCACCCCTGGGGTTCATACTACTGTCATACAGGAAGTAACAGGGCCTCCTGTAAGGTCTAACAGTTTGTCTCAAATTGGCACCATATATAGGACTCTGGTCAAAAGTAGTGCACTTTTCAGGGAATATGTAATGTTTGTGTGTCTTCTTCAGCCGCTGCGCTGATACAGTAGCAGAACCCCAGTAGTAGTATTTCAGCAGCTTCTGATTGGGCCTTTTATGTTCATAGTGTTTGTTTTAAAATCAAATGCTCAGCTATATTAGATTCTGAAGTAGTTTGTGTAGCCCTTCATGAATTCTTTGTGTAAATCTGAGTGAGAACTCTCTCACACACACACACACACACACACACACACACACACACACACACACACACACACACACACACACACACACACACACACACACACACACACACACACACACACACACACACACACACACACACACACAGATGTGGTGAATTCCCCCTTGGCAGCAGAAACCTCTGAGTCACCATCCGGGTTTCCCTTCCTTTCTCTTCCAAATATGGGTGGGAGCATGAAGGAAGAGCGGGAAGCGGAATGCGGAAGGTGGACTGGAACCCTTTTGTGATGTCAGAACATTCTAACAGCAAGCCAGGGATTAAAACAACCTCACAATCCCACTGTCTGGAAATACACATCACACCGGAGGAAAGCATTCCTGGCAGTCACAATGGCATTTCCTCTAGCATAACACTAATGTCTAAACTCTCGACTGGACACACACACACACTCATACACACACACACACACACACACACACACACACACACACACACACACACACACACACACACACACACACACACACACACTCACCCCCCCCCCCCCCTTCCCTTTGGACGTTACACCAGAGAAACTCCCTCTTCCCGTAAAACAGCTTGCATTCTTCCCCCTGTTGTGCCTCCTGACATTGACTAGTTATTCCCAGCATCACTCTCCATGGGAGAGCAGAGGACCAGTGGTAGGAAAATAATATGTCTGTCTGTTTGTCTGTATATCTTTACATCTGTCTGTCTTTCCCTCCCTATCTCCTTTTCTCCCGTGTTCATTTTATGAGCGTGGAATGGGTCTGGGACATGCTATTCTATATGTTATAATGAGGACATTGACGTCAACCCCCCATCACCACTATCCCTAACCATAATTACTGTTAACTATGAACAAGGTCCTCACCACACACACACACACACACACACACACACACACACACACACACACACACACACACACACACACACACACACACACACACACACACACACACACACACACACACACACACACACACACACACACACACACACATACAAGTCGCTAGGCTCTAAGGAACAGTGGATTAGAGCTGATGTGGTACATCTGTAGACCACTAGACTGCCACAGCCCGCAGACGGCTCAGAGAGTCTCTCAGCTGGCAGAAATGACAAGCTGTTGAGAAAACACACTGAGCTGTAATTAAAACAAACAGTCATCAAGGAGAAAAGCTCTCTGTGGATGTGTGTTGATTTTTATATTTATGAGAGCCCAGGCCGCAAGGGCACCAGTGTCGTCTCTGGTCTCCAAGGCCAGCTCAGGTCAGGACAGATGTGTACACCACAGTGGTGCTAGAGCTTAGCAGGGGGTAGTTGTAGTAGTAGTAGTAGCAGTAGTAGCAGTAGCAGTAGCAGTAGTAGTAGCAATGGTGAAAAAAGTACCCAATTGTCATACTTGAGTTAAAGTAAACATACCTTAATAGAAAATGACTCATGTAAAAGTGAGTCACCCAGTAAAATACTACTTGAGTAAAAATATAAAAGTATTTGGATTTAAATATACTTATGTATCAAAATTAAATGTAATTGCTCAAATATACTTATGTATCAAAAGTAAAAGAAAAGGAAAATAAATCATTTCAGTTTCCTTATATTAAGCAAACCAGACGGCACATTTTCTTATTTTTTTATATTCCGATAGCCAGGGGCACACTCCAACAAACAAAGCATTTGTGTTTAGTTAGTCCGCCAGATCAGAGGCAGTAGAGATGACCAGGGATGTTCTCTTGATAAATGCTTGAATTGGACCCTTTTCCTGTCCTGCTAACCATTCAAAGTGTATAGAGTACTTTTGGGTGTCAGAGAAAATGTATGGAGTAAAAAGTACATTCTTTTCTTTAGGAATGCAGTTTAAGTTGAAATAAAAGTTGTCAAAACTATAAGATACCCCCAAAAACTACTTAAGTGGTACTTTAAAGTATTTTTACTTAAGTATTTTACACCACTGAGGAGTAGGAGTAATAGTTGGTGTGGTTATTGTTGTTGTAGTAGTTGTTGTTGTTGTTGTTGTGGTTGTAATAGTTGGGGTGGTTATTGTTGTTGTAGTAGTTGTTGTTGTTGTTGTTGTTGTGGTTGTAATAGTTGGTGTGGTTATTGTTGTTGTAGTAGTTGTTGTTGTTGTTGTTGTTGTTGTGGTTGTAATAGTTGGTGTGGTTATTGTTGTTGTAGTAGTTGTAGTAGTTGTTGTTGTTGTTGTTGTTGTTGTTGTGGTTGTAATAGTTGGTGTGGTTATTGTTGTTGTAGTAGTTGTTGTAGTTGTTGTTGTAGTTGTAGTCAAAGTAGTAATAGTAGTTGTTCTAGTAGTAGTAGTTCTAGTAGTAGTACAACTAGTAGTATTAGTAGTTCTGGTAATAGTAGTAGTTCTAGTAGTAGTATTAGTAGTAGTAGTTGGTGTGGTTGTTGTAGTAGTTGTAGTAGTTGTAGTTGTAGTAGTAGTTGTTGTAGTTGTAGTCGAATTGGTAATAGTAGTTGTTCTAGTAGTAGTAGTTCTAGTAGTAGTACTACTAGTAGTTGTAGTAGTTCTTGTAGTAGTAGTAGTAGTAGTACTAGTACTAGTAGTGGTTCTGGTAGTAGCAGTAGTTCTAGTAGTAGTATTAGTAGTAGTATTTGGTGTGGTTATTGCTGTTGTTGTAGTAGTAGTTGTAGTTGTAGTCAAAGTCGTAGTAGTAATAGTAGTTGTTCTAGTAGTAGTAGTTCTAATAGTAGTAGTTCTAGTAGTAGTAGTAGTATTAGTAGTAGTTGTAGTAGTAGTAGTAGTAGTAGTAGTTCTAGTAGTAGTAGTAGTTCTAGTAGTAGTACTACTAGTATTAGTAGTAGCTCTGGTAGTAGTTGTTCTAGTAGTAGTAGTTCTAGTAGTAGTACTACTAGTAGTAGTAGTAGTTCTAGTAGTAGTACTACTAGTATTAGTAGTAGTTCTACTAGTAGTTGTTCTAGTAGTAGTAGTTCTAGTCGTAGTACTACTAGTAGTAGTAGTAGTAGTTCTAGTAGTAGTTGTTCTAGTAGTAGTTCTAGTAGTAGTAGTAGTAGTAGTAGTAGTAGTAGTAGTAGTAGTAGTAGTAGTAGTAGTTCTAGTAGTAGTATTAGTAGTAGTTCTAGTAGTAGTAGTAGTAGTAGTACTAGTAGTAGTAGTAGTTCTAGTAGTTGTGAGTAGTAGTAGTAGTACTAGTAGTAGTTCTAGTAGTAGTATTAGTAGGAGTTCTAGTAGTAGTAGTAGTGGTAGTAGCATCCTAGTGTTAGTAGTAATATAGTAGTTGCCTTGTATTAGAAGCAGTAGTTCTGACCCCCTCCTTCTCCTCCTCTCGTCTGCCAGGTACCATGTCTCTATCACCTGGGCTTTCTAAGGCTATAAACTCTTTCCCTCACTCAGCTGGATCAGAAAACATGTGATCTATCTCTCAACATGACAGCAACGTTTTCTTCTCTTCCTCAGTTGCGTAGCGGGGGAAAACCATCAGGGGGCCCTGCGCTGCTGAGGTCGGTGCTGTGGAGATCCCTCCACTTCCTGGTTTACGGGCTGCTACATGACAGCGCCGACAGCCCCAGCCATTAGAAGATTAGCCGGATCGTTCACTGGCGTGCCAGGATGGATCAGGAATAAAATGATTCCAGACACTCTATAGAAATCTAGGAGGTGGTGACAGAATGTAGCAAGGTGACCATTATTTTCCTTTCACAAGCTATTTAGATCTGGGATAAAGGGAGGGAGGGAGGGAGGGAGGGAGGGAGGGAGGGAGGGAGGGAGGGAGGGAGGGAGGGAGGGAGGGAGGGAGGGAGGGAGGGAGGGGGGTATGTATTTCGCAAGTGTTTGAAACGGGCCCACATGTGTAAATGTGTTTGTCAGCAGTTTTCTCTCTCTCCTTCTCTCTCTCCCTCTTTAAAGGATGACGTCTTCTCTCAGAGGCATCCTGCCCCCTGCCGTCTGAAATGGATGGCTCTACTGAATAAGTCTTAATCCACTGAGTGACAAACTCACAGGCACTGCATTGACACCTGTCAGTCCATTTATACAGGCCAGGGGTAAACATCACTTGATGAAGTCAAAGAGACTGACTTCTAAGAGATGCCCAAAGAAAGCTCATAAATATGATGGAATGACTTGGGAATCAGAAGAAGTAAAAAAAATGGACGGTGCAGACCGACAGACATACTGATGGATGAAGGTAGAGACAGGCAGATATATAGATTTGCAGACAGATAAAAGTGTGTATGTCCTGAGATCCTAACATCAGAAACCTTATCCTCATTTGGGTCTTACCTCAGAAGATGAATGGAGCCAGTGTCAGTGTAAAATAACGAGTCAGTCTCTTAGTGAAATTGTTCATATGATGGATCTGTGCAGCCATTTACATCAATGAAACCTGTCATTTTCCCTCCCAAGTCAAATGACTCTTTTCATCTTTTCATGCATTCTTTAACCCAAGAGCACTCAGGCATTTGGCAAACCCAACGCTCCACTGGTCTGACACTACACTCTTAGAAAAAAGGGTTCCAAATGGGTTCTGCGGCTGTCCCCATAGGAGAACCCTTTTAAGTTCCAGGTAGAACCCTTTTTAGTTTCAGGTAGAACTATTTTGGGTTCCATGTAGAACACTCTGTGGAAAGGATTCTGCATGGAACCAAAACGGGTTCTTCAAAAAGTTCTCCTATGGAGACAGCCGAAGAACCCTTTTTGGATCTAGATAGCAACTTTTTTTCAAAGTGTAAGAGCAATGTCAAACGACATTTTGACCGAACACGCATAATCGATAAGCAGATTGACATTTTAAGCACATTTGTATCTAAGTAGTGTATAAGATGGTTTATGTCAGCATATATTAACAGAAAGACAGACCAAAGACAGACTGTGTGTAAGAATAGTGACAGCATTCTTCGTGTTCAGAAAGACAAAAACTTGATTCAGGCTCCACACAAACAGTTGGACCAATTCAGTGCTGTAGGGAGTGGTGATGTCCATTGTTGGCAAAGTACACTATTAGGGAAAGGGAAAGGGGGATACCTAGTCAGTTGTACAACTGAATGCATTCAACTGAAATGTGTCTTCCGCATTTAACCCAACCCCTCTATTAGTCCATGGGGTTGCAAAGGTTTAATGGTATTAAATTGTTCTCCACCAACTCCTGATCAAATTGATATTTGATAGCCATATACGTTTTTCACACGTGTGTATATCTTGATGTATGGGAATCTATGCAATAGAATGTTCACAGGCTGATAAAAGAATGCTGAGACAAGTTGGAATTTCCACATGCACATTGAAAATGACTGTATCAAACAACAATGGAACATTCTACTCGGTTAATCTCTAATTAAAAACCATGGGATATAGTACAATGATACTATCAAGAGCAGTGTACGGGTTTCTTCTTTTTTCTCATATAGTACATTATTGCCATCAGATCTAATGATTTACCAAGACTGACTCATCATTGAAACAACAATGTTACAAATAGCAGAAATATATATTTGTTTTAGTGATATTGGTAACACTGGGAAATAACACAAGTCCAAAAGTGTCTGTGAGGTAGCCTAGGCAGAGAGCTGCTGTACATTTTGTGTAAATATTTGTAATAATTCATGTTTTTTATAGAATTTTTCCCTAACAAACTTTTGGTTTTATGAATTAACAATTGATTTAGCTTATTATTATAGTCTGAATAGTTTGAATTAGCACGTTTTCAAGACTGAATTTGGCGGTTGGTTTTTGGCTTGCTAGCGACCTAATGTGAGCCGGCTAGGAGGCAATGTTTTGATTAGATTATGCCAACTCACCAGAGGTTGAGAATGGAGAGAAGCCCGAAGGCAGAGGTGTACAGAGAGATGACAGATGACCATGGCCATATGGAGGACTAAGTTAAAAGGCTACTCCTGAATTACTATTGAAGTGTGGTGTGCTTTCTGGTGCCGCATGACTGCCGTAGCATCACCCAAGTGGGTGCTGAATTTTGGTAGTAGCAAAGAGTAGCTAGCAAGATAGTTCAGTGGCTAGTACAGAACTCTAACTTCATCTGTCTGCGTCCTACAACTAAGCCACAGACGGCGTGGGTGGCGAGACACCGTGATGACAACGTACTGCCTGCTGCCTGCCTGCTTCTGGCTCTCACCTTTGACCTCCTCCTCTGACCTCAATCACGCCATAACCTTTCTCAACCTTCAGTCTCTTGACCGTTGATCAACTCATGATGATTAATGATGTTGTGGTTTTTAAATTACTTGTTTTTTGTTGTTGCTTTACAGCGCTTTGAGATGTCTTTATGTAATGAATAGTGCTATATAAGTTGAAGAAGTTAGTAGTATTATTATTATGAGATCCCAATCTGTTACCATCTTGGTTTTATAGTTGACACCTGTAATAGTCTGTTATATTGTAATTCTCAGCATGCTAACATGCAAGGTGTACTCTGTCATTTGTTGAGTTGTCCCTGCAAGTTAAGACAAAGATTTAGGTAAGCACTAACGTTCTCTAAAAAGGGACATTGGTGATTATAATCTCTTCTGTCCCTGACCATCATAATATTTAAAATGACGCTCTCTAAACTTCAACCTAACAACTTCTTTAATTAAATATGCTACCTAATCGTTCTGTAGCCATTAGTTCAGTGGCTGGTTGACACATTTAATAGAAATGATGCAATTGTGATTAGAAAAGATCCAGCCTTTTAGCAATTTGATCTGGCCCTATACTACAATATAAGAAAATCCATAAATGGTGTAACTAGACACCATCTGCAGTGCCTTCAGAAAGTATTCATACCTCTTGACTTATTCCACATTTTGTTGTGTTACAGCCTGAATTCAAAATGGATGAAATAAAACAAAATTCTCACCTATGCTACACATAATACCCTACAATGAAAAAGTGAAGAAATGTTTTTAGACATTTTTGCAAATATATTGAAACTTTTGGACACACCTACTCATTCAAGGGTTTTTCTTTATTTTTACTATTTTCTATATGGTAGAATAATAGTGACGACATAAAAAATATGAAAGAACACATATGGAATCATGTAGTAACCAAAAAAGTGTTAAACAAATCAAAATATATTTTATAATTGAGATTCTTCAAAGTAGCCACCCTTTGCCTTGTCAGTTTTGCACACTCTTGGCATTCTTTCAACCAGCTTCATAAGGTAGTCACCTGGAATGCATTTCAATTAACAAGTGTACCTTGTTAAAAATTCATTTGTGGAATTTCTTTCCTTCTTAATGCGTTTGAGCTAATCAGTTGTGTTGTGACAAGGAAGGGGTGGTATACAGAAGATAGCCCTATTTGGTAAAAGACCAAGTCCATATTATGGCAAGAACATCTCAAATAAGCAAAGAGAAACCAGTCTATCATTACTTTAAGACATGAAGGTCAGTAAGTATGGAAAATGTCAATAACTTTGAAAGTTTCTTTAAGTGCAGTCGCAAAAACCATCAACCACTATGATGAAACTGTCTCTCATTAGGACCGCCACAGGAAAGGAAGACCCAGAGTTACCTCTGCTGCAGAGGATAAGTTCATTAGAGTTACTAGCCTCAAAAATGTGTATTTGTATTTATTATGGATCCCCATTAGCTGTTACCAAGGCAGCATCTACTCTTCCTGGGGTCCAGCAAAATTAAGGCAGTTTATACAATTTTAATAACATTACAATACATTCACAGATTTCACAACACATTGTGTGCCCTCAGGCCCCTACTCCACCACTACCACATATCTACAGTACTAAATCCATGTGTATGTGTGTGTATAGTGCATATGTTATCGTGTGTGTGTGTGTATGCATGTGTCTGTTCCTATGTTTGTGTTGCTTCACAGTCCCAGCTGTTCCATAAGGTGTTCTTTATCTGTTTTTAAATAACATTTTACTGCTTGCATCAGTTATTTGATATGGAATAGACTTCCATGTAGTCATGGCTCTATGTAGTACTGTGCACCTCCCATAGTCTGTTCTGGACTTGGGGACTGTGAAGAGACCTCTTGTGGCATGTCTTGTTTGGAATGCATTGGTGTCCGAGCTGTGTGCCAGTAGTTTAGACAGACAGCTTGGTGCATTCAACATGTCAATACCTCTCATAAATACAAGTAGTGATGAAGTCAATCTCTCCTCCACTTAGAGCCAGGAGAGATTGACATGTATATTATGAATATTAGCTTTCTGTGTACATCCAAGAACCAGCCGTGCTGCCCTGTTCTGAGCCAACTGCAATTTTCCTAAGTCCTTTTTTGTGGCACCTGACCACACGACTGAACAGTAGTCAAGGTGCGACAAAACTAGGGCCAGTAGGACCTGCCTTGTTGATAGTGTTGTTAAGAATGCAGAGTAGCGCTTTATCATGGACATACCTCTCCCCATCTTAGCTACTATTGTATCAATATGTTTTGACAATGACAGTTTACAATCCAGGGTTACTCCAAAGAGTTTAGTCATCTCAACTTGCTCAATTTCCACATTATTTATTACAAGATTTAGTTGAGGTTTAGGGTTTAGTGAATGTTTTGTCCAAAATACAATGCTTTTAGTTTTTGAAATATTTAGGGCTAACTTATTCCTTGCCACCCACTCTGAAACTAACTGCAACTCTGTTAAGTGTTGCAGTCATTTCAGTCACTTTAGTAGCTGACGGAAATATTGTTGAGTCATCCGCATACATAAACACTCTGGCTTTACTCAAAGTCAGTGGCATGTCGTTAGTAAAATGTTTAAAAAGCAAGAGGCCTAAACAGCTACCCTGGGGAAATCCTGATTCTACCTGGATTCTGATTCTACCTGGATTATGTTTGACAGGCTTCCATTAAAGAACACCCTCTGTGTTCTGTTAGACAAGTAATTGCAGCCCAAATAAATGCTTCACAGAGTTCAAGTAACAGACACATCTCAACATCAACTGTTCAGAGGAGACTGCATGAATCAGGCCTTCATGGTTGAATTGCTGCAAAGAAACCACTACTAAATATACACCAATAAGAAGAAGAGACTTGCTTGGGCCAGAAAAACATGAGCAATGGACATTAGACCAGTAGAAATCTGTCGTTTTGTCTGATGAGTCCAAATTTGAGATTTTTGTTTCCAACCGCTGTGTCTTTGTGAGACGCAGAGTAGGTGAACGGATGATCTTCACATGTGTGGTTCCCGCTGTGAAGCATGGAGGAGGAGGTGTGATGGTGTGGGGGTGCTTTGCTGGTGACACTGTCAGTGGTTTATTTAGAATTCAAGGCACACTTAACCAGCATGGCTACCACAGCATTCTGCAGCGATACGCCATCCCATCTGGTTTGCGACTATCATTTGTTTTTCAACAGGACAATGACCCTAAACACACCTCCAAGCTGTGTAAGGGCTATTTGACCAAGAAGGAGAGTGATGGAGTGCTGCATCAGATGACCTGGTCTCCACAATCACTTGAGATGGTTTGGGATGAGTTGGACCGCAGAGTGAAGAAAAAGCAGCCAACAAGTGCTCAGCATATTTGGGAAATCCTTCAAGACTGTTGGAAAAGCATTCCTCATGAAGTTGGTTGATAGAATGCCAATAGTGTGCAAAGCTGTCATCAAGGCGAAGGGTGGCAACTTTGAAGAATTATTTTTTGGTTACTACATGATTCCATATGTGTTATTTCATAGTTTTGATGTTTTCACTACTTTTCAATAATTTCGAAAATAGTAAAAAAGAAAGAAAAACCCTTGAATGAGTAGGTGTGTCAAAACTTTTGACTGGTACTCTAAGTATTCACACCCGTGTGTCAGTACATTGTAGAAGCACCTTTGGCAGCGATTACAGCTGTGAGTCTTTCTGGGTAAGTCTCTAAGAGCTTTCCACACCTGGAGTATGCAAAATTTGCCCATTATTCTTAAAAAAATTATTAATGTTCTGTCAAAATGGTTGTTGATCATTCATAGACAAACGTTTTTAGATCTTGCCATAGATTTTCAAGTAGATTTAAGTCAAAACTGAAACTCAGCCACTTAGGAAGCTTCACTGTTTTCTTGGTAAGCAACTCCAGTGTAGATTTGGCACCATGTTTTTGGTCATTGTCCTGCTGAAAGGTGAATTCGTCTCCCAGTGTCTGGTGGAAGCAGACCGAACCAGGTTTTCCTCAAGGATTTCACCTGTGCTTAACTCCATTACGTTTTTTTTCAATCTTGAAACTCCCCAGTCCTTAACTGAACTTAAAATGCATTCGGACAGTATTCAGACCCCTTGACCTTTTACATGTTTTGTTACATTACAGCCTTATTCTACAATCAATTAAATAATTTTGTTCCCTCATAAATCTACACACAATACCCCATAATGACAAAGTGAAAACAGGTTTTTAGAAATTGTTGCTTATGTATTACAAATAAAAAACAGAAATACCTTATTTGCGTAAGTATTCAGACCATTTGCTATGAGACTCGAAATTGAGCTCAGGTGAATCCTGTTTCCATTGATCATCCTTGAGATGTTTCTACAACTTGATTGGAGTTCACCTGTGGTAAATTCAATTGATTGGACATGACTTGCAAAGGCACACACCTGTCTATATAAGGTCCCACAGTTGACAGTGCATCTCAGAGCAAAAACCAAGCCATGAGGTTGAAGGAATTGTCCGTAGAGCTCCGAGACAGGATTTTGTCTGCAGATTTTCTGCTGCATTGAAGGTCCCCAAGAACACAGTGGCCTCCATCATTCTTAAATGTAAGAAGTTTGGAACCACAAAGACTCTTCCTAGAGCTGGCCGCCCTGCCAAACTGAGCAATCGTGGGAGGAGGGCCTTGGTCAGGGATGGGAGATCCTTCCAGAACCATCTCTGCAGCACTCCACCAATCAGGCCTTTATGGTAGAGTGGCCAGACGGAAGCTACACCTCAGTTAAAGGCACATGACAGCCCGCTTGGAATTTGCCAAAAGGCACCTAAAGGAATCTCAGACCATGAGGAAGATTGAACTCTTTGGCCTGAATGCCAAATTTCAAATCTGGAGGAAACCTTGCACCATCCCTGTGGTGAAGCATGGTGGTGGCAGCATCATGCTGTGGGGATGTTTTTCAGCGACAGGGACTGGGAGAGT
This sequence comes from Salmo salar, assembly GCF_965601325.2. Classification (NCBI taxonomy): domain Eukaryota; kingdom Metazoa; phylum Chordata; class Actinopteri; order Salmoniformes; family Salmonidae; genus Salmo; species Salmo salar. Next base: position 39,431,305 of record NC_138315.1, read on the forward strand.
AGTCAGGATTGAAGCAAAGATGAACTTTCGTGATATCCAATTAAGTGTTACAGTCTTGTCCCATCGCTGCATCTCCCGTACGAACTCGGAGGTGAAGGTCTAGAGCCATGCGTCCTCCGAAACACTAGCCGCACTGCTTCTTGACACACTGCTCGCTTAACCCGGAAGCCAGCCGCACCAATATGTCAGAGGAAACACCGTACAACTGGCGACCGTGTCAGTGTGCGTGCGCCTGGCCCTCCACAGGAGTCACTAGCGCGTGAAGGGACAAGGACAACCCGGCCGGCCAAACCCTCCCCTAACCCGGACGACGCTGGGCCAATTGTGTGCCGCCTGAAAATAGCTGTGCAGCGACACTCCCCATCCAACCTGACAGAGCTTGAGAGGATCTGCACAGAATAATGGGAGAAACTCCCCAAATACAGGTGTGCCAAGCTTGTAGCATCATACCCAAAAAGACTCAAGGCTGTAATCGCTGCCAAAGGTGCTTCAACAAAGTACTGAGTAAAGGGTCTTAACCTGTTTTTGCTTTGTCATTGTGGGGTATTGTGTGTAGATTGATGAGGGGAAAAAACAGTTTAATCAATTTTAGAATAAGGCTGTAACGTAACAAAATGTTGACAAAGTCAAGGGGTCTGAATACTTTCCGAAGGCACTGTATATTACATAAACATACTGTTGAAACTTAGGCTATGGTGTAATGGAATGTTTGCATTGTGTAGTAGATTTTGTGGGTTTTGACACTCTTATGTAGGTGTCATAACAACCCGTATAATAACTTCTATGGTAGGTTTTGTGGGTTTGTTTTTACATTGTTATGTAGGCGTCATAACCAGCCATAAAATAACACAATATATGTCAACAGGTCTAAATATATGTGTCATGACAGTATTATAACCATATTATAATAGGTTATGAAAGGTTATGTCAGCTGTAATGACATATTATGACATGGTTATGACTGTGTCATAACGTGTTATGACGCTGGGTGTCAGGTAAAGTGTTATCCAGATGGTTGACATGTTAGAGTGTTTCGTTTGTAGATGATAATGCTAGCTAGCTATTCGACAGCATTTTCAGGCCCAGGACCACCCCAAAAAATGCATCTAGCTATAACATTTTGTACAGTAACATCACACAAACATGTATTTCTCAGGGAGATACTGGTGGAGCGCTGTCTGCCTAGAAGGCCAGTATCCCGGAGTCGCCTCTTCACTGTTGACATTGAGACTGGTGTTTTGCGGGTACTATTTAATGAAGCTGCCAGTTAAGGACTTGTGAAGCGTCTGTTTCTCAAACTAGACACACTAATGTACTTGTCCTCTTGCTCAGTTGTGCACCGGACCCTCCCACTCCTCTTTCTATTCTGGTTATAGCCAGTTTGTGCTGTTCTGTGAAGGGAGTAGTACACAGCGTTGTAGGAGATCTTCAGTTTCTTGGCAATGCTAGCTAGCATCGACAAGAAAGGGGTTTTCTAATGATCAATTAGCCTTTTAAAATGATAAACTTGGATTAGCTAACACAACGTGCCATTGGAACACAGGAGTGATGGTTGCTGATAATGGGCCTCTGTACGCCTATGTAGATATTCCATAAAAAAAAACTGCCGTTTCCAGCTGCAATAGTCATTTACAACATTAACAATGTCTACACTTGTATTTCTGATCAATTTTATGTTATTTGAATGGACACATTTTTTTGCTTTTCTTTCAAAAACAAGGACATTGCTAAGTGACCCAAAACTTTTGAACGGTAGTGTACATTTGCACATAAATCATTCCATTTAACCCATAATTTGTTAGTCATTACTGCTAGTCCACTTATATAGTTATAAACATACTAAAACATGCTCAAGTCAATTATACTATATCATCCAGAAAGCCATATGTATTGATACGCTTTAACATTAGAAATCTGATAACATGGTAAAACAAAACCCTTACTATGAATGTCCCATGGTTATCATGGTTATCACTCAAATTCAAGAACCTTAATTTAGCACACACCGACACGGTTAGATTGTACATTTACCAACAGGGGACCATATATATTTCTTATTACGGCCATCGTTTATCCCTGTCTTACACTGTCTAGAGTGGCATGTTAAATGTACTGCCGAGATAGCGTGCAGAGTTCTGTCATACTATCCATGTCTGTGCCCAAACAGTTCGAGCTTCTATTTTTAAAAATCCACCTTTCCAGAAATAAGTCTCCACTGTTACCGCTTGTTATAGACCTCCTCTGCCCCCAGCTGTGCCATGGACACCATATGTGAATTGATTGCCCCCCATCTATCTTCATAATTCGTACTGTTAGGTGACCTAAACTGGGATATGTTTAGCACCCGGCCGTCCTACAATCTAAGCTAGATGCCCTCAATCTCACACAAATTATCGAGGAACCTACCATGTACAACCCGAAATCCGTAAACATGGGCACCCTCATAATATCATCCTGATCAACTTGCCCTCCAAATACACCTCTGCTGTCTTCAACCAGGATCTCAGCGATCACTGCCTCATTGCCTGCGTCCTTAATGTGCCCACGGTCAAACGACCACCCCTCATCACTGTCAAACACTCCCTAAAACACTTCAGCGAGCAGGCCTTTCTAATCGACCTGGCCCGGGTATCCTGGAAGGATATTGACCTCATTCCGTCAGTAGAGGATGCCTGGTTGTTCTTTAAAAGTGCTTTCCTCACCATCTTAAATAAGCATGCCCCATTCAAATAATGTAGAACTAAGAACAGATATAGCCCTTGGTTCACTCCAGACTTGACTGCCCTTGACCAGCACAAAAACATCCCGTGGCGTACTGCATTAGCTTCGAATAGCCCCCGCAATATGCAACTTTTCAGGGAAGTCAGGAACCAATTTACACAGTCAGCTAGGAAAGCTAAGGCTAGCTTTTTCAAACAGAAATTTGCATCCTGTAGAACTAATTCCAAAAAGTTTTGGGACACCGTATAGTTAATGGAGAATAAGAGCACCTCCTCCCAGCTGCCCACTGCACTGCGGCTAGGAAACAATGTCACCACCAATAAATCTTCGATAATCGAGAATGGCTGGCCATGCTTTCCACCTGGCTACCCCTACCCCGGGCAAAGCTCTGCACCCCCCGCAGCAACATACTACTCTGGACGGTTCTGACTTAGAATATGTGGACAACTACAAATACCTAGGTGTCTGGTTAGACTGTAAACTCTCCTTCCAGACTCACATTAAGCATCTCCAATCCAAAATTAAATCTAAAATCGGCTTCATACTTCACAACAAAGCCTCTTTCGCTCATGCTGCCAAACATACCTTTGTAAAACTGAATATCCTACCGATCCTTGACTTCGGTGATGTCATTAACAAAATAGCCTCCAACACTCTACTCAGCAAATTGGATGTAGTCTATCACAGTGCCATCCGTTTTGTCACCAAAGCCCCGTATACTACCCACCACTGCAACCTGTATGCTCTCGTTGGCTGGCCCTCGCTACATATTTGTCGCCAAACCCACTGGCTCCAGGTCATCTATAAGTCTTTGCTAGGTAAAGCCCCGCCTTATCTCAGCTCACTGGTAACCATAACAACACCCACCCATAACACACGCTCCACCAGGTATATTTCACTGGTCATCCCCAAAGACAACACCTCTTTTGGCCGCCTTTCCTTCCAGTTCTCTGCTGCCAATGATTGGAACGAATTGCAAAAATCACTGAAGCTGGAGACATATATCTCCCTCACTAACTTTAAGCATCAGCTGTCAGAGCAGCTTACCGATCACTGTACCTGTACACATCCCATCTGTAAATAGCACACCCAACTACTTCATCCCCACATTGTTATTTATTTTTTTGCTCTTTTGCACCCCATTATCTCTACTTGAACATCATCATCTGGACATCTATCACCCCAGTGTTATTGCTAAATTGTAATTATTTCACCACTGTGTGTGCGTGTGCTGGTGTGCGTGGTAAAACATAGGGCAAAAACAAATGAACAGCCAGGCCTTACTTATTTGGGAGCTCCCTCTACGGCCACATCCGGATACCTTTATACTTTATAAAACTTCAGAACTTCACTAACTGTTCTCCTAATACAACAGCGTCTGGAAACATTTCAAAGAGAGAGATAGAGACACCCCACCCTCTTCTGGAGGAGAAAGTGTAAGTTTTGTTAGTATTCACCTATGCTACATTTTAATCAGCAACACAAAAGTTTTAATTGCAGACTAAACAAAACATAATATCTTCTCTTCACCGGGAGTCCACTGTCCTCCCTCCACTCATTAATCACTTGTGTTTTAATCCATCCCAACGTTTATGTACCCTTTATGTAGCCTGTACTACATTGTACTACACATTATCTCGCCACCGAGTCTAACAGTTTACTCCAGTATATGACTGGTCTCTCTTTTCCCCCATGATTTTACGTAACTACCGCACTACAAAGCCCTTTATGTTGATGAACAAACATTTTAAAAGGTCATTTTAGGTTTGGCAACCCCAATGCTGGCAGCTGACACAATTGCTTTTTCAGAACTCTACAAACAATTACTCACAATATTAACTCCACTCTAATTTCTCATGACCCTTCCTCCCTTTCGTCAATTCTATATAGCTATTTAAGAATAAGACAGAATAAAGTGTCTCACAAGTGACTTTATCTCCAGCACCGGGGCAGCAGGGTCATTCTAGTAGGCGGAATTAGCGCAAAGACATGCCTGGCCCAGAAGGCCAGCCCAAGGCGGCTCAGGACTCAACCAAAGACACACCTGGCCCAGAAGGCCAGCCCAAGGCGGCTCAGGACTCAACCAAAGACACACCTAGCCCAGAAGGCCAGCCCAAGGCGGCTCAGGACTCAACCAAAGACACACCTGGCCCAGAAGGCCAGCCCAAGGCGGCTCAGGACTCAACCAAAGACACACCTAGCCCAGAAGGCCAGCCCAAGTCGGTTCAAGGCTCAACCGCCTTATTTTAGTTCAAAGTGGAAACACTACACAAGTGTGATTTCAGCTTTAATTAAAATCATCATTAGACTTTACCACCACAAAGTGGACAAATATGCGAAATTTGGACTCTGGCCCTTGGACTACATGAGTGTATCTGTATCTCAATAGTTAAAAGTGTCTTCCTCTATGTGCTATAGGTAACGGCAGCATCCCCAATTGGTAAAACTATCTAGGAGAAGCCTTTTTCTACGTTACCTCTTTGCTGACCTTTGGGTCAGATGGAATGGGTACATCTCAGTTGTCTGAAGTGACTTCCTCTCCTCTGCTCGTCACATCGCTAGGTGCATAAACTTTGTACAGGTGCAAATCAGCTTCCTTCTACATAACCACCCATTTCAAAGCATTACCAAAATGTTTCACAAACTCAACACTCAGCTTTCCTTTTGTCTTTCTGTGCCTCTCTGAGTAAGGTTCTTGGCACAGACGGGCCAAGTCTAATGTACTTTCAAAGGAGGACAATGAACATGGTTGTGTGAAGTCATCAGTGTGAGACAGTAGTTCGATATCATGATGATGAGGTAATGGCAGCAGGGGGTATATGTAGGTTTATGTGTTTGGCACACGCTCAGTCTGCCCCTTTGGTCGGTGGGCTGCAGCGGAACGCTAATGACCTGGATGGGCTGCTGTGTGTGTGTGTGTGTGTGTGTGTGTGTGCATGCGCATGTGCGTTCGTATTTCTGTGTGTGGATGGGGATGGGAATGGTGGTGTGGGGTTTAAGAGCAGTCAAGTACGACCTGGAGGGATAGTTAGTTAGAGGTAAGCATCCATATGGTTTAGACATGGAGGGATAGTTAGTTATAGGCAAGCATCCATAGGGTTTAGACATGGAGGGATAGTTAGTTAGATGTAAGCATCCATAGGGTTTAGACATGGAGGGATAGTTAGTTAGAGGTAAGCCATCGTAGGGTTTAGACATGGAGGGGGGGGTCATAGAGGAAGGACGGGGGAATAGGGAACAAACCTGATAGATTATGCAAACACAGCAAATAGGCCTGGTAGTTGGAGATAGTTCGAGAAATGGGAAAGGTAATGAAGAGGCTTTATGGGAGCACTGGAAGCATTGAGGAACCTAGACAAAAGGCAATGAAACCAGCATTCATAGCTTAAAGCATCTTGATAATAACTTTGACCAAATATGATTTTGATATGCTACCAGTTATTATCAACTATGAAGATATTTCCAAGACAATAGATACCGTACAAAGGAAGCATTACCAAATAACCTTCTTGTGCAAATTCATTAATCAAAAGGAAGGCGTTAAAAATCGTGATTTTGAACAGCCCAGCCACACGACCTTCCTTTCAACCCGTTGATTATCTGCAGCAGCGGGTTAAAAGTAAAAGTGTGACCTCACCCCAACCAACCATCACATGGGCCAAAGTCACCCCAGCCCGCAGCACTGACATCATGGATAATGATGTCATCCCAGGATTCCAGACCTTCTCCCATTCCCGCTAACGCTTTCAGGCTTAGTGAGAAAACACACACGCACGCACACACACACACATACACACTACACTGTCCCACCCCTATACACACTCATATATAATGCACATACTCAGAACATACATCAATAAAATGTATTCAGCAGATGTACATAAATGCACACACACACACACACACACACACACACACTTTTCAGGACCTACCTCCTGTGAGTAGTGATATAAACAGGAACACAAAACACAACAGATGTGATAAGGATGTCATTTGGCCACAGAACAAATCAAAGAAGCCTCCATGCTCAAGTTAATAGGTCTAATAATAAGCTGCTTGCCTTTTAGCTTTCTGACAGAAGCCAGACCACATTTTCTCGTATTCCTCCCTGCCCGGAAAAAACTCCCTTTAAATCAGCCACTGAGCCTAATCACATTGGGACTACTTTAAAATGGACTGAAATAGTATCCTTGGACAATTGTGTTAATTTTCTGAAACTTAAATACAGAACACAACCGTAAATAAAAGAGAGCCTTTCCCCTTCTCTCATTCTCTCATTCTCTCATTCCCTCTCTCTCTCTCAATTTTTCAATTCAATTCAATTCAATTTGCTTTATTGGCATGATGTAACAATGTACATATTGCCAAGCTTACTTTAGATATTTACAATATTAAGATAATAAGAATCTAAATTGTCAACGGGACAACAGTAACAACAATAACAAAGGTCAAAATAACCATACATTGAACAATAACAATAAGCATACAGTAGAGTACATGTGCAGGTTGATTGGTCTGTCAGACACTGTCCCTCAACTTATGGCTGTCAGGCTGGTGGGTGTAGCTGGTGTGTAAAGTCAGGCGCAGGAGAGCAGAGATGAGTGAAACAACGCACTTTACTCGACAGCACAAAGTATATCATTTACAAAGTGCAAAAAGAACGGTTGCCACAAAGCATGGGTGATAAACAGCACCCGGTACAAACCAGCCGGAACATACCGACCTGAACAAATGACAATCATACACAAAGACATGGGGGAAACAGAGGGTTAAATACATGACCAGTAATTGGGAAATGAAAACCAGGTGTGTGGGAAAACGAGACAAAACAAATGGAAAATGACAAATGGATCGGCAATGACTAGAAGACCGGTGACGTCGACCGCCGAACATCACCCGAACGAGGAGAGGCATCGACTTCTGCCGAAGTCGTGACAGTACCCCCCCCCCTTGATGCGCGGCTCCAGCAGCGTGTCGACACCGGCCTCGGGGACGACCCGGAGGGCGAGGCGCAGGGCGATCCGGATGGAGGTGGTGGAACTCTCGCAGCATTGAAGGGTCCAACACGTCCTCCACCGGAACCCAGCATCTCTCCTCTGGACCATACCCCTCCCAGTCCACGAGGTACTGAAGTCCCCTCACCCAACGTCTCGAATCCAGTATGGAACGAACGGAGTACGCCGGGGCCCCCTCGATGTCCAGAGGGGGCGGAGGAACCTCCCCCACCTCAGACTCCTGGAGCGGGCCAGCCACCACCGGCTGAGGAGAGACACATGGAACGAGGGGTTAATGCGGTAATCGGGGGGAAGCTGTAACCTGTAACAAACCTTGTTCACTCTCCTCTGGACTTTAAATGGCCCCACAAACCGTGGACACAGCTTCCGACAGGGCAGGCGGAGGAGCAGGTTTCGCGTCAAGAGCCAGACCCGGTCCCCTGGTGCGAACACCGCGGCCTCACTGCGGTGACGGTCTGCGTCAACTTTCTGGCGCAGCATGGCGCGCTGAAGGTGAACATGGGTGGCGTTCCATGCTTCCTCCGTGCACCGGAACCAGTCGTCTACCGCAGGAGCCTTGGTCTGACTCTGATGCCAAGGAGCCAGAACCTGGCTGATACCCCAATACACACTGGAAAGGGGAGAGGTTAGTGGAGGAGTGGCGGGCGAGTTCTGGGCCATCTCTGCCCAGGGCACAAACGCTGCCCACTCCCCTGGCCCGGTCCTGGCAATAGGACCTCAGAAACCTATCCACATCCTGGTTAACTCTCTCCACCTGCCCGTTACTCGCAGGGTGAAAACCTGAGGTAAGGCTAACAGAGACCCCCAGACGTTCCATGAACGCCCTCCAGACCCTTGACGTGAACTGGGGACCTCGATTAGATACTATGTCCTCAGGCACCCCGTAGTGCCGGAAGACGTGTGTAAACAGGGCCTCCGCAGTCCGTAGGGCCGTAGGGAGCCCGGGCAAAGGGAGGAGACGACAGGACTTAGAAAAATGATCCACAACGACCAGGATCATGGTGTTACCCTGTGAAGGAGGAAGATCAGTCAGGAAATCTACCGACAGGTGTGACCACGGCCGTTGTGGAACGGGTAAGGGTTGTAACTTACCTCTGGTCAGGTGCCTAGGAGCCTTGCGCTGGGCGCACACCGAGCAGGAGGAAACATAAACCCTCACGTCCTTACCTAAAGTGGGCCACCAGTACTTCCCATTAAGACAGCGCACCGTCCGACTGATACCAGGATGACCAGAGGAGGGTGACGTATGGGCCCAATAGATCAGCCGGTCGCGGACAGCAGACGGGCCGTACAGACGCCCAGCTGGACATTGGAGGGGAGTGAGCTCTGTACATAATGCCCGCTCAATGTCCGCGTCCAGCACCCACACTACCGGTGCCACCAGGCAAGAGGCCGGGAGTATGGGAATGTGATCCATGGGCCGCTCCTCTGTGTCATACATCCGGGACAGTGCGTCTGCCTTCGTGTTCTGGGAACCTGGTCTGTAGGATAGGGTGAAAACAAAACTGGTAAAAAACATGGCCCACCTTGTCTGGCAAGGATTCAGTCACCTCACCGCCCGGATGTACTCCAATTTGCGGTGGTCAGTCCAGATGAGAAAAGGGTGTTTAGCCCCCTCAAGCCAATGTCTCCATGCTTTCAAGGCCTTGACGACAGCCAACAACTCCCGGTCCCCCGCGTCATAGTTTCGCTCCACCGGGATGAGCTTCTTCGAAAAGAAGGCACAGGGGCGGAGCTTTGGTGGCGTACCCGAGCGCTGAGAGAGCACGGCTCCTATCCCAGCCTCAGACGCATCCACCTCCACTATGAACGCCAAAGAGGGATCCGGATGAGCCAGCACGGGAGCCGAGGTAAACAGAGCCCTCAGCTGACCAAAAGCCCTGTCCGCCTCAGCTGACCACTGCAAACGCACCGTTCCCCCCTTCAGCAGTGAGGTAACGGGAGCCGCTACCTGACCAAAGCCCCGGATAAACTTCCGGTAGTAGTTGGCAAACCCCAGAAACCGCTGCACTTCCTTTACCGTGGTGGGAGTCGGCCAATTACGCACAGTTGAAATGCGGTCACTCTCCATCTCCACCCCTGAAGTGGAAATGCGGTACCCTAGGAAGGAGACGGACTGTTGGAAAAACAGACATTTCTCAGCCTTGACATACAGGTAGGTCATGCTCTAACAGTCGACCAAGTACCCCAACAGTCGACCAAGCACAGAGGACATATGCTCGGCGCGTGTAGTGGAGTATATCAGAATGTCATCGATATACACCACTACACCCCGGGAAAATCTTGTCTACAAAGGCCTGGAAGATTGATGGAGCATTCATCAACCCGTATGGCATGACGAGGTACTCATAGTGCCCTGAGGTGGTACTAAATGCCGTCTTCCACTCGTCCCCCTCCCGGATACGCACCAGGTTGTAAGCGCTCCTGAGATCCAATTTTGAGAAGAAATGCGCCCCGTGCATTGACTCGATTGCACTGGCTATGAGAGGTAGCGGGTAACTGTACCTCAAAGTGATTTGGTTGATGCCTCGATAGTCAATACACGGGCGCAGACCTCCATCCTTCTTCATCACAAAAAAGAAACTTGAGGAGGCAGGTGAAGTGGATGGCCGAATGTACCCCTGCCCCAGAGATTCGGAGGCATATGTTTCCATAGCCGTAGTCTCCTCCTGTGACAGATGATACAAATGACTCCTGGGAAGTGCTGCGTCTACCAGGAGATTTATCGCACAATCCCCCCGTCGATGGGGTGGTAATTGAGTCGCCTTCTTTTTACAGAAGGCGAGAGCCAAATCGGCATATTCAGAGGGGATGCGCACGGTGGAGACCTGGTCTGGACTTTCCACTGTAGTAGCACCAACTGAAACCCCTACACACCTCCCCGAGCACTTTTGTGACCACCCCGTGAGAGCCCTCTGTTGCCACGAAATAGTGGGGTCATGACAGACCAACCAGGGTAGGCCCAGCACCACGGGAAACACAGGAGAATCAATAAGGAAGAGACTGATTCTCTCCTTGTGACCCTCCTGCGTCACCATGCCCAGTGGAGCAGTGGCCTCCCTAATTAGCCCTGACCCTAATGGTCAACTATCTAGGGCATGCACAGGGAAGGGCATATCCACAGGAACAATGGGGATCCCTAAACTATGGGCAAATGATCAGTCAATAAAATTCCCAGCCTCACCTGAATCTACAAGCACCTTATGCTGGGAATGCGGGGAAAAATCTGGAAAATGAATAAACAAAAACATGTGAGCAACAGGGGGCTCTGGGTGAGCCTGGTGCTGACTCACCTGGGGTGACACGAGAGTGCCCTGCCTGCTGCCTCAACTCCCAGAGGAACCTCCCCAGCACCGACCAGCAGTGTGCCCTCTGCGGCCACAGATGGTACAGGGACTGGCCCCTCCACCGGTCACCCTAAGCGCAGCACCTCCCAGCTCCATGGGCGTCGGAGCGGTGGTGCTGGGGGATGGAACTGACAGGCCCCGATCCAGACGTCCGCGGGTAGCCTGCACCGGTAGTGATCGATCAGGGCCCTGTCGTTCCATCCCGCGCTGGCGGCCAGGGTCCGGAAGTCCAAGGCGAACTCCTGTGCGCTCCTTGTCCCCTGCCTCAGGTGGAACAGATGTTCACCCGCCCCCCGTCGAAAACTGCCCTAAAGCGGCAGGTGAACTCCGCGTAATGGTCCAACACCGCCTCTCCTTCCCCCCCATACGGCGTTGGCCCACTCCAGGGCTGTGAACTGACAGGCCCCGATCCAGACGTCCGCGGGAAGCCAGCAGGTTATCCAACTGGATGGACAGGTCCACCAGCTGGTCAAAGGTGAGAGTGGTGCCCCTGCAGGCCAACTCCCGATGGACGTCCTCGCGTAAACTTCAACGGTAGTAATCAATCAGGGCCCTGTCATTCCATCCCGCGGCCAAGGCCGAAAGTCCAAGGTGAACTCCTGTGCGCTCCTCGTCCCCTGCCTAAGGTGGACGAGACGTTCACCCGCTACTCAGCCAACCTTAGGCGGGTGGTCGAAAACTTCCCATGAAGCGGTGAGTGAAATCCTCGAATTGGACCGCCGAACATCACCCGAACGAGGAGAGGCATCAACTTCGGCCGAAGTCGTGACAATGGTAGGCAGCAATGTAGTGCGCTGCCAACCCACAGCTCTCTGCGTCCTCCCCCAACAGGACGGGTAGCCTACTCTCATCAGAGAGGTCTTTGAAACCTTGAATAAGTGTTTCAAATTTGGGGAAATGACACTCTAATTGTTTTATATTTTTCACATTTTGTCAGGAAATACAGCTCCATCTCAGGTTCTGCTGTTGTGCAGTGGTTGCACAGCCTTTCCTCTACAGGGAGCCAGCTTTTCCTGTGTCTACCCTTCTCAATGGCAAGGCTGTGCTCACTGAGCTTGTACTTTGTCAAGGTTTTTCTAAGGATTTGATCAGTAACCATGGTCAAATAGTTAGCCATGGTGTACTGTGGATTTAGGGCCAGATAGCACTGCATTTTGCTTTGTTATTGTGCTTGTGTTTCCCAATAAGCAATGTAGTTTTGTTTTGACTGTGTTGTAATTTGGTTTATTCTGATTGATTGGATGTTCTGGTCCTGAGGCTTCAGTGTGTTAGTAGAACAGGTTTGTGAACTCAGCCCCAGGACCAGCTGGATGAGGGGACTCTTTTCTTTGCTCAGCTCTTGGCATTGCAGGGCTTGGTAATGATATGAGAGGGGGTCACTTTATTTTAGATGTTTCCAAAACTTAATTGCTATTTTTTGAGTTTTTATTATTAGTAGATATTGGCCTAATTCTGCCCTGTATGCATTGTTTGTAGTTTTCCTCTGGACATGTAGGAGAATCTTACATAACTCTGCATGCAGGGTTTCAATGGGGTGTTTGTCCCATTTGATGAAATCTTGTTTTGCAAGTGGACCCCACACCTCACTGCCATAAAGTGCAATTGGTTCAATGACATATTCAATTAGTTTTAGCCAAATTTTAATAGGTATTTCAATTTGAATTAGCTTTTTAATGGCGTAGAATGCCCTGCGTGCTTTCTCTCTCAGTTCATTCACTGCCTCATTAAGGTGTCCAGTTGAGCTTATTTTTAAACCTAAGTAATTGTAGTGTGTGCAGTACTCTATATATTTTGTACCAATTGAGAACTTTGGTCTAATTCCCTGAGATCTGGATCTTCTCTGGAAAATCATAATTTTAGTCTTTTTGGGGTTTACTGCCAGGGCCCAGGTCTGGCAGTACTGCTCTAGCAGGTCCAGGCTCTGCTGTAGGCCATGCGCTGTGGGTGACAGCAGGCATAGGTCATCTGCGAAGAGTAGGCATTTAACTTCTGAATTGTGGAGACTAACACCAGGGGCCCGAGGATTTTTCTAGAATAGTGGCCAATTCGTTGATGTAAATATTGAAGAGTGCAGGGCTCAGATTGCAACTCTGACGAAGGCCCCGCCCCTGGTTAAAGAATTCTGTTATTTTCTTGCCAATTTTAATGCTGCACGTATTGCCAGTATACATTGATTTAATTATGTCATATGTTTTACCCCCTACACCACTTTCAATAACTTTGTAGAACAGTCCTGTATGCCAAATAGGATCAAATTGTCACGTCCTGACCAGTAAAGGGGTTGTTTGTTATTGTAGTTTGGTCAGGACGTGGCAGGGGGTGTTTGTTTAGAGTGTTTCGGGGTTTGTTGGGCTATGTTATTATGTAAGAGGGGTGTTTGTTTAGAGTGTTCTGGGTTTTTGGTCTATGTTCTAGGTTAGTGTTTTTCTATGTTCAGTCTAGTTTTTCTACTTCTATGTTTAGGGTTTGTTGATTGGCCTTCAATTGGAGGCAGCTGTTCCTCGTTGCCTCTGATTGAAGGTCCTATGTATAGGGGTGTTTGTGCTATGGGGGAGGGTGGGTAGTTGTCTCCTGTTTTGTGTCTGTGCACCTGGCAGGACTGTTTATTGTCGTTCGTTGTTTTGTATATGTGTTTCTTTTGTTTTTCCCTTCTTTTCAATAAATAAAGAAGATGAGTATACACGTTCCCGCTGTACCTTGGTCTAATCCTTACGACGCCCGTGACACAAATGCTTTTTGGAAGCCGATAAAGCAAGCGTATATTTTGGTATTATTTTGGTGGGCATGTTTATCTATCAGGGTGTGTAGGGTGTAAATATGATCAGTCGTGCGACGTTTTGGTATAAATCCAATTTGGCTTTTACTCAAGACATTGTGCTTATTAAGGAAGTTTAGACCTCTTACATTTATAATACTACAGAAAACCTTCCCCATGTTACTGTTCACACAAATGCCTCTGTAATTGTTAGGGTCAACATTTTTTCTCTCTCTCCCTCTCTTTCTCTCATTCTCTCATTCCTTGATTATCTCTCTTTCACTCTCTCTCTTCTCTCATTCTCTCATTCCTTCATTTTCTCTCTCTCACGCTCTCTCTCTCTTCTCTCATTGTCACGTCTGCTCCTGCTCCTCCCCTCCGGCGTACGATGTCGCCAGAGTACTCACCACCGGTCCTGGGTGTCATTATTCCGCACACCTGGTACTCATCATTACGCGCACCTGTGAATTATTATGATTCACACCTGGACTCCATTACCTTCATAATTTCCTCCCCTTTATATGTCACTCTCCAATATTCACTCACCAGTTGGTCTTGTTCTTGTATATAGGAGTTCTGCCTTATGTTAGTGGCAGGATCTTGGTTTTGTTGTTTTATTAAAACATTTCACCTGCACCTGCTTCCGACTCACCGCCCCATCATTACAGAATACCAACTCAAAATAGGGAAGCAGCAGGACAACCGGACATCTCCCAGATGATCAATGAACAAGGTGACCTTCTTCGTCAATACCATGATCAGCTGGCTCAACTGGGGATCGCCATGGAATATGTTCTCCGCCGTCTACAGCGTCTCAACAGCGGAGGATATTCTAGAGCCAGTCTACCCAACGAGTCAGCACACCAGCCCATTCAGCAACCCGCTCAGGTCAGCGACGCTGTCTATCCCTCCCAGAGAAATATGACGGGACACCATCCAAATGCCGTGGCTTCCTTCTTCAGTGCTCCCTCTATTTTGCACATCAGATGGAAGCTTCCACCACCAAGAGGTCTAAGGTTTCCACGGTTATTTCTCTGCTGACTGGGCGACCATTGGAATGGGCTACGGCTGTCTGGGAGAGAGGAGAGGAGGAGCTCGAGTCTTATGAAAGGGTTCATGGCTCTGTTTAAAAGTATTTTTGACCATCATGCGGAGGGCAGAGAGGAAGGTGAGTGTCTGCTTCAGCTCCAGCAGAGAAATCAGACGGCTGCTGAGTATGCGCTTACCTTCCGGACAGTAGCAGCTTCCAGTGGATGGAATGAGCCGGCGCTCAGAACGTTATTTAGAAGAGTTCCGCGTGAGGAGGTCCAGACGGAACTGGCCTGTCAAGATGACAACTTCACCCTCGACGCACTCATTGCGATGGCCATCCGTCTGGATAACCTCTTCCGGGAGCGTCATCTCCATCGCTTCTCTCCCTCCTTCGGCGAGTGTTCGGGATCAGAGCCTGAACCCATGGAGGTAAGGGTCACACGCCTTCCCGCGGCGGAACGACGCAGACATATACAGCTGGGGCTCTATCTGTACTGTGGCCAAGAAGGGCACAAGCGCCAGCGGTATCCATTACTTCAGAATCCGGGATCCACTAGAGCAGATGGACGGTCACGTGATGTTACATCCTCTGGACCAGGAGTGAGTATTCCATCTACTGCTCCTCCTGTTAGACTCTTTTTAGTACCCATCACTCTGGCTGACTGTCCCTCATGCCCTGTGTCTACAGCTTTAGTGGATTTAAGCACCGCGGGGAACTTTATGGATCAGACCCTTGCCTCCTCTCTCAATAATCTACCCGCTCTCCTCTTTTTTTTCCGGTTCAATGTCTCAACTGTCGGCCTCTAGGATCCGGAACCATCACACACATCACCCGACCACTCACCCTCATCGTGGAGCCCAATCACCAGGAAAACATCCCCTTCTTCATCACCAGTGCACCAGTTCACAAGATCATCCTCGGCCTACCTTGGCTTCAGCGCCATCACCCTACCATCTCATGGTCGAGGATGAGCATCACTGACTGGTCACCTGAATGCCAGAAGACCTGCTTTCCTGTCCCCTGTGGTTCCACGTCAGTTGAGAGTCTTGTGGTTTCCCTCCAGCCCTGGGTCTGTGCCATTTACCTGTTTTCCGGTGCTACACCTCCGCGCAGAAGCATCTACCCTCTGTCGGTGGGCCTTGTAGGTTGGTTTGGTTTCCAGCAGCCGACGAGACCTTTCGTCTCCTCAAGGGGCGTTTCACCTCCACCCCCTTGCTAAAACACCCAGATCCCACGCTACCTTTTGTGGTTGAGGTAGATGCATTGGAGGTGGGTGTGGGGGCAGTTTTGTCGCAAATACAGGGGGATCCACTAAAATTGTATCCTTGTCCTTTCTTCTCCAAGAAACTGTCCCCCTCAGAAAGGAATTACGACGTCGGCGATCGGGAGCTCTTGGCGGTGAAGTTGGCATTAGAGGAGTGGAGACACTGGCTGGAGAGTGCCAAGGAACCATTCGTTCGTCATCCTCACCGACCATCAGAACCTTGAGTACATACGGACAGCGAGGAGATTGAATCCGCGCCAAGCCAGGTGGGCCCTCTTCTTCACCAGGTTCAACTTCACGCTGACCTATCGCCCAGGTTCTAAAAACATCAAGGCTGATGCCCTGTCCCGTATCTACGATTTGGAGAGGTTCCTGTCCAGAGGGCACCCATAATCCCAACCTCCCGAGTCATGGGTCCAGTGGTTTGGGACGTAGATGTGGACATCTGCCAGTCTCTAGAGAGAGAGCCCGCACCCCGGAATTGTCAGCCTGTGCGCATCTACGTTCCCACATGGATAAGTGATCGGCTGCTGACCTGGGCACACACAGCTGTTGTCGTTGGACATCCAGTTATTTCTCGCACCATCCATTCCATCACTGAGAAATACTGGTGGCCCACCTTGCTGCAGGATGTTACGCGGTATGTCAACTCCTGTTCCGTGTCACGACTCCTGCCGAGGGTGACTCCTCTCCCTGTTCGGGTGGCGCTCGGCGGTCGTCGTCACCGGCCTACTAGCTGCCACCGATCCCTTTTTCCTTTTCTGTTGGTTATGCCTTTATTTGTTGCACCTGTTTCAATTAGGTCATTAGCTGAGCTATTTAAGCCCGTCTCCCCACCTGTTCTGTGTGCGGGCTTGTTTCATTCATTTACACTGTGTTGTGTAGTGGATTGTGTTTTTTGGGACTTTGTATTTTGATACGCCCTGTTGTGTTGGGCGAATACTCTTTTGGTGGTGCGTAATAAAAAGCACTGTACTAAACGCTTCTGTTTCCTGTGCCTGACTCCACACCCATGTCGTCCCAGCGTTACATTCCGTGTGTGCTCAAACCAAGTTCCCCCGGAATGCTCCAGCAGGGAAGCTCCTGCCGCTTCCCATGCCTCAGCGACCTTGGTCCCATCTATCCATTGACTTTGTTACTGATCTTCCCCCTTCTGATGGTTTCACCACCATTCTGGTGGTAGTGGATAGGTTCTCCAAGTTATGTCAATTAATCCCTGGTCTTCCCACTGCTCTCCAGGTCGCTGAGGCACTCTTCCGGCATTATGGCCTTCCGGAGGACATCGTCTCAGACCATGGCCCCAAATTCACATCCCGAGTATGAAGGGCCTTCTTGGAGAAGCTTGGGGTCAGAGTTAGCCTACATCCGGGTATCGGCCTCAGTCTAACAGGCAGGTGGAGAGGATGAATAAGGAGCTGGGGAGGTTCCTGAGGAGTCACTGTCAGGACCGGCAGGGTGAGCGGGCACATTTCCTTCCTTGGGCAGAGTACGCCCAGAACTCTCCACGTCACTTCTCCACTGGGTTGACCCCCTTCCAATGTGTGTTGGGTTTCCAGCCGGCCCTGGCTCGTGGACACCGGGCCAGACCGCGGCTCCTGCGGTAGATGAGTTGTTCCGGCGGATAGAGGTGTGGTACAATGTGCACGTGAGACTCCAGCGCGCCGTCCATCATCAGAAGGAGCAGGCAGACGGTCACCGCAGTGAGACCCCTGTGTTCCATCCTGGGGATCGTGTCTGGCTTTCTATCAGGAACCTCCCACTCCGCCTGCCCTAAAAGAAACTGAGCCCCCGGTTTGTGGGGCCATTCAAGGTTCTCCGGAGGGTCAATGAGGTGACATACAGGTTACAATTACCCAGTCACTTCCGTATCTCACCCTCTTCATGTCTCCCTTCTCAGGCCGGTGGTTCCTGGTCCCCTAGCTGATGCTGTCCCCCACGACACACCACCACCCCCCCGGACATCGAGGTGAGCCCAGCGTACACTGTCAGATCCCTACTGGACTCCCGACATCGTGGGGGTTGGCTCCAGTATCTGGTGGACTGGGAGGGGTATGGCCCAGAGGAGCGGTGTTGGGTTCCGGTGGAGGACATTCTGGACCCCAACATCTGTGATTTCCACTTTCGCTGACCGACCCACTCCTCGTCCTCGGGATCATCCCCCTGGTCGGTGTCGTCCTGCGGCTGGGGCCGCACTTCAGAGGGGGGGTACTTTCACGTCTGCTCCTGCTCCTCCCCTCCGGGGTACGACGTCACCAAAGTACTAACCACAGGTCCTAGGGGTCATCAATACGCACACCTGGCACTCATCATTACGCGCACCTGTGAATCATTATGATTCACACCTGGACTCCATTACCTTCATCATTTCCTCCCCTTTATATGTCACTCTCCCATGTTCACTTGGTATTGTTCTTGTGTATCGGCGTACTGCCTTATGTTAGTGTCGTGTTCTTGGTTTTGTTTTCAAATGTTTCACCTGCTTCTGACTCACCGCCTCCTCATTACACTCATTCTCTCATTCCTCGGTTATCTCTCTCTCTTCTCTCATTCTTTGATTATCTGTCTTTTTCTGAGATGTCCATACATTTTGAACAGAGCTGAATGTGCTTTCTAAATACCGCTCAACTATATGTTTGCTCTGAATTTGCAGCCATGCATGTTCTGGTTTAAAATGTGTGTGTGCTTTTTACAGAAAGAGCAATAGTAATGGTGTCTTTTTGTAGGCACTATGGTCAAAGCCTATGGGGAAATTAATGTTTTGGTATAAACGCTGAAAATAAGGTCTGTGGTAAACACAGGCTTAGGAGATCGTGTAAGTTTTGTTCTATGAGAATCTTCATCAGCTAACGTCACATTTTGTGAATTTTAAAGCATTAATGTTGTCAAAATGAGCACATGAAGACTTCATAATTCATAAAGATCATGTTAACTGACAATTATATCATAGAACAAAACGTATAACGTCTCCTAAGCCTGTGCTAACCTTAATCCTTATTTTTGTAATTTATTTAATGGATAGTGGAGTTGGGGTCGATTCCAATACAATTAAGTAAAAATTGTTGTCTGCAATGACTATGCACACTCACTCTCTCCATCTCTCGCCCTTTATTGCCCCTAGTGGCCGGTTTTGAAGTAATTTCCCGACGTCCTCAGGACATGGATAGACAACCAATTTCGAAGTCACTCTTGAGCAATCGGCCTGCTCTCTCTCTCTCTCTCTCTCTCTCTCTCTCTCTCTCTCTCTTACACGCGCACACACACATACACACACACCAAACCGCATACATGTACTCCCCTAAGGATTCTGTGCCCATTCCCTGACCTTAGTAAATACAAGCTAATTTGAAGCATGTGGCGGCAAATTGGAAACACAGAGCTTTTAAAACGGTGGACGTTTTTTTCACATGCTAATTCCTCCCTGGAGATCCAATCAGCTGCACTGACCCAAAGCTTGTCGATGCAGGGGGGGAGGCAGAGAGCAGGGGAGGCGCAGCAGAGAGTCGGTGGAAGGGTGGGAATGGGAATCAGAGGGGGATTGAATGGGGAGAGACGGGGGGAGCAGAGAATCAGGGGAGGATTGAATAGGGAGAGACGGCGGGGTGGGCAGATAATCAGGGAGGGTAAGAATGGGGAGAGACAGGGAAGGGGGATGGCTGTGTTCTTTGAGGGCAAAGGTGGATCTGATTTTTACGGAGGGGGATTAAGATGGGAGTTTCACACACACCTCTCACGCATGCCACACACACACACACACACACACACACACACACACACACACACACACACACACACACACACACACACACACACACACACACACACACACACACACACACACACACACACGCAGGTGGAAGTTCTAAGGGTTCTTCCTCCTGGCCAAGGGAGTGTTACTTCGATGTTCCACAGAGACTACAGGACAACAGGTGCAGTGTGTGTGTGTGTGTGTGTGTGTGGTGTGTGTGTGTGTGTGTGTGTGTGTGTGTGTGTGTGTGTGTGTGTGAAAGTGTTTATAGCCTACACCCATATGGGAGACAACACATCCTCCCCCATCCTCCTCCCCCCATCTCCCTTCTCCATCCTCCTCCCCCCATCTCCCTTCTCCATCCTCCTCCTCCCCCCCTCCCTTCTCCATCCTCCTCCTCCCCCCTCTCCCTTCTACATCCTTGGCACATGGACGAGGGTCCCGGTCCTCTTACAATCTGGAGGCGCTCACTGCCTTCTCATACCCCACGGCGGAGCCTCCTCTCTGGGCTAAGTTTAGCAGTGTTCCCCTTGGAGGCCGGAGCAGGTGGTGGTGACGGGGGCCTTGGCCCCAACTCGGGACAGACGGGTGAATGGCACGACCAGAGCTCTGACCTGGCACTCTAATTATAGAGCGCATGATGAGATTCGCCAAGATGTGTAACACCCCTTCATCACACACACTGAAGACACACATACAGACATACACATACACACATACAAACACACATACTATAGACACTCATTTACACACTCACACAGACTCACACTGATACACACAAACACTGCGTGTCACCGTCAATACACAATACACTAGTCCCCCCACCTCCACCAGCATCTCCCTAGCAACAACAACGTTTACACGCACACCGTTATCCCGTTATTATTCACTCAAGTATTCTGTTTTTGAGTTGATGTATATAAACATCATATCCCATTTACGATAACCCGATAAGTCTGGGATATGCTAATCTAAGACGGGATACAGTGGCATGTAAACGTCTTCATCTTTTCCCGTTTACTGTTGGTTTTGCGGTCTGCGCAGGCTCAGTTTCACATATCTTGAGTGTTGTTTTCGGTAACAGCTGACATAACTTGTCCTAACCTGTCATAATACGACCATGACCCATATATTTACACCTGTTGTTACATATTTTGCATTAGAGTGTCAAAACCCACATTTATTCAAATGAGTTTTTTCCCTGCCAAGAAGTTTCCTTTCATTTGAAAGTTCGTTTCTTAAAATCCTTTGTTGTTGTAATGAATTCTTTAACAAACTTTAAAGAACTTGTAGAAAATACACTATATGACACTGTCAAGAAGCATTATGACCATCCTTTGTCACTTTACTTGGAATAAGAGAATACACCTTATGACACTGTCAAGAAGCATTATAACCATCAGAGTCAGGCCTATCTGGCTTACGTATCACGTACATGCCCTTATGTCAGTCAAAAATAGGGTGTATTGTCCTGCTCCAGAAATCTGCTCCTGCATTCATCCCAGTCATTAGCAACAGACCATTGGGTTATGTGCATGTCTGACATCAATGTGTGCGTAATTACAATGGTACATTTATGAGAATGTTATATGACATAAAAATGCTGTTGACAATTAGGCTATGGTGTAATGGAATGTTTGCCTTGTGTGGTAGGTTGTGGGTTTTGAAACTCTTTTGTAGGCGCAGTGGCGATGCGTCATTCAGGGTAGGTGTAACGTGGACGCTGGGAGTCGGGAAGCAAGTGCAGGTGATGAGTTTAATAATAAACAGAACAATACGAGATACACAAGTAGCGTACAGGCATGAAACGCAGTCAATACTGCCTGGGGAATGGAACTAAAGGAGTGACAGATATAGGGGAGGTAATCAGTGAAGTGATGGATTCCAGGTGTGCCAATTGATGAATGCCAGGTGCGTGTAATTAATGCCAGGACCGATGGTTAGTAAACCGGCAACGTTGAACCCTGGAGGGAAGGATTGGGAGTAGACATGACAGTATGGCCACATAAACCGGGGGCTCAAATTTTTGCAGGGCAGGCGAAGTGGGAGGTTCCTGGTGGAGAGCCAGACGTGATCACCAGGATGGAACACGGCACCTCACTGCGGTGGCAATCCGCCTGCTCCTTCTGGTGACGGACAGCATGCTGGAGCCTTACATGAGCATCACTCCAAACCTCCTCTGCGCACCAGAACCATTCATCCACCGCAGGGGTCCTCGGTCTGGCTCGGAGTCCACGGAGCCAGGGTCGGATGATAACCCAGGACACACTGGAAGGGAGTAAGCCCGGTGAAGCAGTGAAGTAATAAATTCTGGGTGTATTCCGCCCAGGGAAGGAATCAGGCCCACTCTCCATGCCGGTCCTGGCAGTGACTCCTCGGGAACCTCCTCAACTCCTGGTTCATCCTCTCCACCTGCCGTTGGACTGGTGGAAGGGAGGCTGACCGTGACCCCCAGTTTCTCCATGAAAGCACTCCATACCCGTGACGGGAATTGGGAGCAACGGTCAGAGACAATGTCCTCCGGAAGGCCATAGTGCTGGAAGACCTTTTGGAACAGTGCCTCAGCGACCTGGAGAGAGGTAGGGAGACCAGAGAGAGGAATAAACATGATTTAGAAAATCTGTCCACAATCACCAGAATGGTGGTGAAACCATCAGAGGGGAGATTGGTAACAAAGTCAATGGACAGATGAGACCAGGGATGCTGAGGCACGGGAAGGGGAAGGAGTTTCCCTGCTGGAGTGTGCTGGGGAGACTTAGTTTGGGCACACTCAGAACAGGAGTTGACGTAGCGAGTAACGGCCTGCGCCAAGGTGGGCCACCAATACCTTTCGGAGAGTGATTGTATACTAAGGGTGATCCCAGGATGTCCAGCGACGACAGCTGTGTGTGCCCATGTCAACAGGTGCTCACTTATCCCTGTGGGAATGTAGATGCGCTCAGGAGGACAGGTAGTGGGAGCGAGTTCCCTCTCCAGAGCCAGTTGAATGTCCACATCTATGTCCCAGACCACAGGGGCTACGACATGAGAGCGAACAGGAAAACAGGTCCTCCAGCATTCGAGTGACCAGTCCGTAACTCTCATCCTCGACCATGAGATGGTGGGGTTATGGCGTTGGAGCCATGGGAGGCTGGGGATGATCTTGTGAGCTGGTGCACTAGTGATGAAGAAGGGGATGTTTTCCTGATGAATGGACTCCACGGCGAGGGTGAGTGGTGTGGTGATGTGCGTGATGGTTCCGGATCCTAGTGGCCGATTATCAAGGGCTTGAAACGGAGAGGAGAGCGTGTATGAGGGTATGTTTAGTAAAGTTCCCCGCGGCACCAGAATCCACTAGCGCTGTAGAAACAGTACATGAGGGACAGCCAGCTGGTGTGATCGACACTAAAAAGGGTTTAACAGAAACTGATGAAGATGGGATACTCACACTTGCCCCAGGAGGTGGAAGATCACGTGATCGTCCCACTGATTTCGTGGATCCCGAGTTGGGATGTACTGCTGAAGCTGGTGACCCCCTAGACCACAATAGAGACAGAGCCTCAACTGTCTCCGTCTGCGTCGCTCCGCCGCAGGGATACTTGTGACCCCTACCTCCATAGGTTCAGGCTCTGCTACAGAGTGTTCACTAAGGGAGGGAGGGAGCGATGCCAGTGCCGTTTGTACCTCTTCACTCAGTCCTCTTCGGCATAGTGTACGGAGTGCCGGCTCATTCCAACCATTGGATGCCGCTACTGTCCGGAAGGTGAGTGCGTACTCGGTAGCGGTCTGGTCATCCTGCCGTAATTGGAGTAGGCGCTCATCCCCCTCTCTGCCCTCCGGTGGATGATCAAAAATACCTCTGAACAGAGCCATGACCCCTCATACAAAGCCAGCTCCTCCTCTTCTCTCTCCCAGATGGCCTAGCCCACTCCAACGCCCGCCCAGTCAGCAGAGAAATAACACTGGCAACCTTGGACCTCTCGGTGGTGGGGGCTCCCATCTGATACATAAAATAGAGGTAGCACTGGAGTAGGAAGCCACGGAATTTAGATAAGAGAATCAGAATATTTCTCCGGGAGGGAAAAATGGGCATTGCTGACCTGGACGGACTGCTGAATGGACTGATGTTCTGGGTCGCTGGGTTGACTGGGGGCAGAGTATCCTCCGCTAGTGAAAGGCAATGCCTCTCGGGCATGTTCGAGATGTTGAAGACTGCAAAGAACCTCTTCCATAGCTGTCCCTAGTTGCGCCAGCTGGTCGTGGTGCTTATGAAGTAGGTACCCCTGTTCATCAACCGTCTGGGAGATGTCCTGATTTCCTGCTGCTTCCATTTGGTGAGGCAGTATTCTGTAACGTGGACGCTGGAAGTCGGAAAGCAAGTGCAGGTGGTGAGTTTAATAATAAAAGGAACATGGAACAATACAAGATGCACAAGTAGCATACAGACATGAAACGCATAGTCAATACTGCCTGGAGAATGGAACTAAGGGAGTGACAGATATAAAGGAGGTAATCAGTGAAGTAATGGAGTCCAGGTGTGCCTACTGATGAAGCGCAGGTACGCGTAATGATGAATGCCAGGACCGGTGGTTAGTAAACCGGCGACGTCGAACGCCGGAGGGGAGGAGCAGGAGTAGACGTCGCAGGCAGAGCCCCACCTGTTTTGAGCCCCACCTGTTTGGTTTGTTGCCTGTTTTGCATATTATTTTGGCATTAATACGTGTCACATATTTTGTCACATTTTGCAAACAATGTAAAAAAATATCTTTGAGTTAATAAAGCTGCATACAAACATGGTCTCTTTTTAGCTTTCTTAAGTAAAGCAGCTCCAATGAAGGTGTTTCAGCCTAGCTCAGTGCTTTCTGTGGCCGGCGGAGAAGATGGAGCATAGAGGTTGGTAATGTTCTCTAGTTGCACCGTGATTGGCTCCGTGTTCTGTCATTCATGGGGACAATACTTCACTGCAAAGTCTACGGGGAGAGCTTAAAAATTCAAGCCTCTTGGGTGCTGCCATAGAGTTACGTTAGAAGTGCCCATCCAAGAAGGCTCAAGGTTATTGGCTACAGATAAAATGAGGTCAATTTATGTTATATCTACCGTAGCTTTGATTGGACTGATCATGTCAACATTATACTTTCAAAATCTTAGCTAGCAAGCTAGACAAGCAATCATCATCGTGAATCAGGCCCTCCGAATTGACACACTGAACTTTATCTGAGAAGTAGTTGGTGAACCAGGCGAGGTAGTCATTTGAGAAACCAAGGCTGTTGATAAGAATGCGGTGATTGACAGAGTCAAAAGCCTTGGCCAGGTCGATGAAGACGGCTGCACAGTATTGTCTTTTATTGATGGCGGTTATGATATCGTTTAGGACCTTGAGCATGGCTGAGGTGCATCCATGACCAACTCGGAAACCAGACTGCATAGCGGAGAAGGTACGGCGGGATTCGAAATGGTCGGTGATCTGTTTGTTAACTTGGCTTTCGAAGACTTTAGAAAGGCAGGGTAAGATAGATATAGCTCTGTAACAGTTTGGGTCCAAAGTGTCTCCCCCTTTGAAGAGGGGTGTCACGTCCTGACCATAGTAAGATGTTATTTTCTATGTCTTTAATTGGAGATCATACTTAAGTAGGGGAGATTGGCAGAGTCAGGTTGGAGACCTGAGTCAACTCCCCGTGCTTACCGTGGGGGGCGAGTGATCGAGTAAGCACCGTGTTATGCGGGAATGCGCACTGTGTCGCCAGTGCGCAGCTACAGCCGGTGCGCTCGGTGCAAGCTTCCCACAGTTGCCGTGCTAGAGTTAACATTCATCCAGGAAGGATTGTGCCTGCTCAGCGTTCCTGGTCTCAGGTGCGTCTCTTCGGCCCAGGTTATCCTGCGCCAGCTCTACGCACGGTACCCCCAGTTCGCCAGCACAAACATATGCGACCTGTTACAACGCCCCGCGCTTGCCGGGCTACGGGGGTTATCCAGCCAGGACGGGTTGTGCCAGCCATAAGCTCCAGTGCGCCTCCACGGCCCAGTATACCCTGTGCCTGCTCTGCGCACCCGGCCTCCAGCGACATTCCCTAGTCCAGAACTCTCAGCGACGTTCACTAGTCCGGTGAGACCTATTCTGTGCTTTGGCAAAGTGGGTGGGGTTATATCCTGCCTGTTTGGCCCTGTCCGGGGGTATCATCGGATGGGGCCACAGTGTCTTCTGATCCCTCCTGTCTCAGCCTCCAGTATTTATGCTGCAGTAGTTTATGTGTCGGGGGGCTAGGGTCAGTCTGTTACATCTGGAGTATTTCTCTTGTCTTATCCGGTGTCCTGTGTGAATTTAAATATGCTCTCTCTAATTCTCTCTTTCTGTCTTTCTCTCGAAGGACCTGAGCCCTAGGACCATGCCTCAGGACTACCTGGTATGATGACTCCTTGCTGTCCCCAGTCCACCTGGCCGTGCTGCTGCTCCAGTTTCAACTGTTCTGCCTGCGGCTATGGAACCCTGACCTGTTCACCGGACGTGCTTGTTGCACCCTCGACAACAACTATGATTATTATTATTTGACCATGCTGGTCATTTATGAACATTTTAACATTTTAACATCTTGACCATGTTCTGTTATAATATCCACCCGGCACAGCCAGAACAGGACTGGCCACCCCTCATAGCCTGGTTCCTCTCTAGGTTTCTTCCTAGGTTTTTGGCCTTTCTAGGGAGTTTTTCCTAGGGAGTTTTTCCTAGCCACCGTGCTTCTTTCACATGCTTTGCTTGCTGTTTGGGGTTTTAGGCTGGGTTTCTGTACAGCACTTTGAGATATCAGCTGATGTACGAAGGGCTATATAAAAATAAATTTGATTTGATTGATTATTCCAGCTCCACGAAAGAAGCCTCCAGTGATGATCTATGGTCTGAAGCCTATAGAGATGATTCATGGCACGAAGCCTCCAGAGATAATCCATGGGCCAGAGCCTCCAGTGATGATCCAAGGCGCGGAACTTGTAGTGATGATCCATGGCACGGAGCCTGCAGCGACGGTCCCCAGTCCGGAACCTACAGCGACGCTCCCCAGTCCGGAGCCTCCGGCGATGCTCCCCAGTCCGGAGCCTCCGGCGACGGCCTGCAGCCCGGAGTCTCCGGCGCCGGCCTGCAGCCCGGAGTCTCTGGCGCCGGCCTGCAGCCCGGAACCTCCGCCGGCGGCCTGCAGCCCGGAACCTCCGGCGAAGATCTACAGTCCAGTTCCTCCGACGACGACGATCCACGGTCCGGTGGTACTGAAGCAGAGGGATCAGCGGGTGGAGCGGGGCTTACGCCCCGAACCGGAGCCGCCTCCTCTGCTGGAGGAGCCGCTGGAGGATAAGGTTATGTGGACTGTACTAGAGCCGCCATAGACAGGAGTTACCCACCCTACCCTACCTTTTTGTTTTTTGTTTTTTTTTGGGGGGGGGGGGGGGGGTTGTTGTTGTGTTTAGGTGCGGTCGGAGGTCGCACCTTTGGGGGGGGTACTGTCACGTCCTGACCATAGTAAGATGTTATTTTCTATGGTAGAGTAGGTCAGGGCGTGACAGGGGGTGTTTTGGGTTTTTCAATGTTTTGTATTTCTATGTTTAGTTCTAGTTTTCTATTTCAATGTTGTTGTTTTTTGGGATGATCTCCAATTACAGGCAGCTGGTCCTTGTTGTCTCTAATTGGAGATCATACTAAAGTAGTTTTTTTTTCCACCTGTGTTTGTGGGTAGTTGTATTCTGTTTAGTCTATGTACTTGACAGAACTGTGCGCTTTCGTTTTCTCTTTGTTATTTTTTTTCTTTAGTGTTCGTAGTAAAAATAAATATTCATCATGAGCACTCGACACGCTGCACCTTGGTCTACTTTCTACGACAGCCGTTACAAGGGGGATGACCGCGGCAGTTTTCCAATCTTTAGGGATCTCAGACGATACGAAAGAGAGGTTGAACAGGTTAGTAAAAGGGGTTGCAACAATTGCGGCGGATAATTTTAGAACGAGAGGGTTAAGATTGTCTAGCCCAGCTGATTTGTAGGGGTCCAGATTTTGCAGCTTTTTCAGAACATCAGCTATCTGGATTTGGGTGAAGGAGAAATGGGGGAGGGTTAGCCAAGTTTTTGTTGGGGGTGCAGAGCTGTTGACCAGGGTAGGGGTAGCCAGGTGGAAAGCATGGCCAGCCATAGAAAAATGCTTATTGAAATTCTCGATTATCGTGGATTTATCGGTGGTGACAGTGTTTCCCAGCCTCAGTGCAGTGGGCAGTTGGGAGGCGGTGCTCTTATTCTCCATGGACTTTACAGTGTCCCAGAACTTTTTGGAGTTTGTGTTACAGGATACAAATTTCTGTTTGAAAAAGCTAGCCTTTGCTTTCCTAACTGCTTGTGTATATTGGTTCCTAACTTCCCTGAAAAGTTCCATATCGCGGGGGCTATTCGATGCTAATACCATACACCACAGGATGTTTTTGTGCTGGTCAAGGGCAGTCTGGTCTGGAGTGAACCAAGGGCTATATCTGTTCTTAGTTCTACATTTTTTGAATGGGGCATGCTTACTTAAGATGGTGAGGAAAGCACTTTTAAAGATTAACCAGGCATCCTCTACTGACGGAATGAGGTCAATATCCTTCCAGGATACCCAGGCCAGGTCGATTAGAAAGGCTTGCTAGCTGAAGTGTTTTAGGGAGCGTTTGACAGTGATGAGCCGTGGTCGTTTGACCACGGACCCATTACGGACGCAGGCAATGAGGCAGTGATTACTGAGATCCTGGTTGAAGACAGCAGAGCTGTATTTAGAGGGCAGGTTGGTCAGGATGATGTCTATGAGGGTGCCCGTGTTTACGGATTTGGGGTTGTACCTGGTAGGTTCCTTGATAATTTGTGTGAGATTGAGGGCATCTAGCTTAGATTGTAGGACAGCCGGGGTGTTAACCTCTATGGGCTAGGTGGGACGCTTGCGTCCCACCTACTCAACAGCCAGTTGAATCCTGTGGCGCGTTATTCAAATACCTTAGATATGATATTACTTAAATTTTAAAAAAAATATGACTATTTTACACCATTTTAAAGATAAGACACTCGTTAATCTAACCACACTGTCCGATTTCAAAAAGGCTTTACAACGAAAGCAAAACATTAGATTATGTCAGCAGAGTACCGAGCCAGAAATAATCAGACACCCATTTTTCAAGCTAGCATATAATGTCACAAAAACCAAAACCACAGCTAAATGCAGCACTAACCTTTGATGATCTTCATCAGATGACAACCCTAGGACATTATGTTATACAATACATGCATGTTTTGTTCAATCAAGTTCATATTTATATCAAAAACCAGCTTTTTACATTAGCATGTGACTAGCATGTGACTAGCATTCCCACCGAACACTGCCGGTGAATTTACTAAATTACTCACGATAAACGTTCACAAAAAGCACAACAATTATTTTAAGAATTATAGATACAGAACTCCTCTATGCACTCGATATGTCCGATTTTAAAATAGCTTTTCGGTGAAAGCACATTTTGCAATATTCTCAGTAGGTAGCCCGGCATCACAGGGCTAGCTATTTAGACACCCAGTAGGTTTAGCACTCAAAGTCAGATTTACTATAAGAAAAATGATATTACCTTTGTTGTCTTCGTCAGAATGCACTCCCAGGACTTCTACTTCAATAACAAATGTTGGTTTGGTTCAAAATAATCCATCGTTATATCCAAACAGCGGCGTTTTGTTCGTGCGTTCTAGACACTATCCTAAAGGGTAAATAAGGGTGACGAGCATGGCGCAATTCGTGACAAAAGAATTCTAAATATTCCATTACCGTACTACGAAGCATGTCAACCGCTGTTTAAAATCAATTTGTATGCCATTTTTCTCATAAAAAAAGCGATAATATTCCGACCGGGAATCTGCGTTTAGATAAACAGACACAGGAAAAGAAAGCATTCGGTCGAAGCGGGCGCGCGCCTAAGCCCATAGTACTCTGAGTGGCCACTTGCCAAAAGCGATAAAGTGTTTCAGCCAGAGCCTGCCTCGATATCGTTCAACTTTTTCCCGGGCTCTGAGACCCTATGGAAGACGTAGGAAGTGTCACGTTATTGCACAGATCCTGAGTCTTCAATAAAAAGACCCAAGATGAAACACTACTTCTCAGACAGGCCACTTCCTGCTTGAAATCTTCTCAGGTTTTGACCTGCCATAGGAGTTCTGTTATTCTCACAGACACCATTCAAACAGTTTTAGAAACTTTAGGGTGTTTTCTATCCAAAGCCAATAATTATATGCATATTCTAGTTACTGGGCAGGAGTAGTAACCAGATTAAATCGGGTACGTTTTTTATCCAGCCGTGTCAATACTGCCCCCTAGCCCTAACAGGTTAAGCTTATCCAGTTTAGGTCACCTAACAGTACAAACTCTGAAGATGAATGGGGGCAATTCATTTACATATGGTGTCCAGGGCACAGCTGGGGGCTGAGGGGAGTCTATAACAAGCGGCAACAGTGGAGAAAGGTGGATTTTTAAAAGTAGAAGCTCGAACTGTTTGGGCACAGACCTGGATAGTATGACAGAACTCTGCAGGCTCTCTGCAGTAGATTGCAACTCCACCCCCTTTGGCAGTGCTATCTTGGCGGCAAATGTTGCAGTTGGGGAATTGTTGGAAATTTCTGAATTTTTGGTGGCCTTCCTAAGCCAAGATTCAGACACGGCTAAGACATCAGGGTTGGAGGAGTGTGCTTAAGCAGTGAATAAAACAAACTTAGGGAGGAGGCTTCTGACGTTAACATGCATGAAACCGAGGCTTTTACTGTTACATTAGTCAGCAAATGATAGCACCTGGGGAATAGGAGTGGAACTGGGGACTACAGGGCCTGGGTTAACCTCTACATCACCAGAGGAACAGAGGAGGAGTAGGATAAGGGTATGGATAAAGGCTATAAGAACTGGTCGTCTAGTGCATTGGGGACAGAGAATAAAAGGAGCAGATTTCTGGGCATGGGTGAATAGATACAGGGCATAATGTACAGACAATGATATGGTAGGATGTGAGTACAGTGGAGGTAAACCTAGGCGTTGAGTGACGATGAGAGAGGTTTTGTCTATGGAGGCACCAGTTAACCCAGGTGAGGTCTCCGCATGTTTGTGGGGTGGGATAAAAAATAAGCTATCTAAGGCATTTTGAGCGGGACTGAGGGCTTTACAGTGAAATTAAACAATAAGAACTACCCAAGACAGCAGTAGACAAGGCATAGTGACATTAGAGAGGCATAAAGCAATCACAGGTCTTGATCAGGAGAGCTAAGACAACAACGGGTAAATGGTGATGAATGGGTAGAGCGGGTCAGTTAGGTATATACAGGACTTGAGTTCGAGGCTGGGGCCGACAGATAAACAAAATGAGGTACTGTGTTATTGAAACAGTCCAGGGGGCATCAGCTGTGTAGTCGAGTGATCATAGGGTCAAAAGAGCAGCAACAAAAAAACATAGTTTGTACATCTCAATTGTCAGTAGAAACCACATTTGTTTAAGCAAGTCAGCCATATCAGCTATGTTTTTTAAAAAGGCAGTAAACGAGGCTGAATGAACTGTTTTGCTGCCAGACAAGGCCTTGCTGTCACGATCGTCTAAAGGAGTAGACCAAGGCGCAGCGTGCTTAGAGTTCCACATGTTTAATAAATATGAAAACTCACCAAAACAGATGAAGACAAAGCGTGACGTTCTGGGCTGCTCACAGGCAGCTACACAAACACAAGATCCCACAAAGCACAGGTGGGAAAAGGCTGCCTAAGTATGATTCCTAATCAGAGACAACGATAGACAGCTGCCTCTGATTAGGAACCCTACTCGGCCCAAAACAAAGAAATACGAAAACATAGAAAAAGGAACATAGAACGCCCACCCATGTAACACCCTGGCCTAACCAAAATAGATAACAAAAAAAAACTCTATGGCCAGGGCGTTACACCTGCTGATAGCCAGGTGTAGCAGTGATAAGGATTCACTCCATGGTGCTGGAAAGAAAGCTCTGCTGTTGGGACAGCTTTATGTAGGCCCTAACAGTTTGTGGGCACCGTTTGTCACCGTTATAGTGCAATTAATGTATTGTTTAGTGTTGTGTAGTGGCTTTACTGACATGAATCTAAAAAAAATATATAATATTTGCCCCACCAAGATTTACATGCTAAAATCGCCACTGTGGATTTTGTGGGTTTTGACATTCTTATTTAGGTGTCACATCCAGTCATAAATTAACACAATATATGTCACAACAGGTCTAAATATATGTGTCATGACAGTGTTATGACCATATTATGACAGGTTAGGGCAAGTTATATCAGCTGTTATGACATATTACCACACAGTTATGACTGTTCTGACACTAGGTGTCACGTAAAGTGTTACCATGTTTTCATATGATTTTCAAACAAATCATTTAAAAAAGTAGGACATCTGCGCAGTTCGATCCACCATAATAATTTAGCCTACTATAATTCATTTTCCATAATTTAAATTACGTTTCTGCTTATAATTTCCATGATTTGGTGGGCCATATTATAATTTCCATGATTTGGTGGGCCATATTATAATTTCCATGATTTGGTGGGCCATATTATAATTTCCGACATTTGGTAGGCTATTGTTTGTCAACTATAGTTAGATACATGCAGCTTCTCTTCTGTCACAACTTGTTGCCCTTTGAGACTAAATATAGTGGTGCTCACCAGAATAATGTCTTACATTGACAGAATGAATGCATTAGTAATTTAAAGTTGTCTGTTTTGTTTAGGGACTGGGGAGAAAACGCAATAACAAAGATAATAAAGATTGGTCCTGTGCAAAATGTCCAAAGTCATCAGTTTGACCAGTTTTATGGAAATTAAAAGCTGAAAAAATGATGAAACACGTTTCTGATAAGACTTCAGTTGGTCTTGGTACATATTTTATGTGGTTGAATACTTGCATAACAATGGCATTTTCTTAAAAGATACAGAAAGAAATCATATTTCTCCACTATTATTATTTAAAAAAGATATATAATTTCACTGCAAGAAATGCATAATTGTGCAGGAATTCATATTATATTACATGTAAGAGGTTATAGGCCTACAGTCAGTGTCCATATTTCAGTTACTATTCCATTTAACTCATATGAACTAACATTAGGAATATTCTGTTTATTCATGGCTAGAGGGATACTCGCGGGTGCGATATCAAAAGGTGCATGTAAACAGCTTATCCTGAATAAGACCTGAAGAGTGATATGAGTTACTACTAAGAATACTGAGTGCATGTAAACGTGGTCATTGTGAATATTAAATTCACCTCCACCAGCATCTCCCTAAAACTGTGAATATTACAATGTGCATCATCATGTGTCGCACACCCAACCGTAAATGCCAAACCCCATCCACACCAAGCCAAAGACAGCACAAACATTTGTAGCCTCTTTACTATGTTCCTCTCTGCCAAGGGGTGTGGTCCAAGTGGTACAGGTGGTTGTGCTCACGTACAGTGGTCCTACACCTGTATAGTATATACAGGTGTAGGATCTTAATTTGAGCCAGTTTTCTACAGCAGGGAAATAATCCTGCAGCAAAAGGAAATGTGAATTTTTATGTCGATTTTAATTCATGGTTATTTTTGGAAGGGATTGATAAATTATTCGTAAAGGAAAAATCATTGTCTGACATTTTAACGTCGAAATTACAAACTTCAGAAGCCTTTTTAAAATCTCAAATACTCTACACGTTTTACATTTCCTGCTTTACAGGAAAGTTCTCCTGCGACAGGGTGATCAAATTAAGATCCTACATCTGTAGATGTGTAATACCTTATTTATCCTAAAACACTCCCCCCACCCTGCTAAAATCCTCTCAGAGTAGAAGTTGCTCTAATCACAGATCTAGTGTCAGCTTATCATCTCTATTTCCTGACAATAACCATTGGGAGCGAAACTCAAAACTGAGATTAGATCAATGTCATGGGGCAATGGCATTTTACTGCTTGTAGCACTCCTCAATAACCCCCTCCCTCTCTCTCTCAGTCGCTCTCCCCCATCTCTCCCTCACCTTCAATCCCTCCCCCCCCAACCCTTACCCTCCCATCAATCTCTCTCTCTAGCCCCATCTTTCCCACTCCTCTATCCCTCCCCATCCCCTCCTCTCCCCCACTCCCCATCCCCTCCTCTCCCCCACTTCCCATGCCTCCCCCACTCCCCAACCCTCTCCCCACCCCCACTATTCCTCATTTCTGAATCTTGCTGATCCCCTTATTGCTGGCCCAGTCCTAGTAATGACATCATTGGCTCCCGCCTGTGCCAACAGAACTCAATAAAGCTCAGGAGTGTTTGAATGTGCATGTGCACCAGCTGCATTGGGAGACCTGGGTGTGTTGTATGTGTGCTGCGTATGCAGGATTGAAAAGCATTGTATACTGGCTGTTCAATCATTCAAGCCATACAAATATTTGAAAACATTATTTATTCCATTGACCTGACAAAAATATGAGGTAATGGTGAACATTTCTATGTGTACCATCTTGCACTTAAGGTATTTCTTCTTTGGAAATGGTTGTTGTGTGAGTGTAATTTTCTCTTTTTTGTTTCCAATAAAGAACATATTAAAAAAAGTCTATCAATTCTTTGCCCTGGGCTGAGTAGACTAAAATAGTGTGGTGAACACAGCAGACAATGGAGCTTTAGAGTCTGAAGGCAGCAACCTATGTCAGCCAGTCTCCCATGGGCATGCCTAATGACAGTGTACGTCTGGGCCTTGTGGTGGAATGGTGAAAGCAAAGAACTGCAATTAAACTACGATGCCCCTCTCTTTCTTTCTCTCCCACTCCGTCCCATGATCCTTTTCTAAGTATTCCTCCTTCCATCCCTCTATCTCCCTCTCTTGTTTTACTCACCATTGTCTATCTCTCTCTCTCTCTTTCTCCTTCACCATCTGCCACTCCTTCTCTCTATTCCCCTCTCTCCATCACTCTTACCCCTCTGTCGCTCTCTTCATCCTTCCTTTGCTCCCCACTTATTTCCCCTAACCTGTCTCTACCCCTCCACTCTTGTCCATCCATACCTCCCTCTATCCCTCTTTTTCCTCCTCTCCACCTTCCTCCCTCCTTTCCTCTCTCCCAACTCCCTTTTCCCTCCACCTCCTCCCCCTCTCTCTACACACTTCCTCCCTTCCCCTCACCCTCCCTCTCTTCCCTTAAATAGTAAAGCTAGCAAGACAACAGGGGCTTAGCCGATGGTCTGGTTTCTGGCGGCTTGTGTGTCAAGCAGCACCTTCTCTCAAAAGGATGGGGAAGGGGAGGAGGGAGGGATGGAGGGAGGAGGGCTGACACCGCATGGTGATGTCATACAAAATGACATCATCCTCTGGGCAGGAGCCAAGGGACCTGGCGAGTTAGCATCCTCCAGCGAGAAGGAGAGAGATAGATAGAGAGAGAGAATAAAAAGAAGAGCTGATGACAATTGGTCCCATTTAATCTTTTTTTTTCTTGCTCTCATTCTTCCATGTCCTCTTGTTCTTTCTAGTTCCATTTCGCTCTGTGAGCAGGTAGCGTAACCCCCCGAGAGAAATACACAGCAAGACTGCAGACAGGCAGCAATAAAATCAATACTAAACAGCACCCCCCACACACACACACACATACACATAAACACATACACACACCCACACACACACATACGCATAAACACACACACACCCACCTCACCCACACACACACCCACACCCAAACACACATACGTACAAATACACAAACACATACACATAAACACACATATACACACACACACAAATAAACACATTAAGGCACACACATGTTCATTCATTAATCGAAACACAGACACACACACACACACACAAATTCATATGTCACACCCCTCTCGTTTCTCTGCGTGATTCCACAGTTGTCCACTTAGCTGTGCTGTGCTCCACTGTGTGCTCCCAGCGTGCCTCATAATCCATCCTTCTGAATCTACTACTGAGGATGAGGAACAGCCTCACCATCACTGACAAATAACTCACCTTCAGCTACATATTGTAGCTCCAGATCAAATACTCTGATGTAAAAATGCATTAGTTTTAACAAACACTGTCTGTCTGTCTGTCTGTCTGTCTGTCTGTCTGTCTGTCTGTCTGTCTGTCTGTCTGTCTGTCTGTCTGTCTGTCTGTCTGTCTGTATATTCTCACCAGGACATAAAGGGATCATCAGACGGGAATCGATCTGTCTCATCACTAAGTTGGATCCTCCTGACAACAAAGGTAAAAGATAACAAAGAGATAAAGCTACTCTGAGAGCAAAGAGGAAACCAACAATGTGAGATGATTCATATACCAACAAGCTCTCACAGTCTCAATGCAGAATTAGACGTTCATCCATGATTATCAAAGTGTTTAAAGTTAAGTTCAGGCATTACATCCAAATGTTTAAGGTTAGGGTTAAGTTTAGGGATTAACTCTGACATCTTAAATGTAGGCATAACTCACAAATCTTAAGTTTATGCATAACTCCCAATGGTTAAGGTAAGGGTTAATGTTTGGGATAGGCTTAAGAGAGAGAAGGGGAGAGTGAGAGAGAGAGAGGGAGAGAGGGAGAGAGAGAGAGAGAGAAAGAAGGAGAGAGAGAGAGAGAAAGGAGAGGAGAGGAGAGAGGAGAGAGAGAGGAGAGAGTGAGAGAGAGTGAGTGAGAGAGAGAAGGAGAGAGAGAGGAGAGGAGAGAGAGAGGAGAGAGAGAGAGAGAAAAAAAGAGCGAGAGAGAGAGAGATTATTTTAATACTCTCAATACATGAACATAGCTTTACAGACCCTCTTAAACTTTCATGCAGACATAAACGTACATATAAACAAACACAAACAAACACACACATGCAGAGCCCACACACATACACTCATCACAGACACATTTGGCTTGTGGTATATACAGTCGGAACATACACGTAGGTTGGAGTCATTAAAACTCGTTTTTCAACCACTCCACACATTTCTTGTTAACTAACTATTGTTTTGGCAAGTTGATTAGGACACCTACTTTGTGCATGACACAAGTAATTTTTCCAACAATTGTTGACCGACAGATTATTTCACTTATAATTCACTGTATCACAATTCCAGTGGGTCAGAAGTTTACATGCACTAAGTTGACTGTGCCTTTAAACAGCTTGGAAAAATCCAGAAAATTATGTCATGGCTTTAGAAGCTTCTGATAGGCTAATTGACATCATTTGAGTGACTTTGAGGTGTAACTGTGGATGTATTTCAAGGCATACCTTCAAACTCAGTGCCTCTTTGCTTGACACCATGGGAAAAT
Source organism: Salmo salar (assembly GCF_965601325.2). NCBI lineage: Eukaryota > Metazoa > Chordata > Actinopteri > Salmoniformes > Salmonidae > Salmo > Salmo salar. Next base: position 39,468,467 of record NC_138315.1, read on the forward strand.
CAAAAGAAATCAGCCAAGACCTCAGATTTTTTTTTTTTTACTTCCACAAATCTGGTTCATCCTTGGGAGCAATTTACAAATGCCTGAAGGTACCACGTTCATCTGTACAAACAATAGTACACAAGTATAAACACCACGGGACCACACAGCCATCTTACTGCTCAGGAAGGAGAAGCATTCTGTCTCCTAGAGATGAACGTACTTTGGTGTGAAAAGTGCAAATCAATCCCAGAACAACTGCAAAGGACCTTGTGAAGATGTTGGAGGAAACAGGTACAAAAGTATCTATATGTAGGAAAATATAGGAAAATGTTGTGAATTTATTGAAGCAACATCAAGACATCAGTCAGGAAGTTAAAGCTTGGTTGCAAATGGGTCTTCCAAATGGACAATGATCCCAAGCATACTTCCTAATGTGTGACAAAATGGCTTAAGGACAACAAAGTCAAGGTATTGGAGTAGTCATCACAAAGCCCTGACCTCAATCCCATAGAACATTTGTGGGTAGAACTGAAAAAGCGTGTGCGAGCAAGGAGGCCTACAAACCTGACTCAGTTACACCAGCTCTGTCAGGAGGAATGGGCCAAAATTCACCCAACTTATTGTGGGAAGCTTTTGGAAGGCTACCTGAAACGTTTGACCCAAGTTAAACAATTTAAAGGCAACACTACCAAATACTAATTGAGTGTATGTGAACTACTGACCCACTGGGAATGTGATGAAAGAAATAAAAGCTGAAATAAATCATTCTCTCTACTATTATTCTGACATTTCACATTCTTAAAATAAAGTGGTGATCCTAACTGACCTAAGACAGGGAATTTGTACTTGGATTAAATGTCAGGAATTGTGAAAAACTGAGTGTAAATGTATTTGGCTAAGGTGTATGTAAACTTCCCACTTCCACTGTACATGTTCCTCCGCTCATGGCCGGATGTGAGGAATGACACCCCTCTCTCACAAACACACACACACACAGTAACCCCCACACACACAGTGATGTCAGTGTGATGGTCTCACCACTCCCACCCCACACACAAAGGCCATTTCAAGCCCTGTTTGGAGTTACCTTCCCTCTCTCCATCTCTCCCATTTCACTCTCTCCATCTCTCCCATCCCACTCTCTCCTCCCATCATCTCCAAACAGACATCTCCTTTTTCTTTAAATTTCCCTCCATTATTCTATCTCTCCCCCTTGGCTTTGAATGAGTTTCTTTCTTTCTCTCTCCCTTTCCCCCGCTCTCTCTCCCTCTCCCTTCTCTCTCTCCCCTCTCTCACACCTCATCTCTCTCCCTCCCCTTTCTCTCTCTACCATCCCCTCTCTCTCTCTCTCTCTTTTTCTCCCTATCTCTGTCTCTGTACAGTATTAGTATGGTTATCATACTCTTGGCCTTTCTTAGTTAAAGGCCTCTCTACAGATGTAGGAGCTTAATTTGACCCATGTTGTCAGAGCAAAATAATCCTGCAGCAACAGGACTTTAACATTTAGTCCATAATGTTGCTTGATCGGTGGTTAGGCTATTAACTGGACAATTGTAGGTTACATGAAAAGTGCAATACTATTAGTATAATTGAGTGCTAGTGGTAGTTTTCAGTGAAAATATGTAAATCACGAAGCTCATCTGCATTAAAATCTTACATCTGTAATAAATCACCAGCTGAGCCCCAGTACATGTGTGTGGCTCTACCAGTGTGTTTATCAGTGAGGAAGACCGAGAGCTTCATCATTACCACATCACGTCACCCCGCTCCTCCGCTCTCTCCACTGGCTTCCAGTCGAAGCTCGCATCCGCTACAAGACCATGGTGCTTGCCTACGGAGCTGTGAGGGGAACGGCACCTCCGTACCTTCAGGCTCTGATCAGGCCCTACACCCAAACAAGGGCACTCCGTTCATCCACCTCTGGCCTGCTCGCCTCCCTACCTCTGAGGAAGCACAGTTCCCGCTCAGCCCAGTCAAAACTGTTCGCTGCTCTGGCACCCCAATGGTGGAACAAGCTCCCTCACGACGCCAGGACAGCGGAGTCAATCACCACCTTCCGGAGACACCTGAAACCCCACCTCTTCAAGGAATACCTGGGATAGGATAAAGTAATCCTTCTAACCCCCCCCTTAAAAGATTTAGATGCACTATTGTAAAGTGGTTGTTCCACTGGATATTATAGGTGAATGCACCAATTTGTAAGTCGCTCTGGATAAGAGCGTCTGCTAAATGACTAAAATGTAAATGTAAAATGTGTTGTTCCTTACATTTTACATTTACATTTTAGTCATTTATCAGACGCCCTTATCCAGAGCGACTTACAGTTAGTGCATTCAGCTTAGACAACCACATATCACAGGCATAGAAAGTATGTCTGAGGGGGTGGGGGGGGGGGGGGGTCGAGGTGAGGGGAAGGATTATTTAAGATACTCTTTGAAGAGATAGGGTTACAAATGTCTTCGGAAGATGGGCAGGGCCTCTGCTGTCCTAGCTTCAGGGTGAAGCTGGTTCCACCATTGGGGTGCCAGGACAGAGAAGAGCTTGGACTGGGCTGAGCGGGAGATGCCCAGAGACCTGAGGTGGCAGAAAGGAGTGCTCGGGTTGACAGAAGGGTTACGTTTAATGTATGTTTATCAGAAGAGGCTGGTGGGAGGAGCTATAGGAGGACGGGCTCATTGTAATGGCTGGAATGGAATAAATGAAACCGAGTGAAACATTTTTTCATATGGTTTCCATATGTTTGATGTGTTTGATACTGTTCCATATTCCATTCCAGCCATTACAACGAGCCCGTCCTCTCATAGCAACTCCCACCAGCCTCCACTGGTGTATGTGTGTGCCTGTGTGAGAGAGAGAAAGTCAGAGCAAGTGAGAAACTATGTGAAAAACTATATGACAAACTATATGTGGCTTATATTTGCTCCAACAACAGCAAGTGCCTCGCAGCCCGTAGATTTAAACTTTGACAGAACAAGACAGGACAGGACAAGACAGGGCAGGACAGGACAGGATGGTCTAGCACAGACACACAGGAAGAGCTGGCCCTATGTGAGCAACTCTATAAGCACTGCCCTAGAAAATAGAACACCTATTGTGCTGTGTGTGTGTGTCTTTAACTTCCTGTTGGCCTTCTTAGATATCCCCCTTTCCCTTTCCCTTTCTCTGTGTATCCTGTTGACATACAATGCATTCGGAAAATTCCGACCCCTTCACTTTTCCACATTTTTTTACATTACAGCCTTATTCTAAGCTGGATAAAAAATATATATACAGTACCAGTCAAAAGGTTGGACACAAATACTCTTTATTTTTTACTATTTTCTACATTGTACAATAATAGTGAAGACATCAAAACCGTGAAATAACACATATGGAATCATGTAGTAACAAAAAAAGTGTTAAACAAATCTAAATATATTTTATCATTGAGATTAAGTAAGTAGCCACCCTTTGCCTTGATGACAGCTTTGCACACTCTTCGCATTCTCTCAACCAGCTTCATGAGGTAGTCACCTGGAATGCATTTCAATTAACAGGTATTCCTTGTTCATTTGTGGAATTTCTATCCTTCTTAATGTGTTTGAGCCAATCAGTTGTGTTGTGACAAGGTAGTGATGGTATACAGAAGATAGCCCTATTTGGTAAAATACCAAATCTATATTATGGCAAGAACAGCTCAAATAAGCAAAGAGAAACGACAGTCCATAATTACTTTAAGACATGAAGGTCAGTTAATACGGAAAATTTCAAGTGAGGTCGCAAAGAAACATCAAGCACTATGATGAAATTGACCCTCATGTGGAACGCCACAGGAAAGGAAGACCCAGAGTTACCTCTGCTGCAGAAGATAAGTTAATTAGAGTTACCAGCCTCAGAAATTGCAGCCCAAATAAATTCTTCACAGAGTACAAGTAACAGATACATCTCAACATCAACTGTTCAGAGGAGACTGCGTGAATCAGGCCTTCATGGTCGAATTGCTGCATAGAAACAACTACTAAAGGACACCAATAATAAGAAGAGACTTGCTTGAGCCAAAAAAACATGAGCAATTGATATTAGAGAGGTGGAAATCTGTCTTTTGGTCTGACGAGTCCAAATTTGAGATTTTTGGTTCTAACCGCCGTGTCTTTGTGAGATGCAGAGTAGGTGAACAGTAGATCTCCTCATGTGTGGTTCCCACCGTGAAGCATGGAGGAGGAGGTGTGATGATGTGGGGGTGTTTTGCTGGTGACACTGTCTGTGATTTGTTTAGAATTCTAGGCACACTTAACCAGTATGGCTACCCCAGCTATCTGCAGCGATACGCCATCCCATCTGGTTTAAGCTTAGTGGGACTACCATTTGTTTTTCAACAGGACAATGACCCAACAGACCTCCAGGCTGTGTAAGGGTCATTTGACCAATAAGGAGAGTAAGGAGAGTAATAGAGTGCTGCATCAGATGACCTGGCCTCCACAATCACCCAACCTCAACCCAATTGAGATGGTTTGGGATGAGTTGGACTGCAGAGTGAAGGAAAAGCCGCCAACAAGTGCTCATTATATGTGGGAACCGAGAGACTGAAAAACAGCTTCTATCTCAAGGCCATAAGACTGCTAAACAGCCATCACTAACATAGAGGCTGCTGCCAACATACTGACTCAACTCTCTGGCCACTTTAATAAATGGATTTAGTTAAGCTATCACTAGTCACTTTAAATAACGCCACTTTAATAATATTTACATATCCTACATTACTCATCTCATATGTATATATTGTATTCTATACCATCGTCTGCATCTTGCATATATTTATATGTACATATTCTTATTCATCCCTTTACATTTGTGGGTATAAGGTAGTCGTTGTGAATTTGTTAGATTACTTGTTAGATATTACTGCGCTGTCGGAACTAGAAGCTTAAGCATTTCACTACACTCACATTAACATCTGCTAAGCATGTATATGTGTCCAATAAAATTTGATTTGAATTGATTTATGTGTTATTTCATAGTTTTGATGTCTTCGCTATTATTCTAAAATGTAGAAAATAGTTAAAATATAGAAAAACCCTTGAATGAATAGGTGTGTCCAAACTTTTGACTTTTACTGTATATATCATCAATCTACACACAATACCCCATAATGACAAAGCAAAAACAGGTTTTCAGAAAATGTTGCAAATATATATAAAATACAAAACAGAAATACCTTATTAACATAAGTATTCAGACCCTTTGTTATGCGACTCGGAACTGAGCTCAGGTGCATCCTGTTTCCATTGATCATCCTTGAGATGTTTCTACAACTTGATTGGAGTCCACCTGGGGTAAATTCAATTGATTGGACATGATTTGGAAAGGCACACACCTGTCTATATAAGGTCCCACAGCTGACAGTACATGTCAGAGCAAAAACCAAGCCATGAGGTCGAAGGAATTGTCCGTAGAGCTCTGAGACAGGATTCTGTCGAGGCACAGATCTGGGGAACGGTACCAAAAAATGTCTGCACCATTGAAGGTCCTCAAGAACACAGTGGCCTCCATCATTTTTAAATGGAAGAAGTTTCGAACCACCAAGACTCTTCCAATAGCTGGCCACCCAGGCAAACTGAGCAATTGGGGGAGTAGGGCCTTGGTCAGGGAGGTGACCAAGAACCCGATGGTCAGTCTGACAGAGCTCCAGAATTCCTCTGTGGAGATGTGAGAATCTTCCATAAGGACAACCATCTCTGCAGCACTCTACCAATCATGCTTTTATGATAGAGTGGCCAGACGGAAGCTACTCCTCAGTAAAAAGCATTAACTCTGAATGTTAAGGTAAGAGTTAAGGTTAGGTATTAACTCTGAATGGTTATGGTAAGAGTTAAGGTTTGGGAGAGGCTTAAAACAAAAATCTCATAAACAACTTTCTATCACTGGATTCGATCTTGCACCTTTGCAATCAGAGGCAGATGCCTTCACCCATCCGCCATCCTCATCCACAACGCCCACCGCTGCCCTTAGTGGCCAGTTTCCATGTCATCTCCTGATGTCCTCAGACATGGATGGATGTTGAATACTGACTTGTATCACGGGTGACCTGGCTGAAAGAAACAAAGATGTACAGAGCCACACACACAGCATCGTTGTGTGAATGTGAGTCATTAACAGAGTCCTCCCACACAATATGTCCTTTCAGTTCCTCATATTATAAATACCTGCTATAATTGGGTTAACTATCATACTGTTGTTGTTCTAATCATTTCCATGGCAATCCTTATCTCTTTAATTATATCGCAGTCTGCTGTTTGTAATTTAAAAAAATCTGCCGTGAAACTCTACATTTAAAATACAATGTAGTTAGTTACTATTGCATATGAATGAACTGAGGTTGGTGGGTTGCTCCATGTCATTTCAGAAAACCAGTGGTGAAAAGTACTTAAGTAAAAATTGTTTTTAGCTACAACTTAAGTCGTTTTTTGGGGTATCTGTACTTTACTTTTCTTTACTATTTTTGACAACTTTTACTTTTACTTTAACATTACTAAAGAAAATAATGTACTTTTTACTCCTTACATTTTCCCTAATGCCCAAAAGTACATTTTGAATGCTTAGCAGGATGGAAAATGGTCCAATTCACACAACTATCAAGAGAACAATCCTGGTTATCCCTACTGCCTCTGAGCTGGCGGACTCACGAAACACAAATGCTTCATTTGTAAATTATGTCTAAGTGTTGGAGTAGCCCCTGGCTATCCGTAAATTTTAAAAACAAGAAAATTGTGCAGTCTGTTTTTTTTTTTTTTTATGATTTTTTTATTGTTCATACTTTTACTTTTAATTCTTAAGTAGTTTCCCACTTATCCTCTGGGTATTTATACCTGTGTTATCTGTCTGTCTGTTGCCAGTTCGTCTTGTTTGTTCAAGCCTACCAGCATTTTCTCTCAGCTCCTGTTTTTCCCTAGTCTCTCTTTTTCTCGTCCTCCTGGTTTTGACCTTTACCTGTCCTGACCCTATACCCGCCGACCTGACCACTGCCTGTCTCTGACCCTGACCCTGCCTGCCGTCCTGTACCTTTGCTCTACCTCTGGATTGCCGACCTCTGCCTGACCTGACCCTGAGCCTGCCTGTCGTCCTGTACCTTGGCCTTTTCTCTGGATTATCGACCCCTGCCTGCCTTGACCTGTCATTTGCCTGCCCCTGTGGTTACAATAAACATTGTTACTTCACACAGTCTGCACTTGGGTCTTACCTTGATTCCTGATACTTTTACTCAAGTATGACAATTCGGCACTTTTTCCACCACTGCAGAAAACCATGAAACCCACCATCTCAGATTGTTCTGAAATCGTTTCTGTAGTTAGAAACAGATAAGATTAGCCTTACTACACCATCATTTTGTTGAAATATAATTTGACCTCTGAGAAATTGAGCTTATTGATTGCACCCAAATTGGCCATTTTAACGGATTCATATAATATTAAATAAATATAATACCTAACATCAGATTTTTAACAATGAGTAAGACATGAGGAATCCAAATAAATGGTAAAAAGCCACCCACGGACCTCGCACACCCCACACCAATCCCACCCCAACAACCAGTATACAGTATTAGGTCTCAATATCTGACAAGTAGTATGGAGCTGCGGCTTGTAGCATTGTTTCTCCTTCCTATGTAATGTATTCTCAGTTAATTTGGTGATGTTTTTTCCCCGCTGTTCAGAGATAAATGAGTCATTGAAGTTGTTGGGTTTATGTCCCATCCTACATCCTGACATTACCATGTTCTGACCACTAGATGGTGCAGTTCCTGCTATTAGGTATTTTTTTAAAGAACCCCCCCTTCAATTTTAAAGGGATAGTTCACCCAAATTACAAAATGTCTTATTGGTTTTCTTACCCTGTAAGCAGTCTATGGACAAGGTATGACAGCAACCTCATGCTTTGGTTTTTTATACATGGCCACGTTTTCAAATGCAAACTTTTCAGCATTTGTGGCACAAGTCAAATGCAAGTCAATGGTACTTATACTTGTATTTTCACACTTCTTATTCAAGTCATCTATAAGTAACATCATTGAGTTACACAATCAATTTTTGTATACTTCAGGATGATTTGAACAAGTGTGAAGATGCTAATATAGGTACCATTGACTTGCATTGGATTTGTGCGATGAATTCTAAAAAGTTTGCTTTTGAAACAGCTGCCAACAAAACCTGTGTTGCTGTCACACCTTGTCAATAGACCTCTTACAGGTTAAGGAAACCGATATCATGTTGTAATTTGGGTGAACTGAGGGGGGGCTTCAAACTTATTTCACCTAATAGCAGAAACAGCACCATCTAGTGATCAGAACCTGGTAATATGTCAGATGGGAAATAAACCTTAGAACTTCAATGACTAAATGATCTGACTGGGGGGGAGAAGCAATACTTCAAGCCGCAACTCCATACTACTTGTCAGGCACAAGAACTGATACTATATACTCGTTGTTGGGGAGGATTGGCGTGGGGCGTGGCGGTTCCGTGTTTGGCTTTTGACAATTCCGTTGGATTTCTCATGTTTAACTCATTGTTAGAAAAAAGTTTGGACCAAATCAGATAACTATATTTATTGAATATTATATGAATCCTATACATTCAAATGTCCAATTTGAATTCAATCAATTAGCTTAATTTCTCAGAGATCAAATTATATTTCAACAAAATAATGTTGCAGAAATAAATTCTCATCTTATCTGTTTCCAACAACAGAAAATGATTTCAGAACAATCTGACATGGTGGGTGTTGAAATCCTCTTTCTTGTTCTTTTTGAAGGGGAACGACCCTGGTGTTATTATTTTCAGACAAAACAAAGAACGCAATATTGTGTACATTTACAATATCTTCCGCTTCTACTTATCAGCTCCAGTGGCATGCTGCTGTATGTTATTCTTGCCTTCTGTGTTTCAAATCCTAATCAAACACTTTCTCTCTTCAGCACCATTTGTTACAAAAATGATTTGTCTGGAGGCATGCTGTCTGCGTGTCATTACAAAAAAATTAATTCCCCTTGTTTTCAGCAGTTAGAGTCTGGAGGCGGTTTGAAACACACACACACACACACACACACACACATGCACGCACACACATACATTGTGCAGCCTTAGTGTAAATCAAAGGTCTGGTCGTCTGGAGGGAGCAGGACGTTCTAGCTGTCTTCTCCTTTGAAGACAACAGCAGTGTGTTTGGAAAACGAGTGGAACCAGACTCATAACGGCATGGCGTCCCAAACACACATACACACACACACACACACACATGCTCATACGTGCGTCCACACACACACACACGTATACAAGCACAGCACACTACACACAGCACACTACACACAGCACACCACACACAGCACACCACACACTACACACAGCACACTACACACCACACACTACACACAGCACACTACACACAGCACACCACACACTACACACAGCACACTACACACAGCACACCACACACTACACACTACACACAGCACACTACACACAGCACACTCGTAGAACACTATGATTTTCAATTTGAATTTGTTTTCCTTTTAAATTATTTTTGCTTTGTGTATCATTTGAACAAAAGAGAGAGAAATGCACACAGAGACGAATGTAAAGACATTTAGGGTGCCACTTTAGGTCACTGGAAGCCACTAGACTACTGAGCTGCAGCACGTTAGACTACTGAGCTGCAGCACGTTAGACTACTGAGCTGCAGCACGTTAGACTACTGAGCTGCAGCACGTTAGACTACTGAGCTGCAGCCCTTTTGCTCTGAGCTGCAGCCCTTTTGCTCTGAGCCTGTGTCTCTGGTTTGGCATGAATGACCTTTCCGATGAGCAGCAGATCAGTCTGATGATTACCCCTTCCCTTTTGCATTCTGACTGTACGTCTGCCCACACACCATGCAAATGAGCTGATTGTTATAATACAGGGACTGACACAGTACAGAAGCATTGGCAGACATGCAAACTGATCACACACAAACACATAGTTAAACACATCAAACAAGTGTGTGGGCGACTGGTTTGTGTGCGTGTGTGTGATATGAGTATTCATAAAATTACCTCTAGTCGAAATTATTGTAATACTTAGCCCGATCAAAGCGTTTATCCAGTTAGACAAAAATAATCACCGTCATATTTTTATTCGTTTCAAATCTAACAAATGTTATCTTATAGCAAATAGGCCTAATGCAAATGAAAAACATGAGAGAGACGGGAAGTGAAATGTGAGGACAATCAGGAACATAAAATTCTAAGGTTGATCGATCAATGAACTCGTGACCCTGACGGGCTGACATCAATGTTGCACTCATACCTCCAGCGAAGCAGTGAACGGAGGAGTTTGGTTAGAACAATTCTCAACACGGTCCGGTCACCTCTTGTTTTCTGTCAATGATTTCGTAGCCTAAAAACTTGTACAAGTTGATCTTAATTGCAGACTTGATATATGTATATATATATATAAAAGGATATTTATATATGGGTTTGTTTGTTTCATCTTGCCGAAGTTTGTTTGATAAATCACCAAGTAACCTAGGCTATTGTTTCCCAGAAAAACCCGCAATTCAAGATTTACATCAATCCTCGAATGTGAATTAATGATGACGTATGGCAATCTAAGCTTTGCCTAACTAAAGTGACACATTGTAACCGTTTCTCTCCCGTGATCTGACGACTGTACACTCATTGTCATGATGCTAAAGGTAAGTCATTCATACAAAAGGTATATTGAGGTGAGTGTAAGTGATGTAGGCCTATCTAGCCTCTATCCGGAGTTTAAAAAGGTATTGCTAGTCTCAGTCACTGGTGTGTCTAATTCAAGGTGAGTCCTGCCCTGTCTTGCGTGGTGGTTACTTCAGTGTGGACAGTAGGCTTATTGCATTAGGCTACTTTGTGAAAGTAACTTTGGACATCACGGTTATAAGATGTTTATAAGATTGGCACAATATTTTTCCCTCTTCTAAAAGGTATCTCCAGATATATAAGGCGTTTATTCTGTCATTGACAGCAAATTCTGGACTGGACATCTGTTTTAAAATGAAATATCCTTTTGATCCCCTTCGAATTACGCGGATTTCAAGATTCATGCAATTCTGAATAAATAGGTCTAAAGCTCATCTTTCTTATAGGCTAGCTACTTTACGAAAGCAATCTTTGGTCACATTTCTAAAGATGACTTTTTTTTCCAAATATGAGAAAAAAGCTACAAGCATCACAATGCTTATTCACATAGAATGTTGATTGGACATATGCTTATTCACATAGAATCTTAGTCTGATGATGTTCTACAAAGATCTTCAGCGATTGTTTCTCAACAAAGTTAGTTTAGGCCTATAGGAAATTCCTGAGTAAGGAATTATTATTTCAGACTTCATTTTGACCACGATAACCCAAAATGTTCTATCTGCGTCCATGCATTTTAAGGTGAGCCAATTCGATATGAGCAGGCGATTTTGTCTGTGGCGAATTGGGATTCATCCATAAAAATACTAGCCTACCCCACAAAAACCGTAGAAAATGCAAAGAACCAGGACAAAATCGAAGTCATGTTTCGCCATCTTTGTTTGATAAATAGGCGAACAGTGAAATAAATACGAGACAATAAGATAAGGCAACATGTTAAATATTCACTATTCACACAGCACGACCCCGTTATTATTTTGATAAAGAAGCCTACTATCTCAAAATAGCCACATAGGTTGCTGTTTAAATGCCGGCCGGGGATACGCTGAAATTCATGTCCAAATGGGTGTAAAATAACACGTTTTCAGCCCTATCCTGAATCAAATATATTTCGAAGTTTACAGCTGTTTTCTCAAATACGCTTTTGATTTCTTTTAGTAGTGCATTTGAAGAAAAAAGGAGCAATAGGTCATTTCTGGAAAACAGTTGTGCAAGAGCAATGTTTTTCTCTTCCATAAATATAGGCTAGCACTTTTTAAATCAACTTCCTAAACGCCTCGTCCCTTCAAAAATAACACTTTACGCGATACTGGTCTCTCCATTAATACCTGCATACATTGTTATAGGATTTGTATTCAGACAACAATACGGCCAATGCCAATAATAGGCCTAATGTATCGATTATGCACTTCTCCATTAGTCTGTGCAGTTTATTCCTAAATATGTCATTTTGGGAGTTGATGGACTGCATAGGCCTAGCCTTAAATACTGCACATAGACCTCCTGTCAAGATACTTTGGTCACGCAGGCCTTCTCGGCCCTATGGTTTAGAGGCTGTTTGAAAGTCTGGAGAATAGCCTTAATATTATTCAAATCCATGACCGACACAACTGGATTTGATTTTGAAATAATATTCAGGTTCATTTTTGCGAGAACTGGACCAACAAACAGGATAGGTCACGCAACAAACACAACAATAACAATATGAAATGGCCATGAGTAGCCTAGACTAAATGCATTCAACCCACTGGCTATGTTGTCGACGCCTGATCGCCTATACTCTAATTTACACCAATGAAACCAGAGACTTGGGGCACTAAGTGGAAATAGCTGAAATGTTGGGTCTTGGACTTAGCGTTTCAAAACCAAACAAAGAGGCTCTGATGCGTAACAGGATAACATTGGCTTCAAGTGGCCTCATGCTTTATAGCTGATGTTCTCCTTTTTTTAAATGTAGTTTAGCAGCACAGCTGCAGGCAGCAGTTTGCATGTAGACCTTCTGAGTTTATTTTAGTCGCTTCTTTATTCCATTTAGAGAAAAAATATGAAAATATCCTATTTCGTTCTCTCAAAGTCACCCTGTGAGTTTGCGGGCTGAATGGTGCTCTGTGAGCAATATTTTTCAGAACGATGTAACGGTGATCTCACAGGGACAAGTCGCTCTGAAAGGACACTGGTATTTTATTGTTCACAAAAAATGGACAGTTCGATCAACGTACACTACGTTTGCACGTGCGGGTCCGTTGTAGCCTATTGTCTAAATTAAATTGGACACTATCTCGCCTATAAAGTGCATTGCTTATTTTTGAGGATTGTATTCATGTTAGAGGGCAGTCTAGCCTTTTTGCTCACTATCCCCCCGTTTAGTTATTTATGGTTCATGGAAAATACTTGAGGGGACGCATAGCCTATAATAGCCTATTGAAGTTTCTGTGGTGCGCTTGGAGAGATTGTCCTGTCATCAGTGAGGCGCAGCCATATAGATCCTATTAAATTACTAGTAGTCTTCTAATTCCTAATTCTATGGGCGTGGCGTTGCAGATAATGTTGTTTCACTATTCCACACAGTTTCGAGTCTTTTGTATGTTTCATTTACCTCAAGTTCCAGCCTCAAGTTCCAGCCTATATGGATTTTTCATTGTTAGTTAGGCCTAATGCATCTTTATGGGAGATAGTAGGCCTAATACAAGCATTTCGCTGCACCCACTAGGCCTATTACAACTTCCAAACGGTCTACGCGGCCAAGAAAACTTTGATTCAATAGAATAGACTGCGTAAAAGCATAGGCCGTCATTTTGTGGATATACAAAGATATCCTATGGATGCAGTGATGTCTGAGTAATTTCCCTCACGTCTGTTGCCTGTCATCTTTGTCAAATGAAATGGAGAGATGAGAACATGGCTTCGTGGTGGTGGCAACACTGTCTTGAGTGAACTTCATGATGCAACAGTAACGGCGGGAAACGGACAGCTCATCTTTTGATTTTAGGACACTCCGAACCATCTTTTTGCAGGCTATTCGATTTAACAATTCAATGCTACTCAACCCCATTTCCAAGTTGTGATAGCCTATATGAAAACAAGTTAGAGTGCTCAAAGGGCTACTTAGGGATTTTTATCTAATTCCCAAGAGTCAGATGAACTCATGGATAGGCCTACCATTTTTATGTCTCTGCATGCAGTTTGAAGGAAACTGCTAACTAGCGTTAGCGCAATGACAGGAAGTCTATGGGTCTCTGGGACTTGAATGCTAGCATGCTAGTAAATACCCATAGACTTCAAGTCATTGCGATAACGCTAGTTAGCATTGGCTAGCGAACCTTTATCTAACTTCTTTCATACTGGACACAGATATATAACAATTATATCCATGAGTTCATCATGCCAAAATACCGAAGTATCCCTTTAAAGCTTAAACTGGAATTGTTTCCTCCCTCCACGGAGACTCCATGGAGCTATCCAGCTTGCCAACCACTGGAGGATGAACACCTTCAGCCTAGCCTATACGTTAGGTCAGGGAGTCATCAAGATGCTGTAGGAAGAATTTGGTCTGCATGTGGCGTCTCTGTGCATTTCCCGGTCCTATATCTGACTGCCGGCCAGCTAGGACTCCACAGTCTCCGATGCGCACGGCGAGCGCCCCGTAGACCATACCCTTGGTGGTGTTGGGGCTTTTCACTCGTGTCTGTTGGAGTTTGGAGGGATGCTGGTCGTTCGAGAGCACGTGATCTGATCAGACAATTTTGTCTGGCATTTTGAAGAAGGTTTTTTTCTGTCTACATCGTGCGATCCAGACTCGAATGTTTTGCGCTCATAGTCTGTTTTTTTTTTGCTTCTCGCTCGCTCTCTTGTGCCACCGCTCCGCCTCCCCCTTTTCGCAACATTGACGCAACCTATAAATACTGGAACAAAAGAACAACTTCCTTGAAGCCTGCTGAAACTGCACTTAATCTGGACATGGATCCTTGTTGTCAAGTGGATGAAAATATCGAGAGGATATGATTAAGTATATCTTCCAGCGAGTTGAGCTGTGTGACCCCACTCGAACACTCGTCTCCAAGGCGCATAGTAAGTGTCATTAACCATTCATATACTCTTTCAACTTTTTTCTTTTGATGCCGGGGTTGTGTCGTCGATCTAGCCAGTTGCACCCCCTTGATGGATTTAAATGTGTAAAGGAAATGTTGAGCATAGGTTTATAGGTTTGTTTGCGCTTTGTTTTCCATGGAAATTGGACACAAAGTGCCATCAGATTCATCTTGAATTTCGATCTCCTTTAATAAACGACTCTGACCTGTACCTTATTGAAGCCAAGTTGATTCATTTGTTTTGAGTTGGAAAGGAATTTGCCATTAACTAATCTCTTTAAGTGGATAACACTGGTGGCATTGTCTTGTTTACTTGTGGTGTCTTGTCATCTTGCAATGTCTGACAACAGTAGGCCTATAATTGGTAGGCCTAAATACCCATTCTAGATATAATTCTTCAGCGTTTATTTTAGGATACTCAATTGGCATTCGTGCATATCGTTTTTTTTCTAGAATAGACCGAATATAAAAGGGTTGCAGTGTAGGCTATTATAGCGAGTAGCCGGTTTAATGGAATAGGCTACTACATTGATAATCAACATGCCGCAACTCCAAATTAATTTCTATCACATGTCATTTATTCACAAAACCCTCTTTCTGTCTTGGATTTAAACGTTGTCCCGTGTTTTAATCCACCACTAGCGCAGACAAACAGTTCTTGTCCCTTTGCTTTGTCGCGCTAGTATTTTCACAGTGCGAACAAAGGACTGGGGATAGTCCGCTCGGCAGAGAGCGTCAGTGGAAAGCAGGCGGGCTGTTTACAATAATAACACGATCCCAGTGACGTCGTCTAACTGACAGCGGCCTCCACCAGAGGTAAAGCCGCTTAACCATCGGCAACACACTATATTTGGAAAGTGGTTACATCATCGAGGTACAGAAGTAGGAAGGCGGGACTTCCGCAGGAGTTTAGCGCTTTTCGGAGTTCAGACCGCCAAAGGCTTACTCCTAAACGTATTCACCAATGAATCAAGTGTTTGCACCGACCCATTGTTTGGTCTATGAAGTTGTGTGAAACATGAATGCTAATATTCGCTGTATATTTCTAAATCGTTTGAGAAAGGGCCAAGCAGAAATTTGTCAGCCTTCTCTCCCTTGCACCCTAGCTGTGTATAATGGCATTTGTACTCCTGGCATTTTGCACGCTTAATGTGATGTCTGTGTGTGTGTGTGTGTGTGTGTGTGTGTGTGTGTGTGTGTGTGTGTGTGTGTGTGTGTGTGTGTGTGTGTGTGTGTGTGTGTGTGTGTGTGTGTGTGTGTGATGTCTGTGTGTGTGTGTGTGCGTGTGGGGGGGGAGTGGGTGTGTGTGTGTGCGTGTGGGGGTGAGTGGGTGTAAGACTCTACAGCTAGACTGTGGCTACTTGTGCTGCAAGTCCTTAGCTTTGCCAAGCATGTGATATAATTTAGCACGTAAAAAGGTATGTTTTCTATGCTGATAGTGATAGACACACTTTAGAATTTTAATATTTTTATACTAGACATAATATGAATGTCTAGGGCAGAGTTATTTTTTTACTAGCTGCTAATTCAACTAGTGTATCAGTTATGTAAGGAAAGTGCTATAATGAAACGTGTGTGTGTGTGTGTGTGTGTGTGTGTGTGTGTGTGTGTGTGTGTGTGTGTGTGTGTGTGTGTGTGTGTGTGTGTGAGAGAGAGAGAGAGAGAGAGAAGATTCATCAGGGGCTAGTATGACCAGTGTACCGGCTTTTTGCTAAAAAGGGGTCAGAGGTCGATGTTGTGTTTTCAGGGTGACCTGATAGCGACTATTAGCCATTCATGAATGTGATGTTGCACAAGTGTGCGGGTTGGCCCCCTCCCAAAGGGGAGGTGCCCTAACACGCCCCCTCTAACCCCTCCACACACCACTCCACCCCCTGCCCTGCTGACAGGAGTACAAGGGGGCAGCTGCTACAGATGTCTTTAGGGGGAGGGGCACCAGGCACACATCAATAGAGGGCTTATTGGAGTGTCTCTTTAGTGCACTCTCTCTGGGACACACAGAGACGAAGAGGTCTTCAGATACAAACAAGTGCAATAGGGACAGGTTATGTTATATGCATTTATGAAGGCCTATGAATGTGTGCTCACATACAGTGCATTCGGAAAGTATTCAGACCCCTTGACTTTGTCCACATTTTGTTATGTTACAGCCTTATTCTAAAATTGAAGGGGAGCAACGCTGCACAGCTATTTTCAGGTCTCTCCTGAGATGTTCAATTGGGACCAAGTCCGGGCTCTGGCTGGGCTACTCAGAGACATGTCCCGAAGCCACTCCTGTGTTGTCTTGGTTGTGTGCTTAGGGTCGTTGCCCTGTTGGAAGGCGAACCTTCCAGGGAGGAGGACTGAGGTCCTGAGCGCTCTGAGGTCCTGAGTGCTCTGGAGCAGGTTTTCATCAAGGATCTCTCTGTACTTTGCCCCATTCATCTTTCCCTCGATCCTGACTAGTCTCCCAGTCCCTGCCGCTGAAAAACATCAAATCAAATTGTATTGGTCACTTGTATTGTATTGTAGTGAAATGCTTATGCTTCTAGATCCGACAGTGCAGCAGTATCTAACAGGTAATATCTAACAATTCCACAACAAAACCTAATACACACAATCTAGTAAAGGAATGAGATGAGAATATATAAATATAAAATATATGGATGAGCAGTGACAGAGCGGCGAAGATGCAATAGATAGTATAGAATAGATAGTGTAGGATGCAGTATACAGTATATACATATGAAATAAGTAATGTGAGATATGTAAACATTCTTATAGTGTCATTATTAAAGTGACTAGTGTTCCATTTATTAAAGTGGCCAATGATATCAAGTCTGTAGGTAGGCAGCCGCCTCTCTGTGCTAGTGATGGCTGTTTAACAATCTGATGGCCTTGAGATAGAAGCTGTTTTTCAAATTCTCTGTCCCAGCTTTGATGCACCTGTAATGACCTCGCCTTCTGGATGGAAGGGGGTGAACAGGCAGTGGCTCGGGTGGTTATTGTCCATGATGATCTTTTTTGCCTTCCTGTGACATCGGGTGGTGTTGGTGTCCTGGAGGGCAGGCAGTGTGCCCCCAGTGATGCGTTGTGCAGACCACACCACCCTCTGGAGAGCCCTGTGGTTGTGGGCGGTGCAGTTGCCGTACCAGGCGGTGATACAGCCCAACAGGATGCTCTCGATTGTGCACCTGTAAAAGTTAGTGAGGGTTTTCGGTGACAAGCCCAATTTTTTCAGCCTCCTGAGGTTGAAGAGGCGCTGTGGTCCATTTCAGTTTTTCGGTGATATGTACACTGAGGAATTAAAACAATTCCACCTTCTCAACTGCTGTTCCATCAATGTGGATAGGGGGGGTGCTCCCTTTTCTGTTTCCTGAAGACCATGATCATCTCTTTTGTTTTGCTGACATTGAGTAAGAGGAAATTTTCCTGACACCACACTCCGAGGGCCCTCACCTCCTCCCCTGTAGGCTGTCTTGTCATTGTTGGTAATCAAGCCTACCACTGTTGTGTCGTCTGCAAACTTGATAATTTAGTTGGAGGTGTGCGTGGCCACACAGTCATGGGTGTACAGGGATTACAGGAGGGGGCTGAGATCGCACCCTTGTGGGGCCCCAGTGTTGAGGATCAGCGGAGTGAAGATGTTTTTTCGTACCTTCACCACCTGGGGGCAGCCTGTCAGAAAGTCCAGT
This sequence comes from Salmo salar, assembly GCF_965601325.2. Taxonomy (NCBI): domain Eukaryota; kingdom Metazoa; phylum Chordata; class Actinopteri; order Salmoniformes; family Salmonidae; genus Salmo; species Salmo salar. The sequence continues at coordinate 39,486,892 of NC_138315.1, forward strand.
CCACAGGGCGGGGTCAAGACCCAGGGACTCAAGCTTAATGATGAGTTTGGAGGGTACTATAGTGTTGAATGCTGAGCTGTAGTCAATGAACAGCATTCTTACATAGGTATTCCTCTTGTCCAGATGGGATAGGGCAGTTTATAAATGTGATGGCAATTGCATCGTCTGTGGACCTATTGGGGCGGTAAGCAAATTGAAGTGGGTCTACGATGACAGTTAGGGTGGAGGTGATATGATCCTTGACTAGTCTCTCAAAGCACTTTATGATGACAGAAGTGACAGAAGTGAGATACCCACAGTATGATGCTGCCACCACCATGCTTCACCGTAGGGATGGTGCCAGGTTTCCTCCAGACGTGATGCTTGGCTTTCAGGCCAGTTCAATCTTGATTTCATCAAACCAGAAAATCTTGTTTCTCATGTTCTGATAGTGCCTTTTGGCAAACTCCAAGCAGGCTGTCATGTGCCGTTAATTGAGGAGTGGCTTCCGTCTGGCCACTCTACCATAAAGACCTGATTGGTGGAGTGTTGCAGAGATGGTTGTCCTTCTGGAAGATTCTCACATCTCTACAGAGGAACTCTGGAGCTCTGTCAGAGTGGCCATTGGGTTCTTGGTCACCTCCCTGACCAAGGCCCTTCTCCCCCAATTGCTCAGTTTGGCCGGGCGGCCAGCTCTAGGCAGAGTCTTGGTGGTTTGAAACTACTTCCATTTAAGAATGATGAAGGACACTGTGTTCTTGGGGACCGGAAAACATTTTTTCGGTACCCTTCCCCTGATCTGTGCCTCGACACAATCCTGTCTCGGAGCTCTACGGACAATTTCTTAGACCTCATGGCTTGGTTTTTGCTCTGACATGCGCTGTCTACTGTGGGACCTTATATAGACAGGTGTGTGCCTTTTCAAATCATGTCCAATAAATTACATTTGTACCATGCCTCCTAGAGGTCAAGAGTTTGATATCAGACCATTTCTTACCTGAATATGTTACTTTACTTTGATTTGTCTTGCCTTCCAGGTTACCCACTTGGTCATTTTGTATATATATATTATTTTCTGGAACAATTACATGCACCCATCTCATTGCTATTTAATTATTAGAGATATACAAATGTTTTTTTGCACCCACCATGCGTCATGTCCGCATTGGTCATGTGAGGTGAAATGTGTATATTTTGGGATGTGAACACTCAGTGTGTTTGACTTGACGAAGATCAGTTTCGGATCGAAAAGTTATCAATAAGTGGGAGGAGGAGGAGGAGGAAGAAACCGTGACGGAGCAGCATGGAGAGGAGGATGTTAAAGGTGCCAGTAGAATAACACAATACTGTACATATTGTCAGATACTATGTCATTTCTTTCTCCTTGATATAAAACATGGGTGGCAGGTAGCCTAGTGGTTAGAGCTTTGGGCCAGTAACCGAAAGGTTGCTGGATTGAATCCCCAAGCTGACAAGGTAAAAATCAGTTGTTCTGCCCCTGAACAAGGCAGTTAACCCACTGTTCCCCAATAGGCCGTCATTGTGAATAAGAATTTGTTCTTAACTGACTTGCCTATTTAAATAAAGGTTAAATAAATAACAAATAAAGCAGTGAATTGGGAGCTTTATCCATGTGGGGGCCTTCTTGTTCTATACTAGTGTTCTTTATTAGCCCAGCACCTATGTTTTTAAGGATGTGCGAATGACCACAAATTTTTCAACAAATTACATTTACCACAGGTGGACTCCAATCAAGTTGTAGAAACATCTCAAGGATGATCAATTTCGAGTCTCATAACAAAGGGTGTGAATACTTATGGAAATAAGGTATTTATGGGTTTTGTCTTTATTCTAAAACCTGTTTTTGCTTTGTCATTATGGGGTATTGTGTGTAGATTAATGAGAAAAAAAATGCATTTAATCCATTTTAGAATAACGTAACAGAATGTGGAAAAAGTCAAGGGGTCTGAATACTTTCCGAATGCACTGTATGTAATAATGTAGTAATAATATAAGGAGTAAACTGCACACTGCGGTTCACCAGTCTCCATTAAAATGCACTTTTTCTTTTAAAAAATGCATCTGATATCTGTATGCACAAGTTTAGTGTTTAGTGCGCACACAGGTCACATGAGTCCCCAACCATATGGCATTTATCTGGAGTTGACACTACTCTGTAAACAAGCCATTCCTCCACTCTGTTTATTACTCTATTTAGACTAAATCGTCTATTCGTTGCCATACCAAGCGGCGATGCAACCAGTCAAGATGCTCTCAATGGTGCAGCTGTAAAACTTTTTGAGGATCTGAGGGCCCATGCCAAATCTTTTCAGCCTCCTGAGGGGGAAAAGGCGTTGTTGTGGCCTCTTCATGACTGTGTTGGTGTGTTTGGACTATGATAGGTCCTTAGTAATGTGGACACCTAGGAACTTGAAGCTCTCGACCCGCTCCCCTTCAGCCATGTCGATGTGAATGGGGGCGAGCTCAGCCCCCTGTTTCCTGGTGTCCATGATCAGCTCCGCTGATGTTGAGGGAGAGGTTGTTGTCCTGGCGTCTCTGACCTCCATGAAGGGTGTCTCATCGTCGTCGGTGATCAAGCCTACCACTATCATGTCAACAGCAAACTTAAAGATGGCGTTGGAGACGTGCACAGCCACGCAGTCGTGGACAGGAGAGTACAGGAGGGGACTAGGCACCGGCCCTGAGGGGCCCCCGTGTTGAAAGGTCAGCATGGCGGATGTGTTGTTGCCTACTCTCACCACCTGGGGGCGGCTGATAGGAAGTCCCGGATCCAGTTACAGAGGGAGGTGTTTAATCCCAGAGTTCTTAGCTTAGTGATGAACTTAGAGGGCATTATGGTGTTGAACGCTGAGCTTTACTCAGTGAACAGCATTTTCACGTAGTTGTTCCTTTTGTCCAGGTGGGAAAGGGCAGTGTGGAGTGCAATAGAGATTGCGTCATCTGTGGATCTGTTTGGACTGTATGCCAATTGGAATGGGTTGAGGGTGTCTGGGTTGATGGTGTTGATGTGAGCCATGACCAGTCTTTCAAAGCATTTCATTGCTACAGAAGTGAGTCTTACAGGGCGATAGTCGTTTAGACAGGTTACCTTAGTTTTCTTGGGCACAGGGACTAGAGTGGTCTGCTTGAAACATGTAGGTATTACTGATTGGGTCAGGGAGAGGTTGAAAATGTCAGTGAAGACACTTGCTAGCTGGTCAGTGCATGCTTGGAGTACAAGTCACTGGACAGGCTCACGTCACTGGACAGCTCTCAGCTGGGTTTCCCTTTGTAATCCGTGATAGTTTGCAAGCCATGCCACATCTGACGAGCGTCAGCACCAGTCTAGTAGGATTCGATCTTGGTCCTGTATTGACACTTTTCCTGTTTGATGGTTCATCAGAGGGCCATGGCTGCCACCCTGTCATGGCAAGTTGTGGGTGGCTGGGTAAGGGACCGGTAGGACAACCAGGTTTACAAACTGTACGATGGATGACTGGACGGAGGGAGGGATGGACAGACAGAGGTAGAGAAACCGAAACATCATGATCTTATATGCACACTAGGCCATGTCAGGGCGTCAAGCCAAACCTTGCTTTGTGTGTGTGTGCTGACATGTATTATGCATGTTTGCATGAGACACTGCAAGAGTATCGTGAACTCCCCTGTTGCCAACATCCATTTTCCCTTTGTGGTGCGATGTCGTCCTGTGTCTGTTTGAAGTGTGAAGGAGGCCATCCTCAGAGTCACTTGAGGAAAAAGCAACCCTCAAAACCAAGTACTCATCCAATGAGAAGCAGCTGAGTGTTACAGCCAGCCTGGCCATACACGCAAGTCTTCTAACATGAAATCAAATTACATCAGAGGCTAAATCAGCCTCCCCAGCGTGGCCAACTGTGTGCTGGGTCGTCCCACTGTGCCTGAACTGCTCTTCTGCCACCACCACACTGTGGCTGTTGTTCCCTCTCACTCTCACTCTCACTCACGAACTCACTAACACCCATCAGGGCAAGGAGGCAGGGGAGAGTCCCCCCCCCCCATCCCTCCCCGTATGTTCCAAACGTCCGCTAATGAAGAGATGCATTATGATGTGATTTCATTTAGTGCCCCTGCGAGGGAAAAAATAAACCCTGTGGATAACAGAACAGTGTGAGTAGCATGGTTCATTTGTGAGGTGACATGTGACTCTTGTTTTCGTGAGTCATAAGGATCTCTCCCTCCTTAATGCAAGGCAGTGTGTGTGTGTGTGTGTGTGTGTGTGTGTGTGTGTGTGTGTGTGTGTGTGTGTGTGTGTGTGTGTGTGTGTGTGTGTGTGTGTGTGTGTGTGTGTGTGTGTGCGCACGCACTGTGTGCTCATGTGACAGTGACACAATGCAGAACAAACTGTGTAGTATTCCGGGGGATGGGTTGGGCTTGGGCAAGGCTACTGTGTACAGCTGGTAGTAAAGGGAGACCCATAGTCCTACTACTCACATTATCTCCTAGATGTATGTCATGAAGCTGAGAAGTAAACAGCATCTTCTTGTCCAACTAGTTGCTTTTAACCTTTAGCAATGGTGGTGAATTTGTTTCGCTCGCACACTCCCTCTTATTCTCTGGCTTGTCTCCTCTTCTTTTTCACTTTGTGAGAAACACATAATTTAACCGAAGTGTATTGATCCTGTAGATAGCTGGTAAGTTGTGTGCGTGTTTTGTCTTGTGTGTTAACTTAGGCTAGCATCAGAGTTTTCCCTCCAGGCCATGGGGGTGTTTTAGCTGGGTCATCCCTGACTCTCCACACGCCTGTTTAACAACATGGAGCTCCTCCTAACTGGCTTCCTGTCCAAACCAGTTTATCTGTAAACAAGCAATTTTTCCCCTTCCAGTCTCATTGTCCACACTGTACCAGCAGGCATGTACACAATGAATGCACGTCCTATCTCTCTCTCTCTCTCTCTCTCTGTGTGTGTGTGTGTCTCTCTCAAAGTGTACTGCCTTTCACTGAGACAGATTTTACTGAGAACTCAAACACTTGTTTGATAATCAGATGAAGTTTTTACATTTTTTATTTAACCTTTATTTAACTAGGCAAGTCAGTTAAGAACAAATTCTTATTTACATTGACGGCCTACTTGTAAAGCCCCCCCTAACCCAGACGACGCTGGGCCAATTGTGCGCCGCCCTACGGGACTCCCGATCACAGCTGTTTGTGATACAGCCCGGGATCGAACCCGGGTCTGTAGTGACGCCTCTAGCACTGCAAAGCAGTACCTTACACCGCCAGTTAGTTTGAACAGCTTTATGTATTTATTAAATGTATGTTTTCTGAATGTCATTTAGAAAGATTAAGATTGGGAAGACAATGGCAGAATACAAACTGTAAGTTTACTCATTTTGTTAGATTAAAGTTTTAAGAAACATGAGTTCCAATTTGTCTGTTGACATCCGAGCTGTTTGTCAAGAGTGCCTGTCTAAAAACAAATGTCTACCTCTCTGTCAAGGGTGGCAAAATTCTGGTAACTTTCCCTACATTCCCCTGTTTTCCAGAATTCCTGGTTGGAGGATTCCGGATTTCCTATTATAATTCCGGGAATCCTCAAACCAGGATTTCTAGAAAACTTGAGAATTTGGGGAAAGTTACCGGCATTTTGCAACCCTAAGTGTAGGTCTGTATTTGTACCCATCACCATGTTGAAAATCATGTTACACACCTGACCCTAGCTCCCTCTCCTTCCTGAATAGTAGATCAGGAGTGTCTTTTTCAAATGAGGCCTGGATGTTAAGCAGAGCAGATGCTGAGGGCCCTGGTGTATTGTAGACATAACAGGTGTGTGTTTTTTTAAATATATATTTTTTTATTATTTAACTAGGCAAGTCAGTTAAGTCGGTGCACACAGCGCAGGAGGTGATAACAGGATGAAATGGCTGTCGGTGCACACAGCGCAGGAGGTGACAGGCTGCTTATTGACAGGTTGTTCTGCCCAACCGTGTCCTGGCCTGGCCTGTCTGTACACGGCTGGGAATTTCGGTGTATAGCACAAACCAAACAGCCACCCTATGTATAGGCTATGCCTACAATTCAGCATAAAGTTATATAATAGGCATCTCACACATGATCTCTTAGAATCAGGCTATCATACAATGTAAGATAATTATTAATCTAAACAAATTTGGCATTGGCGGCTATAGGTAAATTGCAAGAGAATGGATCCAACAAAGTCGCTCAGTTAGTCTCGGCTGGGCTATTCAAGCCTGGTTAAAGACTAAACTCGCGTTATTGGCCTCGTGTCTGTTCAAATAGCCTATGTTCATTGAGAACTCCCTCTGTCTTTCATATGTCTGCGAGAAAGTATCTCCTACACTTCAAAGCAGTCTTACAAACTCTACAGCGGTGCAAGTTGCCATGGCTGGCAGAAATTAAGCGGGAGTGACGGAGAGAGGCGCCCGCCGACTCTCCTCCAAACCCAACCCCCACGTTGTGCCGCGCATCATCACCAGTGGGGTGAGCGAGCGCTGTGCTGCTGTTATGCTGGTGGGTAGAAAGTGCAGTTATTTCCCATTCCCTATATACACCTCTTTAAGTCTGTTGTCAATAACTTACATCTATGCGTGGCACAGACTATACCCCCCTCCCCAATAATTTAGTCTGGCAGTTGCAGTCTGATTAGTATTTTATTCAAAGGAAGGTTAGAAAAGAAGTCTGACATTCTTAGTAAAGTGTTGCCTACTTCAAATCAATTGCATAAGCAAAACAACATCTGGTCTGGATCGGTTGAAAGGTTTGAAAGTAGCTTGAGTCTACATCCCGGTGCGTGAGTAAGTAAAGAGGGTTATCACCAGTTCGCCTTGTCAGGGTGAATTTCGTAGGCTACCGTGCTCTTTTGCTGTTGACGTTCAACCAGGAAATAATCATTTTTAAAATCTGAATTCTTATCCTTCAACCACCTCATCTTTATTTGAGTAATACTTCGGAGTTTAAATGGAACATTGGTGTTTAGCCTAAGTGTGGAAATAGGACTATATAGGCTATTATACGTTTTTACGTTTTAATATGGGCTGTATACTTTTTTTTCAGGTCCTAAAGCGTTAACTCCCCCCTCCGTTGGCCATTGAAGAGAACGCTGCGTGGGCTGCTAGATCATTTGAGAGTGCATTTTCCTCCTCCAATCCGCTACACAGAGCACACTCCCCATATGCCCAATGGGGAGTAGGGGTGGCTCTAACGAATTTGAATGAAGAGGGTAGCTTTCGGCGCCATTTTCGAGTGAGCTGCGATTGCTTCAACAGCTGAGAGGAGCGGCTGCAGTGGGTAGGCAAGACGAGCTCTGGAGCTGTCGCAAGACACGGACATTATTTTCGGAGGCTCGAAAAATATATACAAAAATTATCCCGAAAAAGAACACCGATGGATAAAGAAAAGGGAAAGAAGGCCAAGACTACGTCGTATCAGGACTGGGGGAAACGTTAGATAGTTAGCCAGCTACTGTAACGTTAGCATTACTAGCGATAAGAAATTGGTGTCTGACTTGGCGTCTGTGTAGAAATGTAACGTTTATAAATGCATTTACGACAAATAAGTGGACCTCTCTAAAAAGAACCAAACAGTTTAGAAAAATATTTCAGGGTCGATTGAGTGGAGAATGACCGGCATAATTTAGATTTTTTTGCGTTTTAGTCATGTTTTAGGACGTTCCGTTTGAGCGGGAGGTGGAAAAGCGGGAGGCAGTGGAGTGAAGAGCCAGTCGGCACCGCTGTCAACAACATGCACTGCGAGCTGAATCTTCATATCGTTGGCTTCCTCTTGAAAACGCTGCAAGGATTTTTCTGTAATGCTGAGGACATCTTTTCATGGTTTGATTTATTCCTTTTTTTTTCAAATGTATTTTTTTTTAGGAATTTAAAAGTCTTGTTTCACGTTTTTATCACGTTTCTAGCTAAGTTAACATTGGTGGATTCGCCTGATTGAAAACGTTATACAACGTTTTATGGTAAGTGTCCATTGATTGCTGTTTTAACTAACAAGAGAACGTTTGTTAGTCAACTAGCAAATCGACAATTCCAGCAGCTTGGCATACGATGTCTACAGTATTTGCTCAATGATTGTCATGTTTGTTTTTACCATCCCGATACAATTTGCCTTTATGAGTAACTAGCTGCGTCGTGTAACGTTTTAGGTAGTCTGATTTTGCCTGCCGGAACAGTTGCCACGTTTTGCTATCATTCTTTAGATTCATCGTGACTTATTAGCCTACTTTTTTTTTTTTTTTTTTTGCATTGGACATAATATCAGCTGTAGTTATCGTGTTTTGCCTTTGATTGAGAGGGCGTGCTTCCTCAGTCAGGCGAGTGCCACATTGTAACGACTGTGATTACAACATAGTGTGCAATTTTTACCAAACTCTTGGCTACTGTATCCTGTACGTGAGCACACGATAATCAAATTGCACATTGTACGGCCAGTGTCAGGACTGCTTGATTGTGATACAATGTTTCAATATTGACTGACTGATACCAGGTAGTTAGAATATGAATTGCATTGAATAGTATGCTATAATGTAACGTTTGCTACCGAAGTGAGTCCTTTTCTGCAGTTTAAACTGCTAGTTCAAGAACTTGTGCGATTTATTCTGTGGATGAGGAGGCGGCTTGCTGGCACGAGTCAGATGCAGTAAAGTAGTCTCATACGAGTCATACTTGTTTTGCCCCGTCTTTCAAGACTACTGAAATCGTGGCGCTGTGTAGAACATGCATGTAGCTCTCTCGCTATATCTCAAAGTAGAAAAAAATGGTAGTCCTACTCAACATGGAAATATATTATTTTCCCACAATATATAGACTACACTCGTTTTTGTAATCCTGCCTCACCATTACCTTTAGCTACTACACTGCTCATACAGAATAACCCACTGTTCTTTTAGTCTTATTTTTTTTTATCCTGACCTCCTTTCCAGCAAACAATTATATTTTTGCGTAACAATCATCTGAGAATTATTTTTTTTATCAACACACCACTTTGATACAGCTACGACTTTATCGTAGCGGTAAGAAGAACTTAAACAGTAGATTATGATAATTAACGTAGCAGGTTAGGAGAATTAGGTTAAGTTTAGGAAAAAGGTGAGGGTTAGTGAAAATGCTCTCCTAACCTGCTACAAAGAGTAACTTGTAGCGAAGTGACTACTCAGCACTTCCCCCTTAGTCGCCGCTGCAGTGGGGGTCAATTGTCCCGACTGTCAATTATCATAATTGATGTAAATGTTTCTTCTCCTGTCATGTGATGTCAAAATGGGGTTAACAAGAGTGAACATGGGCCATTTTCCACGTCAAGCGGTCCCAGGCGCTTTGCGCTGAGGCCAAAAAAGGCCCCTCTAGGTTTTTTTATTGTATTTATTTTGTGGGTGGTGTGTATTAATATAAAAAATACACAGCATTCTCAACAGTTGAGGCTTTACTAATGTAATTTATTTAAAGTTGAATATGACACACTTTTCCCATTCATTTGTCTCAATTATTTTTTTCCTGTCAGAAAAAATATATTGATTACTTAGGGTTGTGCTAAAGATTTTACAAAACTGAGTTAAGTCTAAACTGTACATGTCCTCTACAGTATAACCAAAGATGTACTCGCTGCTGTTGAATCCAGGGAGTATATTACTGATACAGCCTTATGTACAGCGAAATATCAGTTATACTTGAAGCTAAGACAATATGTATTGTTGCTACCATTGTTGCACAACAAAGACAATATTGCATTCTGTATCAATTAGGCCACCCATATAGATAGTTAGTCAGTTAAAGCATATAGGAGTTTCTTTTTTAAACCCAGAGCTTAGACGGGAGTAGTTCTGATGGCATTTTGTTCCTGTGACCTCTGCTGAACTCGGCATGAGGGAAAATCCCTCTGAAAACCACATTGTGGAGGTGGTGATGCATGAGGCTTTAAAAAAAATTAAGGCAAAACTTCATATGATCAAGATTTCACATTGACACATTTTCATTTAGAATGACATTCTAAATGAAAATGTGTCAATTTGAGGAGGAGTGTTAGGTTTGTGTGAGTGTTTGGACAATGTCATGCACCATGTGAAATGTACTTTACTGTTTTTTAGTAATAGCAAGTGACACCCGTGATTATTGGTATGTTTGTGTTTACTTAGACACCAATCTGCACTTGCCAGTTTAAGAAACCCTCCAATGCAATATAAGTCAGTGTAGTTGTGAGCAAGACATGCAGCACGTATAATGCTCACATCTACAGTAGTTTTGTATCATACATTTCCTCAAGTGATCCTAATGTTTGCACAGCAACATTTGCAGGAAGTAGATTGAAATTAGCATAGGCTAAATTATGTTGCAGATAAATGTAATGAATATTCTTGGATGTGTGAAATATTAGTGCTAGCTCTCATTGTAAAAAATAAAAAAAAGAATAGATCTGCTTTATTATTAGTCAGTTGAGTAGGCTGGTAGTGAAACACGGAGTGTTTGTGCAGTTCTAGAACATTAGTATGACATTCTGTGACTCATCATTCTGTGTTCTGAGGCCCCGCTGGCAAAATGGGCTCCCACCCCCATTTCCTGGTGGAGTTGTGCCTCCTCTCTGCTCACACGTGTGGTAGCTGGTCTATAGAGAACCACCCCATGCAGCACAAACTGTAGTATTGAAATTCACCATGATGCGAGCAGGTTTTTACAGGTTTTGTTGGTTGTTTTCCAGGGCTCTGTCATGGTGTGCTTCCACAACTGCAGTATCACAGGCAGGCCAGAGAGGCTATCATGGTGCCTCCCTCATAAAACAGGATACTACTTAACACGTCCTGATCATTTTTACTTTTTAACCAGTTCAGAGCAGAATCCATGTTTTGTTTTTATTATTTTGGGAGTGTGACTGGTATGTAAAGTGTATGCCTACTGTTGATGTCAGATAAGTGCTTATCATTGGAAGCATGTTTTTATTTAACTAGGCTAGTCAGTTAAGAACAAATTCTTATTTACAATGACGGCCTACCAAAAGGCCTCCTGCAAGGACGGGGTCTGGGATTAAAAATATAGGACGAAACACACATCACGACGAGACACCAATACATACATAAAGAAAGATGCCGATAGGTATGCTATGTACACACTGGCTCACACACATTAAGTTGCTTGTGTCATGCATGCATCACCTCCTACTTAAAACAATGTCTCAGGTTGGTGTGCTGAGCAATTGTATTGAAGTCCTAATATTTTTATACTGGTGAAGTGATAATGCCATTTGTATATCATTGAGGGTTTTGTAAAGCTTTGCACAAGTTAGTGCAGTTCATATTTTGTGTGTGTACTGAACAAAAATATAAATGCAACAACTTCAAAGATTTTACTAAGTTACAGGCTGTGCCTGGGAGGGCATAGGCCCAGCCGATCAGAATGAGTTTTTCCCCACAAAAGGGGTTTATTACAGACAGAAATACTCCTCAGTTTCATCAGGTGCCTGGTGTCAGACGATCCCACAGGTGAAGAAGCCGGATGTGGAGATCCTGGGCTGGCGCGGTTACACCTTGTCTGCGGTTGTGAGGCCAGTCGGAAGTAATAACAAATTCTCTCAAACAACATTGGAGGTGGCTTATGGTAGAGAAATTAACATTCAATTTTCTGGCAACAGTTCTGGTGGACATTCCTGCAGTCAGCATGCCAATTGTACGCTCCCTCAACTTGAGACATCTGTGACATTTTTGTTTGGCAAAACGGCACATTTTAGTGGCCTTTTATTGTCCCCTGCACAAGGTGCACCTGTGTAATGATCATGCTGTTTAATCAGCTTCTTGATATGCCACACCTATCAGGTGGATGGATTATCTTGGCAAAGGAGAAATGCTCACTAACAGGGATGTAAACAAATTTGTTCACTTTACATGTTGCCTTTTTTATATTTTTGGTCAGTGTATATATTCTACTAAAAAAAGGTTTCACAGTAACTACAGCTCAGTCTGTGGACAACGTGTTGCGGTCACTATAGCTGACATTCTATGGCTTTGCTGTGCAAAATGTGGTGGGATGGTTTTACTAGATGTGTAAATGTGGTATTTAAGGTATTAATGTAGCCTTTTATTAAAATAAATCACTCATTACATTAACTAATGCTGTCTGGTTAATACTCCACACTAAGTTTGACTTCCGATCCTATTGAAACGCATTGTGTATTTTACCATTCACTTCAGGCTCGACTTTAGGGAAGAAACTGATAGACATCGCTGCCTCAGTTTCTTAAAAATACTCATACTTCCCAAAATATTATGTAGTAAAATTGGAAAATAGTGTTGTACCTTTCTAGCTTTAGCCTTCCAGTTAGTATTTTTCACCGTGTGTAAGGGAGCGAGCAAGCAACCAACCTCTGTTTGTTTTTTACACTGGTTGTAGTCAGTGGCACAAGCGGTCCTTGAGTTTTAACTGTGGAATTTAAAAAAAGATATAATTTTGTTTGTATGGGTTGCACTCCATAACTGTAAGCTGACTGGGAATAACTCAAAGGAGCAGCACTCATATATTTTATTTGATGGGTACTATCCTGTCAGTCAACCGTGTAGGGGAGATGTGAGAATATAACCATGGTGACCTCTTCTCTCTCTATCCCTCTGGGTTTGGGGATGTCGCCAGATGTCGTGCCTCCTCCGGCCCCCAGCATCACGACGCGTCATGGCCCTCTTGGTACATCACAAACAGGAACAGTGGATTAATAAATATGAAATGTTTTTTTGTTTTTGTTTCAACGTGTCTATATTTTAGGGTCCTTGTGCAAAACCCAGCTTTTGGGATGGGGAGGGACTGACAAAGGACTCACATGAGTGGAAAAGCATTTCAGACAAGCTCAACTCTTAAGTTAGGGAAAGTTTAGACACTGGTCAGGAGTGAGAGTTTTTGCCCAAGTGTGTTGATAGGGTGCAGTGTGTGTGGTTGGGGGGGGGGTCGCTTGTAAATCCATACACCTTCGTTCTCTCTCCTCACTCACTCACACACAACCTGAACTTGGATCGTAATCTCCCTCACTGCTGGTTCTCTGGACTGCTCCTCACATGGTGAGATGACTCGTGTTGATTACTAGTGTGACAGGCGTTGGTTTGTTATCAGTGTTTTTAGTGCCAGGTGAGGTTTGTGATGACGCAGCAGTACGTAGGGTAGTCAGATACTAGTAGTTTTCTCTTTGGGTCTGGTGCCGAGGTGTCTGTCTGGGCGCAGCTCTGAAACGGCTGGCGTCTCACTGCTTCTGCTTTGTCTACTTCCTGTTGATTGCTTTCTGGCCCTGTAGTGGCTACTGAGGGGAGGTGAAGGCGGCAGCAGCAGCTCTATTGAAGCGGTGAGTTGACGAGAGAAAGCCCTAGAGCCAGAAGTGAGCAGTGTTTTGGAAGTCAGCTAAGTTTGGTGTACATTCGTGTGTTTTTGGTTTTCTGTATGCGCAGGTGTATGAACGTAGGATTTTTACACTAGTAGACAGATGTTTGCTATGCGAGGCTGGATGTGTGTGTGTGTGTGTGTGTGTGTGTGTGTGTGTGTGTGGCATGCTTTTCCTCCATATACACGCAGATACTGGTCATGGGAATTTGTTGTATGGGAAGCCCTCTCTCTAACCTTGACTGGACGTCTCCCCCAGTTCACAACATGCATCTGGACTGGTGTAGGGTTGTGATAAGGCTGGTAGTCTGTTTTCAATTAGCGTTCATCTTCGCATACAACTTGCATAGATATGATCACAATTACAAGATTTACATGATTGGCTTTATATTATTTTACACTGCTCCTGTATTATCCAATGGCCATGCTTCCTCTCCTGCATTATCCAATGGCCATGCTTCCTCTCCTGCATTATCCAATGGCCATGCTTCCTCTCCTGCATTATCCAATGGCCATGCTTCCTCTCCTGCATTATCCAATGGCCATGCTTCCTCTCCTGCATTATCCAATGGCCATGCTTCCTCTCCTGCATTATCCAATGGCCATGCTTCCTCTCCTGCATTATCCAATGGCCATGCTTCCTCTCCTGCATTATCCAATGGCCATGCTTCCAGGTGTTTTTACTCCCTTTTTTGTATCCTCAGACATCAACACTTTCATTGTGTGTGTGTTATTTTTCAGTTGATATTTCACTTTTTTAAATGTATATTTTCATGTGGTGCTGTATTAGGGTTGGGTGTCCCAGTAGATCTAGGCCTAGTGTTTGGAGCGTTACAAGGGCCCTACCTGACAGTGAATAGGGAGATTGCACACTAGGCTGAGAGTGGTAGCCACTAAGCTGATTGTGGTGCAAACCTGTGGAGAGAAGAGGTCACTTCACACATCCCCTTTTAGTGAAGTCTCCAGAAATGAAGAAACTGTGTGAGTTTGTTTAGGCTATGGTGTGTGAGACTGTGTAGTCTATGGTGTGTATCTCTGACATCGGTGTTGTGTAGGGCAGGACTATACCAGTATCAATGTTTTCCTTGGCAAAAATAAAAACACAAAGCAGACCAAATGTTTGTCTTTTTAAAAACCTGCTGTATGTAAATATTGTGTGGTATAGCTTGGAAAATAAACGGGACTCTGGATCACATGTTTGTTTCCAACATTTGGGCTGTTTTCCTAAAGTTAAATCCGCTTTGTGTTTTTGTCTCCTTGCCACAAAACTAACGAGTATCGCGATACTTCTATTGTCCTAGTGTTGTGCAGAGGGAACCCCAGTCAGTCACTCTGCCCTGCTGTCTCTGCTTGCCTGGGGAACTACTGGACATGTGTTGGACAAGTGGGAATGGGGCTACTTTCGTTGTTGCAGGATTAACGCCCACAACTGCATGACTGGTGTTTCTACGGCAGGGAAGGGGTACTATTTTTAGATAACAGGCCTGGTGTAAATTACAATAAACTGAACCACCACCCCTGCCTCTACACACCCCTGTCCAAAAAAGTTACCTACGGCTAGTTACTCACCGCTCCCGTCTTTTAGGGAGAAATTAACTCTAAAATACATGGATTTGAAACCAAGTGTGGAATGTTCCAGCCTCAATACCCATTGTAGATGAATGCTGAGAATTGTGATTTTTGGTTGAACATGACTCGATTTTTGTAGCTGGCTTATTTTAATAGTGATTTATAAACTGTATAATTTCTCTGTTCAAGAAGTCATGGTAAGGATTTCAGGAAAATTGCAGTCACATGATACGCGTGCTGCTCTGGTAAAGCTGTTAGATGAACCACTAATGACACGCGTGCTGCTCTGATAAAGCTGTTAGATGAACCACTAATGACATGCGTGCTGCTCTGGTAAAGCTGTTAGATGAACCACTAATGACACGCGTGCTGCTCTGATAAAGCTGTTAGATGAACCACTAATGACACGCGTGCTGCTCTGGTAAAGCTGTTAGATGAACCACTAATGACACGCGTGTTGCTCTGGTAAAGCTGTTAGATGAACCACTAATGACACGCGTGCTGCTCTGGTAAAGCTGTTAGATGAACCACTAATGACATGGGTGTTGCTCTGGTAAAGCTGTTAGATGAACCACTAATGACACGCGTGCTGCTCTGGTAAAGCTGTTAGATGAACCACTTACACAAACTCCTCACATCCTTTGACACAACTCATAAGTAAATTCTACACTCACCATGACCACATTGAGTATTTTGACATAGGCCTTTTATAACATTTTTGAAAGGTGATTAAAGTTTGAAAAGTCAAACAATATTAGATAATGGACAAGAACATCTCTCTGTACACAAGTATCCAGATGTCCTTTCAACTTCAGTCTAGTTACACCAGGTCTCATCTGGGTACTTGTGTACGGAGAGATGTTCCAAAATAAAGCCCTAGTGAAATTGCCCTATTATTAGTTATGCAGATTTATTTATTGAGCCATTTTAGTTGTATGACAATGTCTGCCGTTCATACTTAGTCCTTTCCCAGAATATAATGTCAGGCTTCTATAATTTATGTAGTCATTTTACATAATTTGTTTTGCCTAAACTATGAATTATCATGGCTGTTTTATACTAGCATTGTGCATAACATTCTCATAACCTAGCTAAAAATGCTAAAGGCAAATTTAAATCCAGACTTTGGTTGAAGGTAAAGTTTTATCATGTGAATGACTGAATCATCCTCCCATAGAATCACAATCAATCAACATATTTGTTCATAATGTTTTTGTCTAGGTCATTACATTTACCATTTAGCCTACATCACACTAATAGATATATCTCTCTCTCACTCCCCCCCCCCCACACACACACACACACACACACACACACACACACACACACACACACACAGCAGAACAAGATTTTGTGTTGAATTGGAGGCCCCCAGTGGAAAGGGGTCACTTGACCTTTGCCCCCAGGGTCAGGTGACTCTGATTGAGAGTGTGAGTGCTGTAGGAATGGGTTCAAGGTCTGAGGAGTAGAGGCAACATGTCCAGACATGCTCCATTCATAGGGAGACAGCAGGGAAAGGTTAAAGCCATAATGGTGTGTGTGTGTGTGTGTGTGTGTGTGTGTGTGTGTGTGTGTGTGTGTGTGTGTGTGTGTGTGTGTGTGTGTGTGTGTGTGTGTGTGTGTGTGTGTGTGTGTGTGTGTGTGTGTGTGTGTGTGTGTGTGTGTGTGTGTGTAGATATTGGGTTGTAGTGATTAATTAGGTTGTAGTGACACCTGGTCAGAACTGACTGCAGTTAAGACTCCTCTTGACCCACCGGCGACTGTCGGACCTCATCCACTCCTCTGGTTCATGGGAGTTAATTTATGATTGTCATATAGGTGGGAGAGCGGGGGAATGCCTGAAGGAGTGGCACTGGAGTGTGTGTGTGTGGAGAGTTTTCTTTTAGATAAATTCAGGTCAGATTTATTTTTCAATAACTGGGAGTGCAATTTTATTGAATTTGAATAATACCTATTTTACATCATTCACATGTCTGACTTGAAATGTAATCAACTGAAGTCTGTACACTGTAGTTGCTGGTATGGAAACTGTAGGTTATGGTGACACACTATTTATTTCTTTATTACAATGTGCATGACTGAGTCTGAAGCATTAATAATATTCAGGCAATAATGAACAGTTCTGTCGTGTGTGTGTGTGTGTGTGTGTGTGTGTGAGAGAGAGATTGTATTTATATAGTGACCAGAATACATCCTCTACCTCAGACCTTAAATGTAGAAAATCAATGGAATTTCATTTTTTGGGATGTTATTTTTCATATTTTCAGCTTCATGAAATATAGGCTTGTTGCAGTTGAGCCCCAATCCTAAAACCTCCTTTGAGAAGGGGACAAATTTAAGTGACCTCATATCTTGAAGTAATTTGTGGTTTGCTGTGCTGCACATTTAGTTGTCGGTGGCTATTTGACTCATTCTCTGAGAGATTGAGTGGTGACATTGCATCTGTTGCTGTATTCAGTATGAAGGAAACTGGGTTTCATTTTACTGTCTATGAATCCAAGTAGAAATCCATCTAAATGGACTGGTCATCTTTTTGTATGCATTTGATTGTTTTTGTACCTGTAACGCCCTTCTAAAAAATGACAAATAAATAAATAGTTTGTCACAACAAACAGAGATCCATCAGTCATTAGTGTTCTAGCATGTCTTTTGACCCACCTTGTCCAAATGAATATTGGGAGAGAGGTGTGTCTCTGTCCTGGTTAACTTCATGGGGAGCCTCTGTTCTATGGACACAATGGAGCAGCTTTTGTATATCGTTCTTAACATCCTGTACCAACGTGAAAACTATAAGATCTGAAATGGATAAGTTATTAAATATATTTCCAGTATTTCATATAGTTTTGTGTGTAAGAGGGAGAGTGTAAGGGGACCATAGGGTGCAATTATCTTAAATTCAGACTTGCATTCAGTATCAGCAGGTGTACTTTAATATTTTTTGCTGAAATGTCTTTTATGTTATGTCTTCTCATTAGTTGGTATAACTTGAGTGAATCTAATCTTGTTTGAAAATACTAGGCTAAATGTGTTGCTATGGTTTGAATGTTGTGTGTGTGTGTGTGTGTGTGTGTGTGTGTGTGTGTGTGTGTGTGTGTGCACTTCTCTGCTCCTACCCTGTAATACCGAGGCCCATCTCCCGACAGAGCACGGTGTTAACTCTGGGTTATTTCCTTATATACACCCACAGTCGTGTCCAAGATGGCAGATGACGTCATTGTTTGTTAATCAGTATAAACACCTGTAGGGAATAGAAAAAACACCCATTCTCTGCTCTACAATGTCTGATGTATTTCTGAAAAGGTTTATTTTAATCTCTGACAACATCCAGTTGTCATTCAAGGTGGTGGTATTGCATGTCCTTTTGGATTCCTCTGTTTTACAGATTTATGGCTTTTTTATTTTTTTTAAATGTACATGCACCCTTTCTAATAAGTTACACCAATATTTTTTGAAAATGCTATCTCTGTCTTGCAGACTTACCTTTTTTTTTATCTGTTGGTGATGTTGGGCAGTTGTTGAATTGTGCATTAGTGGTATTGGAGTGGTTATCGGACTTGATCAAATCAGCAGAAGCAAGTGATATTTGGAAACTAGGGTAAACATAGTGATGCAAGTTAATACCACACCATAACGCTTGTCACTTTAAACCCTGTTTGTTTATGTTGCTGACCTGCCTTTCAATAGCTTCCCTTTTGACCAGATGACAGTGTGAATAAAACATCCTTCAATGTCCGTCAACCACGGTTTTCTTTTCAGTAGACTAAATGTTACTTAGCAGCGTTAGGGGCTATTCATTTTCCATAAGTGTCAAGTAACTTGGACATTAACATTGAGATTTGGTATTTATGTCCCTTTGTCATGCTATGGTTGTTGTCTAATAGTAGTACCTCTTCTGACTTTAGGGGATGGAGTGAGTAATATTGCATTCTGAGATCATTCATTCTTGAACTGAGCTCTGTCAAAATTAGCATTATTTTCAAAATGTATTGCAATTATCAGATTTGTTTTGAGTAATTTAAGATACTAACATGTCTGAGGTTTCATATTGGTCAGTTCATTTTGGGAACCAAAAAGACTATGAAGATGAATGCGTTTCACTCTAACCCAAGTCTTGGGGCCAGGTTTATAGACGTTGCACCATAGTTTAGCTTAGTAAAAAAAACTGGCCCTGGTGTTTCCCTTATTGGAAGTGATTTGAAACCGCATCTCCCCTTCAATTTAGCTGATCCGGACTCAATCTGTCATAATAAATACATCTATATAGATCAATCACACACACAAACGTGACAGTTATAGAAGAGAAGAAAAGTGTTTTTCCTTTATTTAGCTAATTACCTGACTATTTACCCCATCCTCCCTGTGTTTTCAGATGGTTGGAGAGTCATGGAGTTCCCTTCAGCCACCGAGAGACGACCTGGATGCGTGTGTGTATGAGTGAAAGAAAGGGGAGGTGTATGTATGTATGTATGTGTGTGTGTGTGTGTGTGTGTGTGTATATATATATGTATGTATGTATGTATGTATGTATGTATGTATGTATGTATGTATGTATGTATGTATGTATGTATGTATGTGTGTATGTGAGAGAGGGGAGTTGTGTGTGTGAGAAAGGGGATGTGAGAGAGAAAGGGGATGTGTGTGTGTGAGAGAGAAAGGGGATGTGCGAGAGAGAGCAAGGAGGGGAGAGAGTGAGTCAGGATGAGTGTATGCAGGAGAGGGAGCTGGAGTCTGCGAGGATGTGTGAATGAGATGGAGCTGGTTGTGCTGTAGCAGCACAGAATGGTTTGTGGGTTCCACAGAGATGCAGGCCATACTGTGCTGCAGCAATAAGGCCTGGACAGACGGGCATCTGTGGAACCATCCAGAAGAGCGCGTGTGTGTGTGTGGGATCCACCTGCCTCGTCACTGGCTGCCTTGCTGTAGCAGCACGTAAATATTGGAGTTAAAACTACTGCTGAAGCCTCCAGTATTGCTCGTGCTGCTGAAGCAAAGCTGACCGCTCGCCACGAGTCTGTCTGCATGCATCCCTCACGCGCAGCACGGGAGAACGATGCGCAGGAGGAGGGGAGACACCGAGAGGGACGCAGTGTGTCATCTTTATGACAGGTACAGACATGAGGTTTTAAGTTGCTTTTGTCAATTTTATTTCCATTCTAATTCATTTTACAGCTAGGACTATGTTGTATTTTATAGGTCATTGTTTTGGAACATGTTCATGCATTTCTATATCCATTTTAACTATCTTTGCACATTAAATTACTTGTTTGCATGATTTAGTTGGCCCATAATGCTTTACTTTTTTATGTAAACTCACATGTGCTGCATTTTCTAATAAACGTTTTGAAAGGGTGCACCTTTTATTTTATTCTCATGTTTCAGTCCTTGTAAGGTACCATACAACTAGGCTACCATCCCTCTGAGCGCAGATGGCAGTCCAATGTCTACTTTTGATTGACATTTGGATGAGCTGTCAACTAATGTAAATGCAATGTGAAATCAACTAAATTAACCATGTCATTGGATTTAGGTTAAAAAAAATGAGGCGCAAAAAAATAAATTCTCTTAACTTGAATCTTTTTGCTAATCCAATTCATTTTTTTTGGTGAGGGAGGTAGGTTGAAATGTGGAAACAATGTTGATTCAACCATTTTTTTCCCCAGTGGGCAGGCTGTTTGTCGTTTCACGCCAAACAAACTCATGGGGTTATGTCTATCTTCAGAGAAAATCCAACTATTGAAATGATACAGATAAGTTTCTCAATCGACCATATATTTGATCTCTATAAAGTGTATAACTTGCACCAGCTCTTGTGAAAATGTTCCACATTAGACCTATACCCTTATACTGCTGACTTAAGTTCACAAATCATCGGAGTATTATTTTATGCGAGATAGGTTCCAATCACAAAGGCCTATCACCTGTGTAGGCCTAAAGCCAGCCACACTGTTTAATTTGCATCAGTTCAATTTGAATGTTTAGCATATGTGGGCCTATTCAGAGGGTTAATTGGCTTTTCAGATTTTAAAAAAAATATTCCAAACACTGATAATGTCAAGATCTGTTTTAATATTTATAGTAATTTAACCCTCATTCCGAGGCTTTTGGGGGTGGTTGTCTTTTCCTTTTTTTAGCCAGAGAAAATGACCTTAGTCAAATGGCTAGATAACTGAATCGAATTTGGCCATTGGCCTATATATTTTAGCAAGCTATAGGCTGAAGACTTATAATCTTGTGTACAATTAGCCTAATATTTCTAGCATCTGTCATCATTTTGCCAAACACTCGTGAATGTTACCTGCGAACTTGTCACACAGCGAGTTTCACACCTTTCTACAGCGGTAAGGTCACCGGGTCGGCCTATTTCCTATTGGGACTACCTGAAAAATCTGGGTGGGGCTCATGGGCAAACAGGAAGACTTTACCGTAGCGTAGCAGTCGCATATAGGCCTATCATTAGCATAACTTTGATATAGGCCTAAAAAAGCTCAGTAATATTTTTGAGCCCATACGAGTTACTGCAAGGCCATGCATGATCACACTCACCAAATGTAATCTGCAGAGAGGCTATAACACTTGATGTATACTTTTCTGTCAATTGTTATTTACATTGGATGCTTGATCAGCCTATTCTAAGCAGACATTTCACCTTTCAGGGAACTTGGCCTAGCCTATTTGAAATGTCCCAAATATGTTTAAAAGCGGATAGTCTACATATTGGTTGTGCCCGCTAACATAGACAAAGGATTTTAATAGTCAGATTTCATAGAGGAATTTATCACGCATGCCCTAAACCCAGTCGCCTGTTATCAAGATGTGCCCAACTACCATCCGTAGTCTAAAATCAGAGGATGAGATTTTTAGTCGAATGTCTTAACCAAACAACACCATCCCTATATTCTAGTGTGTATTGTACTATTGTGAAACTTCAGTAAATACATTTTCTGATCTCTGGCTTGATTTGGAGCCACATTTTGTGACAAGCAAATGACGCAGAGCGATGCAATGCCATTTGAAGGGGAAAGGGCTTATTAAACTGCCATGGATAGATAAACCGAAAGTCATGGTTTTAGCAGTGCATGGGTTATGCTTGCATATCTTATTTTTAGGCTAATTGTAACTTTCTTTTACTATAAGAAAATAAAGCAAGGTGTTCCATTTTGTCTCAGGCAAATAGGGCTACGCACGTCACACATTGCGCTCTACCATCCCGAAAGTATGCACACGCAGCCCACGAGTTATGCTATATTTTAAATGCTACATACGAAGAAGAAAAAAAATCTATTCAATGCTGAAATAAGACGATTGTTAAATTACTTCCGCAAACTTATTTAGGCTATCGCCTATGGTGAATTTTTCAGGGGACTTTATTGTATACAGGCCGTGGGTGTAGACTGCTTTACCCTGGTCGAAAATAGTCCTATGCATTTATATTTTACTTCCAAACCTTTGTCACTGAAGGTTATTATCGAAAGAACATTATACTTTTTATTTAGGCTATTTTGGGTATTTTCTCTTCAAACTATTTTGAAGAGAACCCATTTCGTTTAATTCCTTATTCACATCGTCAAATGTATTTTAATAAACTGCCAAATGCTTTGTTGTGCAATTACTTGAGAATGCTTAGTTAAAGGCCTATTTAGGCTATGTCTTACAATGCCTTTGAAATATAACATTTAGTATTTTTGGAAATCCAAACGTGTTGGCCAGGCATTCTGTATAACATCTCGTTGCTCATTTGATTTAATCTGGTCGGCTATAGGCTACTAATAATTAGTTAAATGTTTTATTCTGGTCATGCATTCACATGTTCCTTCATATGAGACAAATCATTTTACTTTAGAAATTATACAATTCACTAGTCAGATTTACGGAGAGGAATTGTAGGCTATAGCTATTTTAATATATTCTTAAACACCTGATTATCATAATAGTACTGTAATATCATTTATTTGGTCGATAACGTTTTGTGGTCTAAATATGACTTCAGTGGCTTCTTTAATTGTAAAGAGGCCTTTCGGAGCCATAGTTCTGTTGATTGCGCACCATAGGCCATTAGGGTAGCCCTTTATGCTACTCCCACTGAATATTATTAAATATGTTCAATTTAGTTGGATTTTTAAGAGTTAATAGGAATTGTTAGAAAAATACTGTAGGCCTACGATAATCCTTATATAAGACCGTTATGCATGCTGGCACCAAATCATCATCATGCCGTCACCCAATATTTTGGGTGTATTTGGATAAATGCATCGATTGCCAAATTTCATATCAGTATATATGTATTTATTTGAAGTCGTAGCCTATTAGATATATATTATTGAGTTATTATAGTAAAGAGAAAGACCAACTTTACATTTTCATCCCTTATTTGCCTGGCAACAGTAGGGCTATATATAGCCTAGGCCTATACATGCCGTGACGTTGGTACTGAATTCTGGTCGGTGCTTACATCAGGTTTTTGTTGTGGTCTGATCCTGGGATTTCCATCAGGATTTCGTTCCTTCAGAAAATTTTAAACAGCACGACATGTCCAATGGATGCACTGCCCAATTTTCATTAAAACGTATGGCCCAATGTAGGCCTATGTAGTTGTATTGGCCTATACGTTCTCTAAACTAAAAATTAGATTCGTTTTTGTAGCTATAGGCCTATTACTTCTAGACAATGTTGCATATGGGATGGAATTATTGAGTATAGCCTGTTAGAAGTAAGAATGGCTCTTCCGTCATCTACTTGTAACATGCATAGACTGCATAACCGGCCAGTAGGCAAACCATGGCCATATGACAATCCGTGGCATTCAAAGTTGCGCACACATTGCCATTGACTGGGACAGTTGATTAAATCTATTTAATCCCATACATGTATAATTAGTTGTTCTAAATGGAAATTCAATTAGATTTGGCTTATTGCCTTTCAATTTTGCACAAAAAAAAATGTATAGGCCCAATGCATACGCCCAAGAAATAATCGTCACTGTGGTCATAACGTAACCTAGGCCTGAAGGCCAAAACATTTTTGAAGAATGCAAATTAAGTTACTATATAATGTTATATTTAGACGAGCGAAGCCGATTTGTTCTATAGGCCTAGTTATGCAACATTCCACCTTGGCCCCCGTGGAGGTTAAATCGCGCAGTGATGACCGATCCACAGGGAAGGCGAACATCAAACGAGCATTTCAACGCCTGTGCGAGTGCATGGTATTTCATAGTCATAATGTCGGTATTTCATCTCACGTGTGCAGAAGCACCAATCGAGGCTTCACTAATGACCTTGACCGGTAAAGTAGCCTACACGTGCGAAAAAAAGTGCCTCCACAATTTGTGAAATCCCCTCTGTCACTCAAAAATAAAGATGACGGAAAAGACCAAATTGATGTTTTATTAGGCAAAAAATGAGTCTGGTGACAGGGTATGAGGCATTATGACAACTCAACAGATGGTCATTAAAAGTAAGGCAAAAATAAACGACACTCAGACACTTAAACTCGATGTAAATATTAGGCCTATCCTACATAATCTAGCCTGTGGAATGTATAGTCAATAATATCCTGAGGTGACAGACTATGACCTGTGTGATGATCATATGGCTTGGAGAAGGATGGATGGTGCACCTGGTCAGAGCTGATGCTTAACACTCACCAAAATAGCTGTACTCAAATGACAACATTTAATGTACAGCAACAGTGTTTTGATTTAACTTAGTGTTGTATGGTTCTACGTTTAGGATATATATATATATATATATATTCACAAAGCATGATACATATGTGCTTGTAAATACTTGAATAACTTTCTAGTGTTTGCTATAAATCTACTTATAGCTTGGACAATATAGGCTTTCAATATCAGACTGACATAGCTTGCTTCAGATCCATGTAGCAAAAATAACACTCGGAAATCTAAAGAAATGTACAATGGCTAAGAAATTCGCTAGTTGTGTTTACAAGGCGGTCAAGAAAATCGGCAGGTGTCTTAAAGAGGTTCAGGATACAGTTCAGAAACGCACCCACCAGGCAAACGCAGGCATCCAGTACCTCTCCCCAGCACTGCCACGCACCGTTAGCCAGTTCCAGCCACCCAGCTAGCACTGGCAGGTAGGCATGGCCGAGCGAGGAGATTTGGGCTGACACTGCGGTCAGGCTGTCCGGCTGCAGAAGGACCAGGGCGCATAAAAGGCTCACAAAAAACACGACGACTCTCCCCAGCGCTCTGCCGCCGGAATGCGGGGTCGTTGAGCTATACACGCCACTCTCGTGCGGGACGGAGAGCTTGTCCACATCTTTGAGCTTCATCGAGTCCCAGTTTTTGACGTCGAAATTCCTGACCAGGGGACCGACGTCCATGTCTGTCCGGGAGGGCAGCGGCGTTTCCCGGACAACGCGCAACTTCTCCCTGAACTCCTGCATCTGCTCGAGAAAGCAGAGGGGGTCGGTCACATTCCTGAAGGACTCCGCGATGGTGAGAGCGCGCTTCTGCTCCTCCAACGCATCGCTCAGTTTATTGATCTCGGGGTCGTAGGCTTGCATCACCACCAACTTCAGCGTCTCGAAATCGGAGAGGATCTCATTCTTTTTGTGGTCCAGGGCGTTGATCAGTTTGACAAAATAGTCGTTTACTTTCTCCGCGTCCCTGGAAACTAACTGGAGCGCCTTTTTCTTACTGGCTTCCAGTGTCTCCAGGCAGGATAGAATATCCGTGCTGTGCCAGCTCTCCACTCCCTGGAACAGCTCCTCAAATGCGGATTTCTCCTGCTCGTACGCGTCTTCCAGGGCACAGAATGTATGTCCTTTATGGTCGCCAGTTGTTGCACAAAATCCACAAATAAGTTTCAAGTCTGTGGCACAGAATATATTAAGCGGTTGACCACTGTGGTGTTTGCACAGGGCCATCCTGGGTAACACTCTGATTTTGTTGTATTTCTCAACGATTCCACGTAACGAGTAGTTGATCTGGAGGCTGTTTATGCCGTTTTGAGGAGTCTCCTTGCGGCAACTGGGGCATTTGAACGGGGGTCTCCAAACAGGTCCTCGGTTGTTCCCCTCCAGAATCCCCTCCAAGCACTTCTTGCAGAAGCTGTGTGAGCACGGCAGAACTCGGGGGTCCTCAAAGAGACAGCAGCAAATTGGGCAAGTCAGGTCCTCCTCTAGAAGCTCCATGGTGTTCTGAAATAAAATACAACCAGGTTTGAGTGGAGAACAAATCGAAAATAATAGATCAAAACACTATCCATCAGTTAAACATACCCGTTTGTTTAGCTACATCACCCAGCAGCGCAATAATTCACAGGTAGTGATGGTGGAAATGCACATCACTAGAATTACGCATGACAACACTTTGGATAAAACGCACAGACTATCCAATCCAGCGACTGGTGTTAAAATTCAGCCACCCTCAAAAAGGAAAATGAGGTGTACCCGCGTAAAATATGAAAATAGAAAGCGCAGTGGAACATCATGCCTAGGTGCACAGACTATTTTGCTGCAGTGAAAAACCATTCGCAACGGTCCCTATGTTTTTCCTATGTTCAACGACCTACTTTTTAGTGTTCACACTAGATGTTTGTTTTTTTATGAGACGGGATATCACGCAATCACGACACAGCCGTTTCATCCAACTGGTCTATATATAGATGAGATGGTAACGACTAAGTTCCCACTCACTTCAGATTTGACTTCTGCTTTAATGTTAATAGCCCGAAACGTATCCTTAGCAATATAAGCTATCCTGCATAAACACAAACTTCCACCAACGATTACCACTCAGTATAAACAAGTTTCAGTCTATAAATTAGATCACACACGAGTATGTCCTATAGGCAAGGTATTGAGGATGGTTATGACAGCTTTTGCAAGCGTATAGCAACATGCAACTGGACCAAAAAAAAAAAAAAAACACTTACCAGCTGCTGAGACGCACAGTGCAACGCAATCATGGCGCTTGTTGCTGTGCAGACTTCGCCCTTTCCGGGAGAAAAAATTAACCATTTCATGGCCACAGCACTACACTAGCGAACCTTCCAGCTCCAAATAGCGCGCACTATAGTACGCGCCTGATACAGTGGCGCGCAGAAAGTAAAAACATCTCAATGATATTAATGGCAGCGGTTTTTTTAAGTACATATTTTTTACTTTTAGAGAACAAGATGCGTTTTATTTTTCAGTAGGAAAAATATAGAGGATCCCTGCAAATTGGAGAGGGGAGGCGGGCTGTTGCTATGCAAAACATTTTTACAGCGTGAAAGATTGTCAACCACTAGGTTCTTAGTCACCCGGCTTTATCGCACTGCCTCTATCGCACCATTTGTATACGTCATTATGAACTTTAAGTAACGTTAATCGATTGTTATGTGTGACGTTTGAACCCCAGGCAATAGTGCATGTAAATTTGCATTGTAATTTTCATCCCCACTGATACCCAGTGCATGGATACAAAGTAGCCTATTGGAAGTGCTCTCAAAAGACTTGGTGATAGGCTACTGAACTGGCTCCCTTTTTAACTGACGACATGTAGGCCTACCCAGCAACAATATTGGTGCTCATTACAGACATTTGCCCCGTTATTTGATAGGAGATGGAATTCCCACTCTACACACATTTGATCATGCCATGTGTCCCAAGCTTGACACATTGATAACCAATAGCTACTAAGTCACGTGTAATTTTTTTTATTTTGACCTTGATTTTCTTCCCTTGTTTCCATGCCATCAGGAGCCGCTGCTTTGTAAGCAATGTGATTGGACGCATTGGAAAGGAGCGCATATTTGGCTCATGACACTGTGGTATGACTGCCACCAGGTGTCGCTATTTCATTATGATGGTAGCTTTTCTCATGAGCTCCTTCAGCTCTTGTTGACTTCGTCGGCGTGACCATTTCCGGATATTTTAGCACAAGAATGGCTGCAATGTTTACGTGTTGTCTGGGATGCTGCGGAGATGGGGGAACGGGGCATATTCCCCTCAAAGAAATGCCTACCGTCCAGTTAGACACGCATCATATGGGTGAGAGGAAATCTTTCTGACGGTTCGTTGTTTTAAGCAGTAAATGCTCGAGAGAAGGCCGATGGGGTTAGCCTACCTACTGTCCAGCTGGCTGTTTTTGACAACGCCGTCGTAAATAAAATACAAATATTGATTTGTACTTGTACAGGCACTGATGTGGTCATCGTTAAGAGTGGCCGGAGGATATGTGGCACCGGGGGTTGCCTCGCCAACGCTCCCCTGCACCAAAACAAGAGTTACTTTGAGTTCAAGATCCAGTCCACAGGTAATGATTGAACATGAGTCCATGTAACGTTACTGTCCACCTTTGTGTGGGAGATGAAATGGATAAGGAACTATGGGGAATATCTTTTGGTGTGCGCGCATCAGACAGGGTAGCTTTGGGACGTAACATCGGGAGTCAGTATAATAAATGTAACTCCCCGAGTTGTAATTCATTCTGGTGGCTGGTGACGGGAAATAACCCTGACTTTACAATATAGCCGGCATCACCAAAAAAACGGACTGTCAACAAAATATGTATAATCTCTAGAAACTATACTTACCAGATGTAAAGTGAAATGTGTCCCTCGCTCTAAAATGGACGTCTGAATCCAACTTTTGTCCTTAGTGACTTTTCGTAACAGGTTAGGATAAAACAGGCATACAGTTACAATATGACGATGGTCATGGCTATAATGGACCCATCTTTTGACAAATTAACGTCAGATTTTACTTTTCGTAGCAGGTTAGCATCATTAGTTTAGGGTTACCTAAAATACACATTTAAAGTTAATTTGAAAAAAGCTGGATCCCTTCTAGCCATGACCTATGAAGATAGGAGTAAACTGCTTCTCCAATAAAAATCTCCGATCACACTTGTGAGATGTCATGGCGGCTTTGGTGTTCTTGCGCTGAACTGCGCATGTGCATGCCTTCAAATCAAAGGCACTCCTTCGATGTAAGTTGTTTTTGATAAATGAAAACGTGTCAGTTTTTCACGAGGTTTGAGTAATGGCATGTTCAACTACTTAAGACATTTTCTTGAATTTAGGTTGTGCCTTCAGTTTGAGAAAATGAACAACTAAGGAAGAATTTTTCATTTCTTATTGACTTCCCAAACCCTGGCCTGGTCTGTTTTCCTTGAAGTGGAGGAGGACCTGTTGGACTGTATATCCCTAATGTTTTCAGAGCAGAATGTGTTCTCTCCCAGGTGCTTGTAAGGGCACAGATGATAGACAGGTAGGATTCCAGTTGAGGTGGTTTAATAACCTTGATTCACATAAAGCAGGAACGGCACAGTGTATGTGTTAAGGCACTTTAAGGTATGGTTTAAATAGTTTTAACCAAGAGTGTGTGTGGTTCTGGAAAAAAAGGAAATTAAATACAATAGTAAATGGCAGGTATAAGCTTAATACAGCCTCCAATTACATGATCTGTAAAGAATACGGCTACAATAGGTTATGTGCTGAACAGGACAATACAGCCTAACAACACGGCTGTGACTTCACTAATGAAAGATCAGATAGGTGCAGCCACACAGCACCATGATCCTCACACAACTACATTAATAGATATAGATTATGCACAGTCAAAAGTTTGGACAAAGTTACTCAAGGGTTTTTCTGTATTTTACTATTTTCTACATTGTAGAATAATAGTGAAGATATCAAAACTATGAAATAACACATGGAATCATGTAGTAAGCAAAAAAGCATTAAACAAATCTAAATATGTTTTATATTCTTCAAAGTAGCCACCCTTTGCCTTGATGACAGCTTTGCACATTCTTGGTATTATCTCAAACAGCTTCATGTGGAATGCTTTAGCAACAGTCTTGAAGGAGTTCCCACATATACTGAGCACTTGTTGGCTGCTTTTCCTTCACTCTGCGGTCCAACGTATCCCAAACCATTTAAATTTGATTGAGGTTGGTTGATTGTGGAGGCCAGGTCATCTGATGCAGCACTCCATCACACTCCTTATTGGTCAAATAGCCCTTACACAGCCTGGAGGTGCGTTGGGTCATTGTCCTGTTGAAAAACATATGATAGTCCCACTAAGCTCAAACCAGATGGGATGGTGTATCGCTACAGAATGCTGTGGTAGCCATGCTGGTTAAGTGTGCCTTGAATTCTAAATAAATCACAGACAGTGTCACTAGCACCCCCACGCCTCCTCCATGCTTCACGGTGGGAACCACACATGCAGAGATCATCCATTCACCTGCTCTGCGTCTTGCAAAGACACAGCGGTTGGAACATCAGACCAAAGGACAGATTTCCACTGGTCTAATGTCCATTACTCGTTTCTTGGCCCAAGCAAGTCTCTTCTTATTGGTGTCCTTTGGTATCAATCAAATGTATTTATAAAGCCCTTCTTACATCAGCTGATGTCACAAAGTGCTGTACAGAAACCCAGCCTAAAACCCCAAACAGCAAGCAATGCAGGTGTAGAAGCACGGTGGTTTGAAAAAACTCCCTAGAAAGGCCAGTAGTGGTTTCTTTGCAGCAATTCGACCATGAAGGCCTGATTCACGCAGTCTCCTCTGAAAAGTTGATGAGTAGTCTGTTACTTGAACTCTGAAGCATTTATTTGGGCTGCAATTTCTGAGGATGGTAACTCTAATGAACTTATCCTCTGCAGCAGAGACAACTCTGGGTCTTCCTTTTCTGTGACTGTCCTCATGAGAGCCAGTTTCATCATAGCGCTTGATGGTTTTTGCGTCTACGCTTGAAGAAACTTTCAAAGTTCTTGAAATGTTCCATATTGACAGACCTTCATGTCTTAAAGTAATGATAGACTGTTGTTTCTCTTAGCTGATTTGAGCTGTTCTTGCCATAATATGGACTTGGTATTTTACCAAATAGGGCTATCTTCTGTATACCACCACTACCTTGTCACAACACAACTGATTGGCTCAAATGCATTAAGAAGGAAAGAAATTCCACAAATGAACAAGGCACACCAGTTAATTGAAATGCATTCCAGGTGACTACCTCATGAAGCTGGTTGAGAGAATGCCAAGTGTGTGCAAAGCTGTCAAGGTAAAGGGAGGCTACTTTGAAGAATCTCAAATATAAAATATATTTAGATTTGTTTAATAGTTATAAAAAAAATGTTTTACTGAGGAGTATTTCTGGCTCTAATAAATCCCTTTTGTGGGGGGAAAAACATATTCTGATTGATTGGCTGGTCCTGACTCCCTGGGTTCCCTGGGTGGGCCCACCCATGGCTGTGCCCCTGCTCAGTCGTGTGAAATTCATAGATTAGGGCCTAGTTAATTTTATTTCAATTGACTGATTTCCTTATATGACCTGTAACTCAGTAAAATTGTTGGATGTGGCGTTTTTTATATATTTGTTCAGTAGTTACTTCTTTCTCAGAGATCGCCCAGCGTTCATCGACTTCAAATCACCGGTGGGCGGTGCTACAGCTCTACTATGATGAACTCATATTTATTCTCCATAGTCTTTCATACAGGTGTGTTTCGCAAGCATTCCCGGAAGTCTCTCTGAGGTTTTAGCTAACCCTATTCTTAACCTGAACCTAAGTCACTTCCTGTCATAGCTGTATACCACCTAGTCAAAACCCCGCTTCCGCTAGATGGCTCTATTATCCTTACGTCGTTTGTCATTTGCATTAAACCAGACAGGAAGAGGCGACGCGAAAGGGTTTACTCTGCCCAAAAACTGTCCACGAAGTGAGGATTTTTTTTGTATGGAGGTCAATGAGTATCGATCTTGGTCAACAAATTGAATTTCTAATTTGCCACCTGAGGCTTATTTGATCAAATATAAGTTATGTAATGGTTAGGTTGTTGTGCGTCAACTTATCGGTACATTCATGTGGCATTTCGGCAACGTTGTGCCTGTTCACTTATCTGCCCTCTCATTGGCTATAATGGTCCCACCTGGTGTTGCCTCATCTCGCCTGCCTTCCATCTTTGAGGACATGTATTTTATATGGTTAGTGGTCACTCGACCATCTTGTCAATATAATAGATCATCTTGTATTAAACTGCATGGCTGTTAATACTCTTGTCCCCCGGCGACCGGTTCGTTCATAAAACATCCTCCATTCAGGCTGGAGAAGTAGTTTCCTCAATTTAATATAATGGCCCGCCGGGTTAAAAAGCCGGGAAAATATGCATACCGTTTTAACAAAACACATTTTTTTTCACCACAATGCTAGAGTGGCTAATGCTACTTGCTGCGCATCGCATTCATCCTGGGGTGAACAGACTGCTTCAACCTGATTGGCTGAATTGGAATATTGTGTTTTGTTAAGACTGTATGCATATTAACCATTTTTAGGTTGGCGGGCCATTAAATCAGGTTAAGGGGGAAAATGATGCCTTTGCAGCCTGAATGATGTTTTATGTACGAACAGGTCGCAGGGGACACGAGTGTATTACCAGCTCTGCAGTTTAATGCGCGACGTCGATGACAAACGACGTAAGGATAATAGCGCCATCTGGCGGAAGCAGGGCTACAGGTAGAGGGAATTCCCCTCGGTCCACTCCAATGGTTATAGGATTTACAGTAACACACCCTCTACTGGGGGTACGTGTGGGTAGAAGTCTACATACTTACTGTCCTGAACTACACCAGCCTGGTTACACACAAACCATAGTTGCTGGAAGTGATACTGGAAAGCAAAAAAAAAGCCAGTCCAAGCTAGCCAAAACATTGACTAGAAGGAATGCTCTCCTTGTAGTCGAAATGACCATATGCCAATATAGTTCCACCTCTGAACTTCAAGTAAAATGGTTTGAAGACCAGCACTGTACGGTTTGTGTTGGCAAGCTTGTTTTTAAAGGTTCTGACATCTGTGTGCAGGTATATGGGGGATAGGTGTGGCAACTCAGAAGGTGAACCTGAACCAGGTCCCCATGGGGCAGGACATCAACAGCCTTGTCCTGAGGCATGATGGCTCAATGTATCACAACAACGAGGAGAAGAACCGCCTCCCTGCCAATAGCCTTCCACAGGAGGGGGACATTGTGGTGAGTGGACTGGTCTGCTGGGGTGCAACTAAGCTGGTTTTATACATATACTCAAGGTCTTTATTAAAGCGTTAATGAACATGCTCTATAACATCTCAAACAAAGCAAGGAAAGCACATGGCATAATTGAAACACAGCAATATTGTCTTCTGACGAACAAAAGGCAGTCCAACACCAAATACATTGGCAGAAAAACTTTCTCAGTAATGCATCCAGGTTATACAAAGAAAAAAACGTTAGTCTTTAGCTTTAAACTACACAATAAACACGTTCTCCAAACACTACACAGTCATGCTTGCAGTCAGAGCGGAAGAGGCGAAGTGGGTGGGTCCAATCCTGTCAATCTGTCCATGTAGGAAACGGTAATAAGCAGGCCAATAATGAGATCGCCTGCCTTTGGGACAACGACTCCCATCATTAGGTCGGAGATGAGACCATCTCAATTATATATTAATTAGTATCTCTGTTCCAGTCCATTAGGTTGTCACACTGATTATGGACAGGTGAGGCTACTTAAGGTGTTTTGGAGGAAGTCCCACCTCTATAGAGGTGGATTGGGCTAGGCCAGAGATCAAATAAAATTGTATTAGTCATATGCGTCGAATACAACAGTGAATGCTTACTTACGAGCCCCAACAATGCAGTTAAAAAAAATATGGCTAAGAATAACAAATAAAAGTAACAAGTAATTAAAGAGCAGTAGTAAAATAACAATAGTGAGACTTTGTACAGGGGGCACAAGTACAATGTGTGGGGGCACCGGTTAGTTGAGGTAATATGTACATTTAGGTAGAGTTATTAACGTGACTATGCATAGATGATAACAGAGAGCAGCAGCGGTGTAAAAGAGGGGGAGAGGGCAATGCAAATAGTCTGGGTAGCCATTTGATTATTTGTTCAGGAGTCTTATGACTTGGGGATAGAAGCTGTTTAGAAGCCTCTTGGACCTGTACATAATGAAGAGAGGCTCATGTCTCTGCCCAGTGGGAGTCGCTGTCAGGAAGGCAGGTGACAAGCTTAGGTCCAAA
The DNA here is from genome assembly GCF_965601325.2 of Salmo salar. Taxonomy (NCBI): domain Eukaryota; kingdom Metazoa; phylum Chordata; class Actinopteri; order Salmoniformes; family Salmonidae; genus Salmo; species Salmo salar. Next base: position 39,520,804 of record NC_138315.1, read on the forward strand.
ATAAAGCCATAGATACACATTGGGCTTATTTTGGCAAGAGTGAAACCTTTCTGTTTACCTCTTCCTCTCTGGACAAGCTAATGGGAAATTCAGTCAGAAGGTGTACAGGGAATCTAATCAGTTGTTTTTCGTCTCAGGGCATCACATACGACCATGTGGAGCTGAATCTCTATCTGAATGGGAAGAATATGCACTGTCCAGCTTCAGGGATCAGGGGCACCGTGTTCCCGGTGGTTTATGGTGAGTGTGTGTGTGTGTGTGTGTGTGTGTGTGTGTGTGTGTGTGTACACAGCTGCATGCACAGGGACATTCATGGTCCAAACATACCAAGACAGTCGTGAAGAGGGCACGACAAAACCTTTTCCCCCTCAGGAGACTGAAAAGATTTGGCATGAGTCCCCAGATCCTTAAAAGGTTCTACAACTGCACCATCGAGTGCGTCCTGACAGGTTACATCACCGCCTGGTATGGCAACTGCTCGGCATCCGACCGCAAGGCGCTACAGACGGTAGTGCGAACGGCCCAGTTCACCACTGGGGCCAAGCTTCCTGCCATCCAGGACCTATATAATAGACAGTGTCAGAGGAAAGCCCATAAAATTGTCAGAGACTCCAGTCATCCAAGTTATAGATTTGTTTTCTCTGCTATCGCACAGCAAGTGGTACTGGAGCGCCAAGTCTAGGACTAAAAGGCTCCTCAACAGCTTCTACCCCAAGCCATAAGATAGTTGAACAATTAATAAAATTGCCACTGGACAATTTACATTGACCCCCCCCCCCCCCCCCCCATCTCTTTTGTACACTGCTGTTACTCACTGTTTATTATCTGTGCATAGTCACTTCACCCCTACCTACATGTACACTTTACCTCAACTAACCTGTACCCCTGCACACTGACTCGGTACCGGTGCCCCCTGTATACAGCCTCATTATTCTTATTGTGGTACTTTTTATTATTACTTTTTACTTCAGTCTACTTGAACTGCACTGTTGGTTAAGGACTTGTAAGTAAGCATTTCACAGTCAAGTCTACACTTGTATTCAGTGCATGTGACATGTTGATTTGATTCTTACTTTCTCAGGAGGGAAAACCACCAATATCAACATAAAAAAAAAAAAAATGTAATTCATATTTTATTAATTCTCTTAACCTGAATTAACATAATATATGTTAACCCTTGCTCTCCATTTGGTTAATTCCCAGTGGAGAAAAACATGCTCAAACGCCTAGTAAATCTGCCCCAAAATGATTTATGGTGGTTCTATTTTTCTGCCACAAGAGGGCAGTAAGTACAAAGCTGAAACTGACAGCCTTCCTTTTGGAGGCATACGATGTTGAGGTAATTTAATACTACTGTTTATTTGTTGTTGCTTGCACACAGGATTTCCCATGTAGTTACTAACGATGAAGTGCTAAATTGAGATCCAGTCAGTGAGTTATACCCGCTAAAGTATCCTCATGAAACACTAACTTGAACCCATGTTGATTTGATCTTTCTCTTCTGTCCCAGTGGATGACAGCGCCATCTTAGACTGCCAGTTCAGTGACTTCTACCATACGGCGCCGCAAGGCTTTGAGAAGATCCTGTTTGAGCAGCAGATTTTCTGACCAGCACCTCGTTATACCTCCAGGCCTTCACACACACACACACACACACACACACACACACACACACACACACAACCCTCAGCGCTCCTTGTTGCTCCGCAGAGATCTGTGACCCTCACCCTCGTTCCATCTGGTTTGAGTGTCCCTCTGTGTGTTCTGGTTACTCTACTTTAAAGCTGTTCTGGGACCAGTTGGTTTAGCTCTTGGTTGATGCCAACACTGGAGCAGTAAGAAAACTGATCCCTAGTCAGCGAAGGGCATTGAGTAGCCAAAATGTGTGTGTGTGTGTGCATTTGCAGCTGAAAGACAGTCAAGTTAGTCAATATTGCTTTGCTTCAGTTGTAATCATCCTGCATTGCCACAATTTGTTATGGTTGCTGCTGCTTTCTGAAAATAGTTTTTAAACTGTTTCTATGTAGGTGTTGAGTCTGACAGTATTGTTGTGCAATCACTACACATGTCCATTGTTCTGGACCAGAAGCCATGTTGAGTGTTCTTTACTGCTACTTATATATGGTTTGATTATGGAATCTCAATGAACTCTTAATGCCATATTGATATGTGGGGGCATACACACCCCAAAATATATATACACATTTTATTTGTTTATAGCTGACACTAATGTTCAATGTTTTGTTTCCCTAATAATTGATATTGATTTAGTTATTCGTATTTAGATTTCTCATATTTTGATCATGATCTGTCATTTAAAGTAATTTGTCACGGCTCTGATGGTTATTCCAAATTGGGGTTGGGTAGGTTACTTTCTGAATGTAATCCTTTAGTTACTAGTTACCTGTCAAATTCTAATCAGAGGCATAACTTTTGGATTGCCCAAACTCCGTAATGTATTCTGATTACTTTTGGATTACATTCCATTTAAGAGGTGTTAGAAAATGTGAAAGTAATCCAATCTAGTTTTTCTAAATTATCTGTGATCTTATGACAATTTTGCTGTTAATGTAACTGATTAGTATTTTTGGGGGGTTATCAGATTACATGTAATCAGTTATTCCCCAACCCTGTATTTGTGGATGTGACATTGTCCTACCCTACTTTATTTCAACCGTCAGATGAACACATATCTCCTTTTGAAGTGTGAAAACTGTCTGAAATGTTAAACGCTTGTTTTAGTTTGCACTAATGAGATGAATGTTGAATATTAACCCACATCTGAATACTTATTGTTGAATACATTAAAGAAACTTGTCTCTAGAAGCATTGAACTATTTTGGAACTCATTGGTTTAATAGTATGTGGGGAGGGGGTTGTGTTTTAGAAAAGTTAAAAACATTCGGCTTGAACAAATTTTCGCACAACACCTAAGGGTGCTTTCACACTTGGTCCCTTTCAGACAATTTTTGTGAACTCAGTGCGGTTCGCTTATTTCTTTGTACAGCGTGAACACTCCAAAGGAACTCGGACCACTCAAAAGAGGCACCGAACTGAACTGAGACCATCTGGAGATGTGGTCTGAGTTTGGTTCACTTGAATTCTGCGGTCGGGTTCCTTTTTTTAGGACAATGTGAACGCAAAGCTCCCCAGGTTCACTTGTCATTATTCCCACACTAGACTAGTGCAGCACCGTTTCCCCTGCCATAAACCCTGACACACTAGACTAGTGCAGCACCGTTTCCCCTGCCATAAACCCTGACACACTAGACTAGTGCAACACCGTTTCCCCTGCCATAAACCCTGGCACACTAGACTACTGTAACACCGTTTCCCCTGCCATAAACCCTGACACACTAGACTAGTGCAGCACCGTTTCCCCTGCCATACACACTAGACTACTGCAGCACCGTTTCCCCTGCCATAAACCCTGACACACTAGACTACTGCAGCACCGTTTCCCCTGCCATAAACCCTGGCACACCAGACTACTGCAGCACCATATCCCCTGCCATAAACCCTGACACACTAGACTACTGCAGCACCGTTTCCCCTGCCATAAACCCTGACACACTAGACTACTGTAACACCCTTTCCCCTGCCATAAACCCTGACACACTAGACTACTGCAGCACCGTTTCCCCTGCCATAAACCCTGGCACACTAGACTACTGCAGCGCCATAAACCCTGACACACTAGACTACTGTAACACCCTTTCCCCTGCCAAAAACCCTCACATTGTTGCCACAAAAGAGAAGCTGATGTGCAGTTTAGCGGGATTTTTTTGCTGTTTTTGGATATTTTTTAGTGATTGTCAAGGACGTTTTTAGTTCAGATGACTTGTTTGCAATATGTGATCTAAAGGCTAAGAGAGCTTTAAACTATTAATTGATTGTGGGGTTTGAATAGTGTGAGTAGACAACAGATTTGGTGAGAATCACAACAGGGCACAAAATCTATTCTAGCTCTTAAAGGGGCAGTAGCCTACCTTGGGTGTACAATTTTCAATTACAGCATTATTTATTCTGCAGTTATTCTATTGGTTACAGAATAAATAGCAATCAAATGTTAATAGTAACTACGGATTGCAATTATTATGTCTCATATTTTAACTAAATGCAGTCTATTAGCTTCCAAAATGTAAGTAGGTATATCTAGCTGTCCGATAATGCATTCTGATTGAATGGCTTGTCCTACACTTTGTTAAAACCCAGAGTGCATGTTGGAAAAAGATATTGGTTCCTTTCTAAATAGTTGAAGTGAACTGGCAAATTAGTTGAGTCCTCATTTAAAGGCAAGGGCAGTGTGAATACGAAGTGAACTGAGTTATTTAGCTTTTTCTTTACCCCAGAGCTCACTTTAAAGAGGACTGACTAAATGTGAAAACACCATAAGGCATGCTTTGATAAAGGAATCATACAAACCTTGCCATGCATTTCATAATGGAGATGGGTTTTATAGAAACTACATATAGTAGACATATTTTCTATTGTTTTCCCCTTTTCACAATTTGATGTGAATAGTAAGCACACAAACAAACACTGTTTTGCTAGCACAGACTGGAATATGTTCCGGGATTCATCCAATGTCATTGAGGAGTATACCACCTCAGTCATTGATGATGTCGTCCCCACAGTGACCGTATGTACATATCCCAACCAGAAGCCATGGACTACAGGCAACATCCGCATCAAGCTAAAGGCTAGATCTGCCGCTTTCAAGGAGCGGGACACTAATCCGGACGCTTATAAGAAATCCCGCTATGCCCTCAGACGAACCATCAAACAAGCAAAGCGTCAATACAGGATTAAGATTGAATCCTACTACACCAGCTCTGACGCTCGTCGGATGTGGCAGGGCTTGAAAACTACTACGGACTACAAAGGGAAACCCAGACCCGAGCTGCCCAGTGACACGAACCTACCAGACGAGCTAAATGTATTTTATGCTCGCTTCGAGGCAAGCAACACTGAAGCATGCATGAGAGCACCATCTGTTCTAGATTACTGTGTGATAACACTCGGTAGCCGATGTGAGCAAGACCTTATACAGGTCAACATTCACAAAGCAGATTACCAGGACGTGTACTCAAAGCATGCGCGGACCAACTGGCAAGTGTCTTCACTGATATTTTCAACCTCTCCCTGACCGAGTCTGTAATAACTACACGTTTCAAGCAGACCACCATAGTCCCTGTGACCAAGGAAGCAAAGGTAGCCTGCCTAAATGATTACCGCCCCGTAGCACTCACGTCGGTAGCCATGAAGTGCTTTGAAAGGCTGGTCATGGCTCACATCAACAGCATCCTCCCGAATACCCTAGACCCACTTCAATTCGCATACCGCCCCAACAGATCCACAGATGATGCAATCTCAATCGCACTCCACACTGCCCTTTCCCACCTGGACAAAAGGAACACCTATGTGAGAATGTTGTTCATTGACTACAACTCAGCGTTCAACACCATAGTGCCGATGAAGCTCATCACTAAGTCCTGGACTTCCGCCCCCAGGTGGTAAGGGTAGGCAACAACATGTCTGCCACGCTAATCCTCAACACTGGGGCCCCTCAGGGGTGTGAACTTAGTCCCCTCCTGTACTCCCTGTTCACCCATCACTGCATGGCCATGCACGACTCCAACACCATCATTAAGTTTGCTGATGACACAACAGTGGGAGGCCTGATCACCGACAACGATGAGACAGCCTATAGGGAGGAGCTCAGAGAACTGGCAGTGTGGTGCCAGGACAACAAGCTCTCTCTAAATGTGAGCAAGACAAATGAGCTGATCGTGGACTACAGGAAAAGGCGGGCCAAACAGGCCCCCATTAACATTGACTGGGCCGTATTGGAGCATGATGGGAAAATCGGTCAAGTCTACACTTGTTTTATTCTGCAAATAAAGTGACAAATAAAGTTTGATTTGATTTTGGTTTGATTTACAGGCCTCTCTTACTGATGCCTTTATGACACCGTGTACCATGTAGTGAATAGGTCAAAATCCTGATGGGAAAATCTTTATTGGCTAAGCCAAGGTACATGATTTACTGAGGTGTCTGCATTTGTTCAAAATGTTTTAAATTAATGATATTTAAAAAATAACCATGGTGATGGCCTTGCGAGCCATTTCTAAAACATCCCATCAAAAATAGGATATCCCGTCACCGAGCTCCTCCCTCATACTAGCCATCTGAATTAGGTCTAGTCGCCTCTCTGTACTCAGCAGTATATTTACAGTGCTGCCTGCCTTTCACTGGAGACCAAACGCCGGAGTACTCGCAACCAAGCAAACAGACATGGCAGAAAACGCCGACTTGGATAACCACCGTATCAAGAGCTTCAAAAACAAGGGACGCGATGTCGAGGTATGTTGGGTAGAGCGGTTTACCAGTGATTCGTGTTGGATTTGACTTTAGACACCGGCTATATTCACCGGCCTTGTCTGACAAGCTTTTGATGAAGCCTTGTTAGCTAGCTAGCTTGCAAGCAAAGATTGTAACGTAAGTTAGCAATGTGGTCAGCCGGCTTCGCTAACGACGAACTATTACCTAGCTGGTTACCTAAACACTTAACTTAACTACCACCAGTTTTGAAAGCAGAATATAGTTGACAGCCCAACTGGCCAAATCCAAAGACGGTAGTTAGCAAAAGCATGTATAAGCTACATAGACTCTCTAACTGAACCCTGTTTAGAACTTAGAGTAGCTCGATATATTTTTGGTTAATAACGTTACCCTTGTCCAACAAAAATGAGCTAGCTAACTGTGACCAGCTAAAATAGGCATTTTTGAACGACTGCCTGTGCAGTAAATGTTCTTATAGTTAGATGTTTATATAAGCTAGTTAGTTAGTTAGCTCGGTTAATATGTCGATTGAATTATTATGTTAGGACTGCATGCTAACGTTAACTTGAATTGGTTTACTTGCTAGTTCCTCCACACATCGTCTTGTTATCCGCATAACGTTAGGTCGGTATCTTATGGCCGATCTCTCAATGTTAAACTATGGCATACTGACTTCACGTATTTATATTGGTTAGCCGTGCTATCTTTGAATATAACACACACACTCAGTTATATGTCTTTACAGAGTTATACAAAAAGGCATCTTTCAGACATCCCCAGTGTATGAAGGCTGGAATGGGTTTTCTAAATAGTAGATGAAGATAGTTGATTTGTCTTTGGGAGCCATCTAAAACCATGGGATCTGGACCAGTCCCATAAGTGGTTGTTTTGAAACCGCGAGCTAACGTTACAAACACATGGCTACTATGATGGACAGGCAGACATTGCAAAGTGCGTCACTAGGGCTATTTCTGGCATCCTGGATGTCTAGCTTGGGTTCTCCCTGGAGGTACAACCCGATCTGGGGCCTAGTGGAGAGGCCAGGAGGTAGAATAATCCCTAAGCAGCACTGGTCTGGGACCAGAGAGTTGTGTGTTCCTGCAATGGTTGATTACTAAAACAATTTGGCACACACTCTCTATAGTAGTGGGGTGGGCAGTGGGAAAATCATTCATTGGGGTTTGGTCCCATAGCCACAGATCTAGGATGAGTTTGGTTAACCCAAATCCTGACCTTAACCACTAGGATGATCTGACCTTGCTCCATCAGAAGGGGCAACTTTGGCCAATTGCACCCAGTTCAACTGTCTCTCACTGAACAGCCTTATGGGACATCATGTGAGATGCAGCCAGAATTACTTATCAAATATCTGCTTTGCTCTGTAAAGTCTAACATGTTTGGATTTGCTCAGTCAGTGTTGTGGCCTTGGACTTAATTGTTCATCCCAGGTCACTGTATCCAGGGGGCGAACACTCACTGTTGACTCAGGACATGGGTACGCTGGTCAAGCTATGTTTAGGCTACAGCCTAATATATGTATAAACTAATCATTGTCTTCAATCTGAATCCAGATTAGATGAATCGGATGTGTTAGTGCTTGGCTAGAACAAAAGCCTGCATCGACCCACACTGGCCCTCTGCTGATCTAGTCGGTGCTCACACCGATGCTCTGACTGGGACACTGTCTGGTTGTTAGAGAGGGAAGGTGTCTCACACAGGTTCTCTGCACCTCAGCCTCCCTAGACAGGGGTAAGACCAGACCAAGGCTGTGTATGATGTTACTGACCCACGTGACGTAAGGGGCTATTTAGGATGGCAATATGAACCGCAGTGACAGTCACAAGATCTGAGACCAACTCACAGCAATGAGTGGACTACGAACACACCGGTTCGGGCTCGGAATTGCCAGGGACCTCACGATACGATATTATCATGATACTTAGGTGCCGATGCGACTCTATTCCGATTCAATGTTTCAAACACATTTCTCACCATCTCTCTGCTGCAGAGGGACACGGTCACTAATATTGGTACACAAACACATTGATTAACCTGAACCGTAACCACATCCAGTGGTGTTACTGTTAGGCTGTTAGCCTATAGTTTACATATTAGTCCCCGAGAATTCCTATATTCTGACCTGAGTCCAGAGAGATGTTGTTATGAAGAACTCTCCTTAAAAATGTTTTTATAAATGAATGATTCTCTTTCTCATATTGCATCGTTTGTGTTCCAGACTATGAGAAGACATCGAAATGACGTGACAGTGGAACTGAGAAAGGTGAGTGAAGAAGCCTCATTTGAATATTTTTGGTGATTCACGACTTTGTAGCGGTGCTTCTACTGGTCCCTATATTAATGTATTAGTATTCACCTCTCTGCTTACACAGACCTTTAAACAGGCTGTTTCTTTCTCACCCTGTGTCTCGCGACAGACAGACTGAGTATTCCTCTCCATCCATACAGAAGGATCCCCTTCTCTATAGAGGCACTAACCCCAGTCTAACACACTCTGTCTCCAACCATGACCTTTCACCTCTGGATTTACCTCTGACCCATGTAAACTGCCTCCTCACCGTGACCTCATGGGTATCTTTGTTTGACCTACTGCTCTTGGGCACAGATCTAGGATCAGTTTATCCTCCCTAGATCCCAACCAAAATTTGGAAAAAAAGCCAAACTGACTGTTAGATCAACCTAAGAGCAATTTAACCCTACTTCCAGTAGGGCTGGGAATTGCCAGGGACCTCATGATACGATATTATCACGATACAATATGTATTTCGATTCTCATGATTACATATGTATTGTGATTCCATACTGTGATTTTATTGTTATTCGATGTTGCAAACATATTGCTCCCCAAATGTCTGCTGCAGAGGGATGAGAGGCAGCCACGAGTCATGGAAATAAAAGTGCCCCCCCCCATAAAAAATGTTGGTACAGCAAACTAGCACAAAAATAATATTGCGATATTTTGTCATATAGTCAAAAATAATATCCAGATATGTAACTGTATAAATCCACCCCCCCATCACTAACTCCCAGGGATCTCATGGGAATCCCAGTTTGGATGGAGCCCTTGACCGTAACTGACCCCTGAAACTGTTAGCCCAATTCTTATTCACCTTAGTCATTCAGCCACTCCCTCCACATTTCACTACCCTTCACCTTGATCTGCAGACCTGTGTACTGTATCTGTATACTGTACTATCAGACTTAGTGATGATCACTAACAGACTACATCCTAGGGATTAACAGAGATTAAAACATCTATTCAGATGTAATCTATCCTGAGATGCTTGGTGTGCTTGCCTGCTGAAAGGCGCTACATGGTAAATCTGACTCCTGCATTGGCCTTGCAGCATTTACAGTGATACGGCCTCTGCAGAAGTCAGGGCATGAATACGCTACATGACCAAAAGTATGTGAACACCTGCTCTTCGAACATCTCATTCCTAAATCACAGGCATTAATATGGAGTTGGTCCTCCCTTTGCTGCTATAACTGCCTCTACTCTTCTGGGAAGGCTTTCCACTGTTGGAACATTGCTTCCATTCAGCCACGTGCATTAGTGAGGTCGGGCACAGATGTTGTGCTATTAGGCCTGGCTCGTAGTTGGCGTTCCAATTCATCCCAAAGGTATTCGATGTGATTAAGGTCAGGGCTCTGTGCAGACCAGTCAAGTTCTTCCACACTGATCTCGACAAACCATTTCATGCTGAAACAGGAAAGGGCCTTCCCCAAACTGTTGCCACAAAGTTGGAAGCACAGAATCGTCTAGAATGTCATTGTATGCTGTAGCATTAAGATTTCCCTTCACTGGAACTAAGGAGCCTAGCCCTAACCATGGGAAACAGCCCCAGACCATTATTCCTCCTCCACCAAACTTTACAGTTGGCACTATACATTCGGGCAGGTAATGCTCTCCTGGCATTCGCCAAACCCAGATTCGTCCATCAGACTGCCAGATGGTGTGATTCACTCCAGAGAACGCGTTTCCACTGCTCCAGAGTCCAATGGCGGTGATTGTTACAGCTCTCCAGCCGACGCTTGGCATTGCACATGGTGATCTTAGGCTTGTGTGCAGCTGCTCGGCCATGGAAACCCATTTCACAAAGCTTCCGATGAACAGTTCTTGTGCTGACGTTGCTTCCAGAGGCAGTTTGGAACTTGGTAGTGAGTGTTTTAACAGAGGACAGACAATTTTTACGCGCTTCAGCACTCGGCGCTCCCGTTCTGAGCTTGTGTGGCCTACCACTTAGAGGCTGAGCCATTGTTGCTCCTAGACGGTTCCACTTCACAATAACAGCACTTACAGTTGACTGGGGCAGCTGTAGCATGGCAGAAATTTGACAAACTGACTTGTTGGAAAGGTGGCATCCTATAACACTGCCACATTGAAAGTCACTGAGCTCTTCAGTAAAGCCATTCTACTGCCAATGTTTGTCTATGGAGGTTGCTTGGCTCTGTGCACAATTCTATATACCTGTCAGCAACGGGTGTGGCTGAAATAGCCCAATCCACTAATTTGTAGGGGTGTCCACATACTTTTGTATATACAGTACGAGTCAAAAGTTTGGACACCTACTCATTCAAAGGTTTTTATTATTTTTTACTATTTGCACTAGTAACTAAAACAAAATATATTTTGTATTTGAGATTCTTCAAAGTAGCCACCCTTTGCCTTGATTACAGCTTTGCACACTCTTGGCATTCTCTCAACCAGCTTCATGAGGAATGCTTTTCCAACAGTCTTGAAGGAGTTCCCACATATACTGAGCACTCGTTGGCTGCTTTTCCTTCACTCTGCGGTCCAACTCATCCCAAGCCATCTCAATTGGGTTGAGGTCGGTTGATTGTTGAGGCCAGGTCATCTGATGCAGCACTCCATCACTCTCCTTCTTGGTTAAATAGCCCTTATACAGCCTGGAAGTGTTTTGGGTCATTGTCCTGTTGAGAAACAAATGATAGTCCCACTAAGCTCAAACCAGATGGAATGGCGTATCGCTGCAGAATGCTGTGGTAGCCATGCTGGTTAAGTGTAAATAAATCACCTACAGTGTCACCAGCGAAGCTCCATCACACCACTTCCTCCATGCTTCACGGTGGGAACCACACATGCAGAGATCATCTGTTCACCTGCTCTGCGTCTCACAAAGACACGGCAGATGGAACCAAAAATCTCACATTTGGACTCATCAGACCAAAGAACAGACATCCACCGGTCTAATGTCCATTGCTCATGTTTCTTGGCCCAAGCAAGTCTCTTCTTTAAATCGGTGTACTTTAGTAGTGGTTTCTTTGCAACAATTTGACCACGAAGGCCTGATTCACGCAGTCTCCTCTGAACAGTTGATGTTTAGATGTGTCTGTTACTTGAACTCTGAAGCATTTATTTGGCCTGCAATCTGAGGTGCAGTTAATTTAAATGAACTGCAGCGGAGGTAATTCTGTGTCTTCCTTTCCTGTGGCTGTCCTCATGAGAGCCAGTTTTATCATAGCGCTCAATAGTTTTTGTGACAGCACTTGAAGAAACTTGTCTTAAAGTAATGATGGACTGTCATTTCTCTTTGCTTATTTGAGCTGTTCTTGCCATAATACGGACTTGGTCTTTTACCAAATAGGGCTATCTTCTGTATACCTCCCCTACCTTGTCACAACACAACTGATTGGCTGAAACGCATTAATTTGTAGAATTTCTTTCCTTCTTTTAACAAGGCATATCTGTTAATTGAATTGCATTCCAGGTTACTACCTCATGAAGCTGGTTGAGAAAATTCCAAGAGTGTGCAAAGCTGTCATCAAAGCAAAGGGTGGCTACTTTGAAGAATCTCAAATATATTTTGTTTTGGTTACTACATGATTCCATATGTGTTATTTCATAGTTTTGATGTCTTTACTATGTAGATTTTTATTTTTTATTTTTTTTAGAAAAACCCCTGAATGAGTAGGTGTCCACTTTTGACTGGTACTGTATAGTGTACTTGCATTTCGCAGTGCAGAGCTGTTGTGAAGGAAGTTCTCAAGGAAGTGAGTTTGTTTATACAGGACCTCCCCGCCCCCACCTACCCGTCAACCAATCATGTCAATGCGGAGCTATTCGGAGCCCTCCGCATTTGTTTAAACATTTGGTACAGAGCTCAATTTGGCCTCTGCATGCCTCCAGAGGCTCCAAAATTGCATCACACCCTCCATACGGAGCTTCCGACCACATTTTCAGATCTAGCAAAAATTGGCTTTAATCTTAATCCTTTAATATACAGGTTGTACTGTGTTGGATACAATACACCCAATTAGTATGGTAGTCATGCAGCTGCTCTGTTTACACCTTTGTAAAGATCCAGAGACTGAAGGGTTGCTCTGACCCCTCCCCCCTCCTGTGATACGTAGCTATCTCTGTCACTCATGTCTAACAATCCGCTGCTCTTATGTTGACTCTGATCTCTCCGACGCAAAAGAGTACCCTGTTCATGGCTTTGAATCTTACTTCCTCCCCCCTACTGTCTTCCTCTGCTAGACCCCCCTCTGAGCTTTGACACTCTTAACTCTCCTTCCACTTCCTGTTTTTCTTTTCTTTTTTCCTCAGACGTTAAAACAATCCCCCTCGTCAAGGCTTTTGTCTGTCGCTCACTCTTTTTACTTCATGATGCTGATTGGGATTTGCTGAGTCACTTGGTTGAGGAAGAGAAACAGGGAAGTTACCACTGATACAGAGAGTGAGACATGGCTGTTGATGGGTGATATAGCGGGTGAGGGAGAACAGGGTCTGTTGGTGCTGCCTGCCCGAGCAGAGAGCAGCACAGGGCTGGTTAGTCGCCACCAGTGACCCACGGCCCGGCACTGCAGCACACACTGGAATGTAGACCAAGGGATATCCCTCCTACCACTGCCTCACATGCCGAGCGGCTGTGTGTGGTGTGTGTCTTTCAGAATATTTTCAACACCAGTGTGTCTGTCTGCTCATCTTTGTTGTGTGTGTGTGTGTGTTTCACTGTACCCTAGGAGCCTTACAGTTGGTGTGTCTCACTGTACCCTAGGAGCCTTACAGTTGGTGTGTTTCACTGTACCCTAGGAGCCTTACAGTTGGTGTGTTTCACTGTACCCTAGGAGCCTTACAGTTGGTGTGTGGGTGTCTCACTGTACCCTAGGAGCCTTACAGTTGGTGTGTCTCACTGTACCCTAGGAGCCTTACAGTTGGTGTGTGTCACTGTACCCTAGGAGCCTTACAGTTGGTGTGTCTCACTGTACGCTAGGAGCCTTACAGTTGGGGTGTGTCTCACTGTACCCTAGGAGCCTTACAGTTGGGGTGTGTCTCACTGTACCCTAGGAGCCTTACAGTTGGTGTGTGTGTGTCTCACTGTACCCTAGGAGCCTTACAGTTGGTGTGTGTGTGTTTCACTGTACCCTAGGAGCCTTACAGTTGGTGTGTGTGTGTTTCACTGTACCCTAGGAGCCTTACAGTTGGTGTGTGTGTCTCACTGTACCCTAGGAGCCTTACAGTTGGTGTGTGTGTCTCACTGTACCCTAGGAGCCTTACAGTTGGTGTGTGTGTCTCACTGTACCCTAGGAGCCTTACAGTTGGTGTGTGTGTCTCACTGTACCCTAGGAGCCTTACAGTTGGTGTGTGTGTGTTTCACTGTACCCTAGGAGCCTTACAGTTGGTGTGTGTGTGTTTCACTGTACCCTAGGAGCCTTACAGTTGGTGTGTGTGTCTCACTGTACCCTAGGAGCCTTACAGTTGGTGTGTGTGTGTCTCACTGTACCCTAGGAGCCTTACAGTTGGTGTGTGTGTCTCACTGTACCCTAGGAGCCTTACAGTTGGTGTGTGTGTCTCACTGTACCCTAGGAGCCTTACAGTTGGTGTGTGTGTCTCACTGTACCCTAGGAGCCTTACAGTTGGTGTGTTTCACTGTACCCTAGGAGCCTTACAGTTGGGGTGTTTCACTGTACCCTAGGAGCCTTACAGTTGGTGTGTGTGTGTCTCACTGTACCCTAGGAGCCTTACAGTTGGTGTGTGTGTGTCTCACTGTACCCTAGGAGCCTTACAGTTGGTGTGTGTGTGTCTCACTGTACCCTAGGAGCCTTACAGTTGGTGTGTTTCACTGTACCCTAGGAGCCTTACAGTTGGGGTGTGTCTCACTGTACCCTAGGAGCCTTACAGTTGGTGTGTCTCACTGTACCCTAGGAGCCTTACAGTTGGTGTGTCTCACTGTACCCTAGGAGCCTTACAGTTGGTGTGTCTCACTGTACCCTAGGAGCCTTACAGTTGGTGTGTGTCTCACTGTACCCTAGGAGCCTTACAGTTGGTGTGTGTGTGTTTCACTGTACCCTAGGAGCCTTACAGTTGGTGTGTGTGTGTTTCACTGTACCCTAGGAGCCTTACAGTTGGTGTGTGTGTGTCTCACTGTACCCTAGGAGCCTTACAGTTGGTGTGTGTGTCTCACTGTACCCTAGGAGCCTTACAGTTGGTGTGTGTGTCTCACTGTACCCTAGGAGCCTTACAGTTGGTGTGTGTGTCTCACTGTACCCTAGGAGCCTTACAGTTGGTGTGTGTGTCTCACTGTACCCTAGGAGCCTTACAGTTGGTGTGTGTGTGTGTCTCACTGTACCCTAGGAGCCTTACAGTTGGTGTGTCTCACTGTACCCTAGGAGCCTTACAGTTGGGGTGTGTCTCACTGTACCCTAGGAGCCTTACAGTTGGTGTGTGTGTGTCTCACTGTACCCTAGGAGCCTTACAGTTGGTGTGTCTCACTGTACCCTAGGAGCCTTACAGTTGGTGTGTGGGTGTCTCACTGTACCCTAGGAGCCTTACAGTTGGTGTGTCTCACTGTACCCTAGGAGCCTTACAGTTGGTGTGTGTCTCACTGTACCCTTGGAGCCTTACAGTTGGTGTGTGTCTCACTGTACCCTTGGAGCCTTACAGTTGGTGTGTGTGTGTGTGTGTGTGTGTGTGTGTCTCACTGTACCCTAGGAGCCTTACAGTTGGTGTGTGTGTGTTTCACTGTACCCTAGGAGCCTTACAGTTGGTGTGTGTCTCACTGTACCCTAGGAGCCTTACAGTTGGTGTGTGTGTGTCTCACTGTACCCTAGGAGCCTTACAGTTGGTGTGTGTGTGTCTCACTGTACCCTAGGAGCCTTACAGTTGGTGTGTCACTTAGTGCTTTTTAAGGTTGGTTCAATTATTAAAAAAATAATAGTGATTTTTGGTTATGATTTTTTTCAACATTTTAAATGCGCTATGCATCATGTGGGTTGAATGCCCTAACAACAAGGTCCCATGATGGTAGTGACTGCCCATTACTGGTTACCACTTACCTGTCATTTATTCACTTTACTTTAATAAAATATTTCAGTTGTTGTGTATATTGCATTTCACTATTTCATTCCAAGTCATCTCTATAGAGCTGCTGTCTGACAAAATCACTTTTCTAGTTCTTCAAAGTAAATAAGGCTTACTTTTATGACTGCTGAATACCATCTATCAATCGTTTAGATAATGTGTTTTCAGGTAAAGATCTCGCGACGCAACGGCTCTCTCTTCCTCTCGATCATGCGTTCTCTCTCTGTTTGCCCCACACTAAAATAACATGGCCGGCATAAAATAAGTAAATAATTGAACCAACATCTTACAGAAAGCCTAAATGCTCTATATATACAAAAGTATGTGGACACACCTTCAAATTAGTAGATTTGACTGTTTCAGCCACACCCGTTGCTGACAGGTGTATAAAATCGCGCACACAGCCATGCAATCTCCTTAGGAATACATTGGCAGTATAATGACCTGACTGGAGAGCTCTGCATCAGTGGCGAAGTGGTAGACCACACAAGCTCAAAGAACGGGACTGGTGTAGCGCGTAAAAATGGTCTGTTCTCGGTTTCAACACTCACTACCAAGTTCCAAACTGCCCCTGGAAGCAACGTCAGCACAAAAACTGTTCGTTGGGAGCTTCATGAAATGGGTTTCCGTGGCTGAGCAGCCACATACAAACCTAAGATCACCATGCACCAATGCCAAGCGTCGGCTGGAGTGGTATAAAGCTCGCCGCCATTGTACTATGGGAGCAGTGGAAACGCGTTCTCTGGATTGATGAATCACGCTTCACCATCTGGAAGTCCAACGGACGAATCTGGGGTTGGCAGATGCCAGGAGAACGCTACCTACCTCAATGCATAGGGCCAACTGTACAGTTTGGTGTAGGAGGAATAATGGTCTGGGGCTGTTTTTCATGGTTCAGGCTAGGCCCCTTAGTTCCAGTGAAGGGAAATCTTAATGCTACAGCATATAATCACCTAGAATGTCATTGTGTGCTTCCAACTTTGTGGCAACAGTTGGTGGGAAGGCCCTTTCCTGTTTCAGCAGAACTCCCCCGTGCACAAAGCGAGGTCCATACAGAAATGGTTTTTCGGTGTGTAAGAACTTGATTGGCCTGCACAGAGCCCTGACCTCAACCCCATCGAACACCTTTGGGATGAGTTGGGACTGCGAGCCAGGCCAAATCACCCAACATCATTGCCCGACCTCTCTAATGCTCTTGTGGCTGAATGGAAGCAAGTCCCCGCAGCAATGTTCCAACATCTAGTGGAAAGCCTTCCCAGGAGAGTGGAGGCTGTTATAGCAGCAAAGGGAGGACCAACTCGATGATTTTGGAATGAGTTGTTCAACGACCAGGAACCACATACTTTTGGTTACGTAGTGTAAGTTCAGGAGTAAATATGTGCTTTAACAAGTCACATAAGTTGCATGGACTCACTCTGTGTTGAATAATAGTGTTTACCTTGATTTTTAAATGACTACCTCATCTCTGTACCCCACACAATTATCTGTAAGGTCGCAGTGAATTTTAAGCACAGATTCAACAACCAAGACCATGGAGTTTTTCCAATGGTTCGCAAAAAAGGCCACCTATTGGTAGATGTCTTAAAAGAAAAGACATTGACTATCCCATTGATCATGGTGCAGTTATTAATTCCACTTTGGATGGTGTATCAATACACCCAGTAAGTAGAAAAATACAGGCGCCCTTCCTAACTCAGTTGGAGGAAAGGAACTGCTCTGGGATTTCACCATGGCTGTGATAGAACTGAGGATGGATCAACAACATTGTAGTTAATCCACAATATTAACCTAAATGACACAGTGAAAAGGAAGCCTGCACAGAATAAACATATTCCACAACTGCTCAAGGTGACTCTAACGTGTATTGACTCAGAGGATTGAATACTGATCTAAACAATATGCAGTGTATTTAGTGTTTTATAAAAATGTAATCCACTTTGACATTCTAGTATTTTGTGTAGATAGTTGACAACAATAAAATGACATTTTAATCTCACTTTGTAACACAAGATGTGGAGAAGGTCAATGGGTGTGATTACTTTCTGAAGGCACTGTATCTGAAGTTGAGTAATCTTGTAGAGGACATCCCCATAGCAACACAGGGTTTGTACTTTGTCCCCAACTGTACCCCAGATGTCTCTGGGCAGGCAGACTCCGGTCCCAGAGATGACACACATCCTAGGGATGCGAGGGTCAGCTCTTTTTCGACCGATATCCAGCTCGCACTTAAGTGTTGCTACTCTCATATATTTCAGTATTCATCAATGTGTTGGTTTATTCTTTAATCTCTCCCTCTCTTCCATCAGAACAAACGAGACAAACATCTACTGAAGAAGAGAAACGTCCCACAGGAGGACAGTCTTGAGGACTCCGACATAGACTCCGACTTCAAAGGGGTGGGTGTGATGTCACTTCAGCGACCCATTTGCTATTGCGCTGGGCTGGCTATCTCTAAGACGAGAGACTTGTTACAGATGGAAATGTACTGCTTAGATTATCTGTCAGGTAGGACCAGCCGGACAGGTGTGGCCAACCCTCCTGGAGATCGATAGACATTAGACATTGTGTTCGTGCTCTACAGTCCATTTCTATGTGTGACATTGTAATGTAGACATGGGTCTTCAACCCCCTGGTCTCTCTATGGTTTGTATGATGTACAGTGCATCGAAAGTATTCATTCCTTTCCCTTTTTCCACATTTTTGTTACGTTACAGCATTATTCTAAAATGGATTTAAAAATAAAAAAAATCCTCATTAAAATAAACATACACACACATACATACATACATACATACATACATACATACATACATACATACATACATACATACATACATACATACATACATACAATACCTCAGGACAAAGCGAAAACAGGTTTTCATACATTTTGCAAATTTATTACAAATTCAAAACATCTTGTTTATGAGTTTTCAGACCCTTTGCTATGAGACTTGAAACTGAGCTCAGGTGCATCCTATTTCCATTGATCATCCTTGATATGATTCTACAACTTGATTGGAGTCCACCTGTGGTAAATGAAATTGATTGAACATGATTTGGAAAAGCACACACCTGTCTATATAAGGTCCCACTATTTATACTGCATGTCAGAGCAAAAACCAAGCCATGAGGTCGAAGGAATTGTCCGTAGAGCTCCGAGGCAGTATTGTGTCGAGGCACAGATCTGAAGAAGGGTACCGAAAAAATGTTTGACGGTCCCCAAGAACACAGTGGCCTCTATCATTCTTAAATGGAAGAAGTTTACAAACATCAAAACCTTTCCTAAAGCTGGCCACCTGGCCAAACTGAGCAATCGGGAGAGAAATGGTCACTCTGATGGTCACTCTAATGGTCACTCTGACAGAGCTCAAGAGTTCTTCTGGTGATGAGAGAACCTTCCAGAAGGACAACCATCTCTGCAGCACTCTACCAATCAGGTCTGTAGAATGGCCAGACGGAAGTCACTCCTCAGTAAAAGTCATGACAGCCTGCTTGGATTTGGCCAAAAGCCACCTAAAGACTCAGAAACAACATTCTCTGGTCTGATGAAACCATGATTCAACTCTGGCCTGAATGCCAAGCGTCACGTCTCGAGGAAACCTGGAACCATCCCTATGGTGAAGCGTGGTGGCAGCATCATGTTGTGGGGATGTTTTTCAGCAGCAGGGACTGGAAGACGAGTCAGAATCGAGCGAATGATGAACAGAGTAAAGTACAGAGAGATCCATGATGAAAAACTGCTCCAGAGCACTCAGGACCCCAGACTTGGGTGAAGGTTCACCTTCCAACAGGACAACAACCCAAGCACACAGCCAAGACAATGTAGGAGTGGCTTCGGGACAAGTCTCTGAATTGCCTTGAGTGGCCCAGTCAGAGCCCAGACTTGAACATGATCGAACATCTCTGGAGAGACCTGAAAGTAGCTGTGCAGCGACGCTCCCCATCCAACCTGTCAGAGCTTGAGAGGATCTGCCGAGAAGAATGGGAGAAACTCCCCAAATGTGCCAAGCTTGTAGCATCATACCCAAGAAGACTCAAGGTTGTAATCGCTGCCAAAGGTGTTTCAACAAAGTACTGAGTAAAGGATGTGAATACTTATGTAAATGTAATATTTCAGTTTACTTTTTTTTATTTATTCTAAAACCTGGTTTTGCTTTGTCAGTATGGGGTATTGTGTGTAGATTGAGAACAAGAAATAGATATATTACACAAAAATATCAATTTTAGAGTAAGGCTGTAATGTAACAAAATGTGGAAAAAGTCAAGGGCTCTGAACTTTTGGAATGCACTGTATGGGGATCCACAGGGGGATGTAATGATAAATTCAGAGAAGCTTTTTCACCCTGCTGACTGGAGACCTGTCACTAAGCTAATGAAATGAGCAATAGGCCCTGGGCTGGCCTGGTTTAGCTGCTACAAGGTGAAGTGTGGTGATTGGCTAGCATGACATTCTCAGCCTGTGAGCTCACACGGCCTCAACCGGCCGGTCAACACACCAACTCAGCAGCAGCCACAGAATGATCTGTTAAATGGATGTTTATGTGAATTCTATCCCGTCCCCCATGTTGTTGATCTGGTACTGATGCTCTCCCTTCTGTCTTTACAGCAAAACATCACTCTAGAAGTCATGTTACAGGTCAGCCTCAACTCCATGTACACACATGCCTACTTGTTAACTAAAAAACATCCTCTGAGTGTGGTGCTGTAACGTGTTTTCTCATTCTCTCTATCGCTGAAGAATGCCACTAGTGATAACGCCGTGGTCCAGCTCAGCGCCGTACAGGCTGCCAGGTAAAAGTGTGTGTATAAGTTTTACTATACTTGTGAGTATCAGAAGTCTTCACAAGAATAGTAAACCAACTACAATTCTGAGAAGTGAGGACATTTGGCTGGTCCACACTTGTAAATGTCTATTTTTAGGTTTGGGGTTAAGTTTATTGTTAGAATTGGGGTTAGGGAAAATATTATTTTCACAAGTATAGTAAGACGTGTGATCACCTTGTACTTCTCTCTGCTTTGTATCTCTCAAACCCTGTTTTCTACTCCATGACTGAAACATAACACTTCCTGTTTTTGTGTCCGTCAGAAAACTCCTCTCCAGTGACAGAAACCCTCCCATTGATGACCTGATAAAGTCGGGCATCCTGCCCATCCTAGTCAAATGTCTGGAGAGAGATGACAAGTGAGTCTGCTGCTGCCTCAGACCAATATCCTCTCTTTGACTGTCTCTACTAATGCACTGTTGGGACATTTACTGGGAGGTAATCCTGTAGTCTGACAGGATTAATGTCTAGGAGATATGATGCAGATAATGTGTGTGTGTGTGTGTGTGTGTGTGTGTGTGTGTGTGTGTGTGTGTGTGTCAGGCACATGACAGTCCCATGGCCCATTTCTCTGGAGCCAACCCAAACAAAATATTTCCCCATTCTCAGGACCTTGTGGTCAGGAGAACACACACACACACACACACACACACACACACAGAGGACCTTGTGGTCAGGAGAACACACACACACACACACAGAGAGGACCTTGTGGTCAGGAGAACACACACACACACACACAGAGAGGACCTTGTGGTCAGGAGAACACACACACACACACACACAGAGAGGACCTTGTGGTCAGGAGAACACACACACACACACACACACAGAGGACCTTGTGGTCAGGAGAACACACACACACACACACAGAGGACCTTGTGGTCAGGAGAACACACACACACACAGAGAGGACCTTGTGGTCAGGAGAACACACACACACACACACAGAGGACCTTGTGGTCAGGAGAACACACACACACACACACAGAGGACCTTGTGGTCAGGAGAACACACACACACACACACACACAGAGGACCTTGTGGTCAGGAGAACACACACACACACACACACACAGAGGACCTTGTGGTCAGGAGAACACACACACACACACACACACAGAGGACCTTGTGGTCAGGAGAACACACACACACACACACAGAGGACCTTGTGGTCAGGAGAACACACACACACACACACACACAGAGGACCTTGTGGTCAGGAGAACACACACACACACACACACACAGAGGACCTTGTGGTCAGGAGAACACACACACACACACACACACAGAGGACCTTGTGGTCAGGAGAACACACACACACACACACACACAGAGGACCTTGTGGTCAGGAGAACACACACACACACACACACAGAGGACCTTGTGGTCAGGAGAACACACACACACACACACACACAGAGGACCTTGTGGTCAGGAGAACACACACACACACACACACACAGAGGACCTTGTGGTCAGGAGAACACACACACACACACACACACAGAGGACCTTGTGGTCAGGAGAACACACACACACACACAGAGGACCTTGTGGTCAGGAGAACACACACACACACACACAGAGGACCTTGTGGTCAGGAGAACACACACCCAGGACAATAGGGGGGTTAGGATGAAGATGGGTTGATGTTAGTGGAAGGCCTCTCATTCTTTCTCTCACTCTTTCTCTGCGCTAGTCCGTCTCTCCAGTTCGAGGCAGCCTGGGCCCTGACCAACATAGCGTCTGGTACTTCACAACAGACCCAGGCTGTGGTCAAATCCAGTAAGTTCAGCAGCTCTCTCTGCCCTGCTCTTATTCTGTCTGTCTGGGCTCGGTCTCTCTGCCCTGCTCTTATTCTGTCTGTCTGTCTGTCTGGGCTCGGTCTCTCTGCCCTGCTCTTATTCTGACTGTCTGTCTGTCTGGGCTCGGTCTCTCTGCCCTGCTCTTATTCTGTCTGTCTGTCTGTCTGGGCTCGGTCTCTCTGCCCTGCTCTTATTCTGACTGTCTGTCTGGGCTCGGTCTCTCTGCCCTGCTCTTATTCTGTCTGTCTGTCTGGGCTCGGTCTCTCTGCCCTGCTCTTATTCTGTCTGTCTGTCTGGGCTCGGTCTCTCTGCCCTGCTCTTATTCTGACTGTCTGTCTGGGCTCGGTCTCTCTGCCCTGCTCTTATTCTGACTGTCTGTCTGGGCTCGGTCTCTCTGCCCTGCTCTTATTCTGACTGTCTGACTGTCTGGGCTCGGTCTCTCTGCCCTGCTCTTATTCTGACTGTCTGTCTGTCTGGGCTCGGTCTCTCTGCCCTGCTCTTATTCTGACTGTCTGTCTGTCTGGGCTCGGTCTCTCTGCCCTGCTCTTATTCTGACTGTCTGTCTGTCTGGGCTCGGTCTCTCTGCCCTGCTCTTATTCTGACTGTCTGTCTGTCTGGGCTCGGTCTCTCTGCCCTGCTCTTATTCTGACTGTCTGTCTGTCT
This sequence comes from Salmo salar, assembly GCF_965601325.2. Classification (NCBI taxonomy): domain Eukaryota; kingdom Metazoa; phylum Chordata; class Actinopteri; order Salmoniformes; family Salmonidae; genus Salmo; species Salmo salar. Next base: position 39,543,792 of record NC_138315.1, read on the forward strand.
GGGCTCGGTCTCTCTGCCCTGCTCTTATTCTGACTGTCTGTCTGTCTGGGCTCGGTCTCTCTGCCCTGCTCTTATTCTGACTGTCTGTCTGTCTGGGCTCGGTCTCTCTGCCCTGCTCTTATTCTGACTGTCTGTCTGGGCTCGGTCTCTCTGCCCTGCTCTTATTCTGTCTGTCTGTCTGTCTGTCTGGGCTCGGTCTCTCTGCCCTGCTCTTATTCTGTCTGTCTGTCTGGGCTCGGTCTCTCTGCCCTGCTCTTATTCTGTCTGTCTGGGCTCGGTCTCTCTGCCCTGCTCTTATTCTGTCTGACTGTCTGGGCTCGGTCTCTCTGCCCTGCTCTTATTCTGTCTGTCTGTCTGTCTGTCTGGGCTCGGTCTCTCTGCCCTGCTCTTATTCTGTCTGTCTGTCTGGGCTCGGTCTCTCTGCCCTGCTCTTATTCTGACTGTCTGGGCTCGGTCTCTCTGCCCTGCTCTTATTCTGACTGTCTGTCTGTCTGGGCTCGGTCTCTCTGCCCTGCTCTTATTCTGACTGTCTGTCTGGGCTCGGTCTCTCTGCCCTGCTCTTATTCTGACTGTCTGTCTGGGCTCGGTCTCTCTGCCCTGCTCTTATTCTGACTGTCTGTCTGGGCTCGGTCTCTCTGCCCTGCTCTTATTCTGTCTGACTGTCTGGGCTCGGTCTCTCTGCCCTGCTCTTATTCTGTCTGTCTGGGCTCGGTCTCTCTGCCCTGCTCTTATTCTGTCTGTCTGTCTGTCTGTCTGGGCTCGGTCTCTCTGCCCTGCTCTTATTCTGTCTGACTGTCTGGGCTCGGTCTCTCTGCCCTGCTCTTATTCTGTCTGTCTGTCTGGGCTCGGTCTCTCTGCCCTGCTCTTATTCTGACTGTCTGGGCTCGGTCTCTCTGCCCTGCTCTTATTCTGACTGTCTGTCTGTCTGTCTGTCTGGGCTCGGTCCCTCTGCCCTGCTCTTATTCTGTCTGTCTGTCTGTCTGTCTGTCTGGGCTCGGTCTCTCTGCCCTGCTCTTATTCTGTCTGTCTGTCTGGGCTCGGTCTCTCTGCCCTGCTCTTATTCTGACTGTCTGTCTGTCTGGGCTCGGTCTCTCTGCCCTGCTCTTATTCTGTCTGTCTGTCTGGGCTCGGTCTCTCTGCCCTGCTCTTATTCTGTCTGTCTGTCTGGGCTCGGTCTCTCTGCCCTGCTCTTATTCTGACTGTCTGTCTGGGCTCGGTCTCTCTGCCCTGCTCTTATTCTGACTGTCTGTCTGTCTGGGCTCGGTCTCTCTGCCCTGCTCTTATTCTGACTGTCTGTCTGTCTGGGCTCGGTCTCTCTGCCCTGCTCTTATTCTGACTGTCTGTCTGGGCTCGGTCTCTCTGCCCTGCTCTTATTCTGACTGTCTGGGCTCGGTCTCTCTGCCCTGCTCTTATTCTGTCTGTCTGTCTGTCTGTCTGGGCTCGGTCTCTCTGCCCTGCTCTTATTCTGTCTGACTGTCTGGGCTCGGTCTCTCTGCCCTGCTCTTATTCTGTCTGTCTGGGCTCGGTCTCTCTGCCCTGCTCTTATTCTGTCTGACTGTCTGGGCTCGGTCTCTCTGCCCTGCTCTTATTCTGTCTGACTGTCTGGGCTCGGTCTCTCTGCCCTGCTCTTATTCTGACTGTCTGTCTGTCTGGGCTCGGTCTCTCTGCCCTGCTCTTATTCTGTCTGTCTGTCTGGGCTCGGTCTCTCTGCCCTGCTCTTATTCTGACTGTCTGGGCTCGGTCTCTCTGCCCTGCTCTTATTCTGACTGTCTGTCTGGGCTCGGTCTCTCTGCCCTGCTCTTATTCTGTCTGTCTGTCTGTCTGTCTGGGCTCGGTCTCTCTGCCCTGCTCTTATTCTGTCTGTCTGGGCTCGGTCTCTCTGCCCTGCTCTTATTCTGTCTGTCTGGGCTCGGTCTCTCTGCCCTGCTCTTATTCTGTCTGTCTGTCTGTCTGTCTGTCTGTCTGTCTGGGCTCGGTCTCTCTGCCCTGCTCTTATTCTGTCTGTCTGGGCTCGGTCTCTCTGCCCTGCTCTTATTCTGTCTGTCTGGGCTCGGTCTCTCTGCCCTGCTCTTATTCTGTCTGTCTGTCTGGGCTCGGTCTCTCTGCCCTGCTCTTATTCTGACTGTCTGGGCTCGGTCTCTCTGCCCTGCTCTTATTCTGTCTGTCTGTCTGGGCTCGGTCTCTCTGCCCTGCTCTTATTCTGTCTGTCTGTCTGGGCTCGGTCTCTCTGCCCTGCTCTTATTCTGACTGTCTGGGCTCGGTCTCTCTGCCCTGCTCTTATTCTGACTGTCTGGGCTTCACTAATGCTTCTGTTATGTTATCATTGTGTGTGAAATTGTGATATGTCAATTCCTAACTCTGTGTGTTTGTGTGCGAACAGATGCTGTTCCCCTGTTCCTGCGACTGCTCCACTCTCCCCATCAGAATGTGTGTGAACAGGCTGTTTGGGCACTAGGCAACATCATAGGTGAGTAAAGATACTCACATGCTGACTACAGTGGGCACGCGCATCTTCATTTTTGTCCAATCACACCAGATGAGGACATGCAGGTTGAAATATCAAAACTAACTCTGAACCAACTATATTAATTTTGGGACAGGTCGAAACACATGAAACATTCATGGACATTTAGCCAGCTACCTTGCTGTTGCTAGCTAATTTGTCCTGTGATATAAACATTTTAGTTGTTATTTTACCAGAAATGCACAGGTACAAGTCTTTGTAGACTTTTTACCCATTTTTGAGTCACACAATCATGTGTTCTCTATTCTGACAATTAATCCACAGATAAAAGTTTCTAGTAATATCTCCTCAAGTCGTCTGTGGACTTTATATTGCTGTTGGCAACCAATTTTAAGGTGCATTACCACCACCGACTGGATTGTGGACCTCAGTTCATCTTTCAGTCACCCACGTGGGTGTATGCTCCTAAAAACCAATGAGATGGGAGAGGTGGGACTTGCAGCGCGTCCATCGTCAAATGGAACCAAGTTCTATTTTAGCGACTGGCTACACGGTAGACTGGCTACACGGTAGACTGGCTACACGGTAGACTGGCTACACGGTAGACTGGCTACACGGTAGACTCGCACAAGCAGTTTGGATGAAATGATTGAATAACATGTATGTGTACATTTATTTTGCCGTGCGAGCGTAACGAGTGGTGTGGTCAGCATGTCAGAGAAATGACGTTGCCACGAGCAGCACCGCAGATATTGGACTGAGCGAATGGAAGGCTTTGCTTTCACACAGTCACAGGCAGTGCCTGTGCATGTGCACGGGTTCCCAAAACAGTGGAGAACTCGCGCTTCAACATTCTGTTGTTGAGGAAACTGACCCACTATGCTGTTTACTTTCTGCATCTACTTCATATTGCTGAGTGTACCTTTAACTTAATTGTATTTGTCATAGCTCACTACCTAACCAGGAAAAATACTGTGCCCAAATGATGACCCCTGACCTTTATCCTGTGATGCTCCTCCCCCAGGCGACGGGCCACAGTGCAGGGATTACGTCATCTCCCTGGGCGTGGTCAAGCCCCTGCTGTCCTTCATTAACCCCTCCATCCCCATTTCCTTCCTCCGCAACGTCACCTGGGTCATCGTCAACCTCTGTCGCAACAAGGACCCTCCACCCCTCATGGAGACTGTACAGGAGGTATGTACATGTGGGTACCGTGTGTGTTTCAATGTGTGAGCAGTGTTATAGTGAGTCTCTCCAGCCAGACAGCAAATTACTCTCATTCCAGTCTGCCTTTCACACCATCTTTTCCTCTCTACCTCAAACTGTTTTCTCTTTTCCAGATTCTTCCAGCTCTGTGTGTTCTTCTATACCACACAGATATAAATGTAAGTATGGAAGTGTATTTTCATTACTCCTAAATGGTACATTTTGCATACCATAATTTTGATATCAGCGGCCCCATTAAAACAACTCTTATTGGACTTGTTGATGACATACTTTTGTAGATCCTGGTGGACACGGTGTGGGCTCTGTCCTATCTGACGGATGGTGGGAACGAGCAGATTCAGATGGTGATAGACTCTGGCGTAGTCCCCTTCCTCGTTCCTCTGCTCAGCCACCAGGAGGTCAAAGTTCAGGTAAGATGGCTCAACAGGGGACACCATAGACTTGGGAACAATTACCATAGTAACTGATAACATTCAGACTCAGACCCAAACACACTGTGGTATAGATGGTGTGCTTATAAAATGAATCATTGATTGGAAAGGCACTGTTGGAGCTAGAAACACAAGCATTTCGCTACACCCGCAATAACATCTGCTAAACATGTGTATGTGACCAATAACATTTGATTTAAAAGCAACAAGTATGAAAACCTTGGTTTTACTGATCATGAGGGCTAGGAATATTTTAGTAAAACTGCAGCCATATGTTGAAGAAACTCCTAGCTTTCCTTACAACACAGATCAGTGATCATTTCAAGGAAGGGAGGAAACAATGCGTTTTATAAGTAATAAATCAGGGTGTGTTTTTTGTCTTTTCTGACGTGCTGACATTGTGGGTGTTGACCTGCTGTGATGTCACTTCCTGCAGACTGCTACGCTGAGGGCAGTAGGCAACATTGTGACGGGGACAGACGAGCAGACGCAGATGGTTCTCAACTGTGACGTCCTCTCCCACTTCCCCAACCTGCTCACACACCCCAAAGAGAAGATCAACAAGGTAGAGCACACACACTCCCCCGAGAGAGAGAGGGAGGGAGGGAGGGGAGAAGCCGATGTCCATGATTAGCAGGCCAACAGGAAATTGTTTGGTTTGACTGTGTGAGATTGGACTGTTAATAGGAAGTGTTGTGGCATAACTGTCTGTGATTGGTTTGTCTTCAGGAAGCAGTGTGGTTCCTGTCCAATATCACGGCTGGGAACCACCAGCAGGTTCAGGCTGTGATCGACGCAGGACTCATCCCCTTGATTATCCACCAACTGGCCAAGGTGAGAGATCTATGGTGTGCGTCTGTCAGTAGCGTAGCCAGAAATGTGTTATTTGGGTGTGCCCCAAAAAACTTCCTGCAATTCTACACATTTTGCCATGAAGTACTCGTGCCTGTTATAAAATGTCTATTAAATCAGTTATGTTTATGAATTCAGTTGTATTTAAGCAACATCAACAAGTCTCTTGTATGCGCCAGTCCAATAATGTCTGCATATCACGTGTGGCATCTGTAATCAGTCAGCTGTATCCAATTACAGCCATCACTCACCTGCTTCTCTCTGTCCGCTCATCCTGCATCAGTTTTTTAAAATCTAATTTAGCTATGATGGCGGGGGGATGCAGACCCTGGTCAGTCTTCTGTTACATTTGATACATTGGAGCAGCGTACAGAGTGAGAAAAGTTGATACACTGTATAATTTCATCCCTGGTATAACCAAGAGGACAGGCCAGTCTGATAGGCTTTGCAAATTCACCGTCACGCAGCAGTGCCAGAGAGGAAACCCCGTTTTACAAGAGGCATGTCTGCAGCTTTACAGGAAAGAAAACGTCTCGTCTCTATCTCAAACGGTTACAAATATTACCGGAGATACCTTTTTGTTCTTTCTGCGCGAAGTCGCGCTCGTTTGATATTTCACAAACCAGGGGGCCTTTTTTAAACTAAATCCGGACACTAATTATTGGTTTGATAACAAACAACTTTGTTCAGTCATGTTACCTAGCTAGCTAACAACCTGGTAACCTGACAGTAGGTCTATGAAAATGTGCTACTCATGAGATGTATCAAAGGTAGGATTCATATAGGCCTAATGGAAACCTAAAGTATAAAAAATACTATTTTTGGTGCTCCTTACATTCTGTTTGGTGCCTAACGTTTTTAAAGTTGGGAACAGTGTGTATGTGTTTGTGGGAGAGGGAGGTGTGTGTTTATGAGGGAGGGAGTCTTAACTGAAGAGTAAAGGTGGTTTCATGACATTCAAATCATTATGCACGTGTAGTCATTCCTCCAGCCACATCATAGGTAGGCCTTTTCACTATTCTATTATACAGTGAACAATGTGAACTTTAAATTAAATATGTTGTATTGGGGTGAACAGGACGCTATCTCATGCTGTTCTACACATTTTGCCATGAGGCTGAGAGAGAATTTAGCATTTTTAAAGCTAATTAAAATAATTTTTATGATCCCCATTAGCTGTTGCAAAAGCAGCAGCTACTCTTCCTGGGGTTCACACAAAACATGAAACATAATACAGAACAGTAATAGACAAGAACAGCTCAAGGACAAAACTACATAGATTTTTTTTTTTAAAGGCACATGTAGCCTACATATCAATACATATATACAAACTATCTAGGTCAAATAGGGGAGAGGTGTTGTGCCCTGAGGTGTTGCTTTATCTGGTTTTTGAAATCAGGTTTGCTGTTTATTTGAGCAAAATGAGATGGAAGTTCCTTGCAATAAAGGCTCTATATAATACTGTACACTTTCTTGAATTTGTTCTGGATTTGGGGACTGTGAAAAGACCCCTGGTGGTATGTCTGGTGGGATAAGTGTGTGTGTGTGTGTGTGTCAGAGCTTTGAGTAAGTTGACTATGCAAACAATTTGGGATTTTCAACACATTGTTTCTTATGAAAAGAAGTGATGCAGTCAGTCTCTCCTCAACTCTTAGCCAAGGGAGACTGGCAGCATAGTATTTATATCAGCCCTCTGATTACAATGAAGAGCAAGATGTGATGCTCTGTTCTGGGCCAGCTGCAGCTTAACTAGGTCTTTCCTTGCAGCACTGGACCACACGACTGGACAATAATCAAGATTAGACAAAACTAGAGCCTGCAGAACTTGCTTTTTGGAGTGTGGTGTCAAAAACAGAGCATCTCTTTATTACGGACATACCTCTCCCCATCTTTACAACCATTGAATCTGTATGTTTTGACCATATGTTTTTACAATCTAAGGTAACACCAAGTAATTTAGTCTCCTCAACTTGTTCAACACCATTCATTACCAGATTCACCTGAGGTCTAGAACTTAGGGAATGATTTATACCAAATACACTGCTCTTAGTTGTAATGTTCAGGACCAGTTTCTTACTGACTGATAAATGCACTGGATTGTGACCTGACTTGTTGGCTAAATAGAGGAGGCTGTGGTATGGTGTATTGGCGTGTGGCTTTCAGTTAGTTATTTTTGGCCACCCATTCCATGAGTGAAGGTCATGCCAGTGCATCTGAAGGTCATGCCAGTTCACTGCTTGCTATGAATCCTATCTGATGGTGTTTGCATGTTTAGGTAAAAATACTAATAATGTCCCGTTTGCAGAGGTGGGTAGAGTACTAAAAATCTAAGTAAAAGTACTGTTACTTACAGTAGATTTGTGATTTACTCAAGTAAGAGTAAAAAACATTTTTTTTAAAGGGGGGGGGGTGGAAGGGTTAATAAAAAAAAATGGAAAAACGTTTCCGGTCACAACTTTTTCAGTACTAGTTAAATATTTTGTGTGGTATTTAAAAATGTTTTTTTTTACACCTAATGGTAAACTGTGATAGCAAGAAGAACAACAACATAAATGTTTTATTTAAGCCTGCCAGCACCATCTTGTGGACACCAGGAAGAGTGGCGACTGTGTTAGCAGCAGCTAACGGGATCCTAATAAAAATGCTAAATTGCACATGTCCTCCAGCATAGGTAGTCTCCAATGAAGACTGACATCAAAGAAAATCCATAGACTGTACAGTTTAAATTAGTCTTATTCAATGTTGTTTTAATATCTATCAATGTGCTCAATTTCATAAGGTAAATGGTACTCGAGACATCTGAATAATTTCAATAGCATTCATGAGAGAACTATTTCATATTACAAGTACATGTGATGGTGAATGCGTACTAAAAAACATTTTACTCCCAAGTGTGATGTTAAATTTTTTTGTCAGAATGAAATTTCAAGGAGGATCAGGTTAGTGTTACAACAATCCATATCGAAATGTCACTAGTCTAGTATGCAAATCAGACCCATTTCAGCATGGGATAAAACATCAAGATTGGTATTCAGGTAATAAACAAACAGTGCAGATATCAATTGCCATAGTAAACTAAATCATCTTTTTCTTGCCAAGGTAGGATTTACCCTCTTCCAAACCGTTCCACTTTGGAGGATCTTTTCTTGGCTGGCTGGGCATTTCTCCTTCCCCTCAGTTGTGCCGCTCCAAGCAAAAATGTACTTTAGTACATGTTACTTTTAGTGTGTTACTACCTATCTCTGGCTGTTTGGAACACTGTCTAGTAGAGATGATAAAACAGGATACATCTGATTGGGTGGGCCTGGCTCTCCCGTGACTACATGGCTGGTGTCTGTGTGAGCCTGAGAGAGACCATCTTCCTGTCATTGCTGTGTAGTGATGTGTTACGTAGTGCTGACAGCCCGTGTGTCTCCAGGGGGACTTTGGGACTCAGAAGGAGGCAGCATGGACCATCAGCAACCTCACCATCAGTGGCCGGAAAGACCAGGTGAGTCTGTCACACACATTGCAACCTTTATCAGATAGACTATTGACTTAGACATGGACAGGTATGGGGCTGCATTGTCATGCCAGGGCCTCTAGAGCGTTCAGACCAGTGAGTTTAGGAACTAATCTAATGCCAGTGACTGAACCTGCTGACACAATCATATGTCAGCAGTGATTGGTCAGAATTGCTTACTGCTGTCTTTGTGTTTGTGTAGGTGGAGTACTTGGTGCAGCAGAATGTAGTCCCTCCTTTCTGCAGCCTGCTTTCAGTGAAGGACTCCCAGGTGGTCCAGGTGCTCCTAGACGGCCTCAAGAACGTCCTCATCATGGCCGGGGACGAGGCCAGCACTGTCACAGAGATCATAGAGGAGTGTGGAGGTGTGTGTGTGTGTGTGCCTGCATATTCTCATGATGGCTAGAGGAGGTACTGTGTGTCTGAGGTGACTTGTTGCTTTCTGATCTGCTTTCCGCTCAGGTCTGGAGAAGATTGAGAATCTGCAGCAACATGAGAATGAGGACATCTACAAACTAGCCTTCGAGATTATTGACCAGTACTTCTCAGGCGACGATGTGAGTTATAAATCACACACACAGTCCAGGGCTAATGTTAGGAAAATGTGGCGCCAGACATTTGACCTGCAGCATTTTCATTAACCGGACCCATATGCATTGGGTGCGTAACCTGATTAAGGCATCCACCCACAGTGCTCAGAAATACAAATCACATTTTGATTAAGGTAATTCATCTTAACAGAACATGCAACGGCGTGCTTCCTTCTTTCTGAATTCCGATGCAAACTCTGAAGCTGTTAGAATAACTGTCCACATTTACTTTTCCTCAGACAACAAGACCAGTAACGAACAGAAAAATCACTAGCCTGTCAATCTAATATCCCCCATAGTAGAAAAGTTGACCTATTCTATTGATCAGCTTGTCGTTCTCTACGAGAAATAAATAGCCTTTTCTAAACGCACTCTGGGACAGTTGTGGGACGATAGATCACAAATTCATACAACAAGTAGGTGTCGTGACTATCATTAATCTGATGACTGTGTTTAAACTAGGTTTAATTGTTACTCGATTGAAATTAATCATGTAACAATTAACTCATTAGACATTTCGTGCACCACGGGAAAAGTTATCTCCTGAGTTTAAACTCTAAAGATATACAGATATCTCTTACATCAATAACAGTCAATTATTAATTTATTATTATTATTACCTCATATCAGTCTCATTCTGAACGTCGCATACTCCTTGATATCTGAAAGAACCCTAACCTCATTGATGAATCAGCAATACACAAATTGGCTTAGTAAATAATGAACTAAATAATAACACAGAATACCCGTACACACTTCCATGAGATAAAAGTCCCTAGTGGACTGACACCGTATGACGGCTTGTTACATAATGGAAAGGCGGAGGGGAAAGAGAGGGTGAACTTACTGTACATACATTTTGGAAGCTGCCCCCATGGAAATACGTGTACTTAGCACGCTAACCACTGCTCATTCAGATTAGAAATGCAATATATATTTACGCGTAGATGTGTCTCTCTGAAACCAATCGATCTGTCTATGGGTAGTGGCTCGATGTAAGGCTCTGATTGTCCACCAGAGGTCACAATGTCCTTAGTTGTAGAGCTTCTCTGGTCTTGGCGTGTTCGTTTGTATAGATACTTCAGACGTACCAATGGTTGTATGGGAGGGATTCTTCCTTCCCACCTCGTGTCTTTTAGTCAAAGTTCTAGGACCACATTTTACATGCACAGCTGCAGACTGAGTGTTTCTGGTCTCCTAGGTGAGGTTATCTTCTGTAGAGATTGAGAGTTTCTAACCATTTCGTGACATTCAGCTCGCGCTGTATGTCGGCTGGTCTGTAGACTTTAAACCATTTTCAGCCGTGTAGCCAACGCTCCACGCTGTCTGGTCTCAGTACAACGTTTCTAACCATTTCAATGTGTGGACCACGACCTCAAGTCTTTTTGGTCTTGTAGTTTTAACCATTCATGACGTACGGTTTACACCGTCCATCTGCTTGGTCTGTATGTTTATTCTTAGCGAGTCCTTTTAAGCACTCTGGCCAAAGGGGCGTTCCGTCATGTTGACACTAACTCTGAGCTCACTTGGACGTGGCTACTGACTGGGCACAAGTTTATATGAAAAACAATGATCTCATTTAGAAGGCTAAAATCACACTGCAAGTATTCTCCTATTTAATCATTTTATACCACATTTAGATGTAAACTTGATACATAGGATGTGTGCACTTTCAGAGTAAGTTACTTTGTCATACCATCCTTGACAACACAAAATAATAAACCATATGGCAGGATTATTCTTTCGATCCTGTCTTACCATTAATAACATTCCTATCTAATGAATATTGTTCCGAAGTTCATTCTTTGGCCGTTTAGAGTTTTTGCCGGCAAAAGTCTCTCTGAAACTCCTTTGGTTAGTCTTCCAATACTTCAGGGCAAGAAAGAGTTTCTGCAAACTATTTATGACTGGCTGTTAAGTCATAAAACCACTGTTGTAACTTTGCTGCGGCGACTTGCTTTTATTCAGCCACACGCATTCGTGAGGTCGGGCAATGATGTTTGGCGATTAGACCTGGCTCGCAGTCTGCGTTTCAATTCATCCCAAAGGTGTTTTATGGGGTTGAGGTCAGTACTCTGTGCAGGCCAGTCAAGTTCTTCCACACTGATCTCGACAAACCGTTTCCGTATGACCTTGCTTTGTGCAGACGGGTGTTGTCATGCTAAAACAGGAAAGGACCTTCCACAAAGTTGGAAGCACAGATTTGTCTAGAATGTCATTGTTTGCTGTAACGTTAAGATTTCCATTCACTGGAACTAAGGTGCCTAGCCCGAACCATGAAAAACAGCCCCAGACCATTAATCCTGAAACCGAGGACAGACATTTTTACGCGCTTCACCGCCGCCTGCCTACCGTTGCCAATCGACATGAATGGGAAGCATGCTTCATTTACCAGTTGAATTTTGCTGAACAAAAATATAAACGCAACATCCAGCAATTTTAAAGATTTTACTGAGTTACAGTTCAAATAAGGAAATCAGTCAATTGAAATAAATTGATTAGGCTCTAATCTATGGATTTCACATGACAGGGAATACAGATATGCATCTGTGGTCACTTATACCTTTAAAAAAGTTTATCTGGTGTGATCACCATTTTGCTGCATGCAGCGCGACACATCAACCTTTGTATTGAGTTGATCAGGCTGTTGATTGTGGCCTGTTGTCCCAATCCTCTTCAATGGTTGTGCAAAGTTGCTGGATATTGGTGAGAACTGGATCACGCTGTAACCGATATCGATCCAGAGCATCCCAAACATGATCAATGGTATGGCTTATGGTAAAGAAATGAACATTAAGTTATCTGGCAACAGCTCTGGTGGACATGCCAATTGCACGCTCCCTCAAAACGAGACATCTGTGGCATTGTGTGAGACAACTGCACATTTTAGTGGCCGAGCACAAGTTGCACCTGTGTAATGATCATGCTTCTTGATGTGCCACACCTGTCAGGTGGATGGATTATCTTGGCAAAGGAGAAATGCTCACCAACATGGATATAAACAAATATGTGCACAATTGAGAGAAATAAGCTTTTTGTGCATATGGAACATTTCTGTGATCTTTTATTTCAGCTCATGAAACATGGAACTAACACTTTACATGTTGCGTTTAGGTTTTTGTTCAGTGTAAAAATTGTAGTTATTTTTACTTGTGGCCATCTAACAGTTTTTAACATGTGATTGGAATTTAGAATTGTTGCGCAATGATTGGACTCCAGCAGCAATGAATGAGCTTGTCGTGGAAATTCTACACCAGGGACACAAAGTCAAACTTAAAGGAATCTTTGTTTTGTTAATTGGAGAGCTTCCAACTCAATGCACCAAGTACACATGTTGATTAGGAGCTCCTCCGGGCATTCCCGTTAGATCTCTTTTATGTACAGACAAGTTATTTGCATGATTTAGCTTATTCATAATTCATCATTAACCTTTGCGTCATTCATGTGACAGACCAATACCTCACAAGGCTTCTTCTCTCTTAGCTGAATTGCAGATACTGCCAAATTGCAGATACTTATAGTGAGGATTCGTTCAGTCACTTGCATGAACACAGAAAACGTTTATTAGAAAAGCACAAACACAGAAATTCATAAATAGAAAAGCACCAACATAAAATGTTCCATCACAAGCTCTTTGAGGAGCTGTAGCAGCAGCCCTCTTGCTGTCTGACAGACTTCCCCCTCAGCCTAGCCTCTGTATCTGTATGCTGTGCACGTGTGATAAATATTAGGACACATAACAACTAACACAAATATACACGTGCCAATTTAATCCCACTAAATTTAGCAAATTAACCTAGATTGATTTTTAAGCATGACCGGTCAAATGACCGGTATTTACATAAATGAATAGGCTAAAAAGCATTGTTTGCAATGGGATTCTACCTTTTCTCCTGGACAATTGGTCGGCACCCATGTTTATTTATCGTCTTTTACCAGCTAACAGAAACGCTGACACACACATCCCTCACAATTCCTCTTCTTTGTCTCTCCTTCTTAGATTGATGAGGATCCCAGTTTGATTCCTGAAGCCACCCAAGGAGGGACCTTCAACTTTGACGCCGCCTCCAGCCTGCAGAAGGAGTTCAAGTTCTAGGAGCCAGTCCATCCAGCTTCACTAGTACAGTCTAACCCACCCCAGACATTCATCCATCTATCTGGCAACCTAATGCAGAAGGGTTGAACCCACCTACTACCATCACTATTACTCCAACATGGCAACCCACCTTGCGATTGAAGGATTCACCCACCACCTCCACAATACGCCACCTCTGCACTGAAGGGTTACTTAAAATTACCACCTGCCACCACAACCTGGCAACCCAATACAAACGGGTCCAGGTAATTCATCCAGCACCAGTACAATCTGGCCACCTGTGTGGGGAGGATCTCAGGCAATCTTAGCAAATGCTTTGAAATGTCACGTGAAAATCACAAAGGAAGAAAAAGCCTTTTGAGGCAATATTTTTGAATTGCCAAATGTCACAACTACACACATGCACACACGCACAAAAACACACCGTTGAAGACACTTGGGAATAATTTCTGTACATATTTGTTTTAGAAAACCATATCACAGACTGGAAAAGGATACTGCTGTTTATTTTTGTGCTTCACCTCTGGATTGTCCTCTGGTCGTGGACGCGCGCGCTCGCTCGCTCGCTCTCCCTTGATGTCCGAGTGCCCCCAATGAAAGATGTTGACCCCAGAGCGAAACAATGAACAGGCATAGACCCTGTCCCCCTCCCCAAAGTCCTAGGACAGGAAGAGGTTTTTAGACTGACTGACAAGACATTTTGACTCACTTTATTTTTATTTTTGCTTTTGAATTCTCTTGAATCATGAGTTATGGATTTTTATTTATAAAAAAATACATGTAATTAAAAACATATATATATAATGCCGCAAAACTGGTTCATATAAGTATATCATTGTTTTGCAATTTTGCTCTAATTCAGGGGAGAGCAAAAAAAAAAAGCTTAATTTTTTTTCAGATCTGGTAACCTGAGGTTGGAGGAAAACCACAGAGAATGGTAGAGGACTCTAGGGCCCAAAAGCTCATTTTAACATGGGCAACTCCAATTAAGACTTTCACCATTTTAAACCAAGATGGTGGATAAATAAAGACGGGTCACTCAGGCCGTTTACCATTGGAAAAAATGTAATGGGGTGGCTCTCCCATAGACACCAATGCAGTAGTAGCTGAGTCTGGTCTACTTAGTTCATTGACTACCATTGGAAAGAGAGAGAGAGTGGGATGTCTCGCTTCTAGTCAACTGGGTGGGACTTATTATGGGTTAAGGAAGGCTCACATAATTCCATACCTGTTCAAACAACACACTACAGGTGGCAATATGCACCCTTTTAGTTTGTTTACAAACTCATAGAAGTATTAGAAAATGTACTACTTAAAAATGGAGATGGCCTCAATGGCGCTGCCCATTCTCTCAGATGCCATAATGGGACCGGTACAATGATGCAATGTCCATGAGGAAAACACTGTAGCCTTGTTTCCCAGAGGACATGAAATCCTGCTGCAGAAGTGATGTCACTTCCTGTGGAGAGCAGGTAGTGATGTCATAGGTCTCGCAGACATTGCTTGCATTAACTGATGGTCGTGCGCCACGTCATCGACTGAAAGATTGCTGTAACATATGAGTTGGTTAGCTGATATGTAAAATACCTCTCCAGACTGTAAGATCTGGAATGCATCAGCAACACCTTGTCAGAAGAACACACCCACTGTTGAACTCCACCAGAAGAGTTGACTGTGAAAACTAAAACAAACCTATATTTTGCAACAAAAAAGAAAGTATTACCCCATTCTTATAAAAAAAAATGTGTATTTTATTTTATGTTGAAATAGAAAATATTGCAAGGTTTGTCTTTTTCTGGTCCAGGTATAGAGAATGACTGAGGCCTCTATTGGCTAAAGGTCATTTTAGAATGAGCAGCGCCATTGAGGGCTTCCACAATTTGAATGTAGTCGACTTCCAACTTCATTGGCTAAGCCCTCCTGGTGACCCTTTTGGAGTAATGTCCAACTAGGTCATCAGGAGGGATCAGCCAATCTTGAGAATCTATATTTCCATAAAGCCTGTACAAAGCTGCTGCAGCTGAACAGTGATTGTTGAAACGGACCCACTCTGCAGAATGATAACATTGGCTACTTATTGTCAAAGACGGACGGGGAGGTTGTTCCGTTGACGTTTTGGAATTTTCATTATTGATTTTCATTTTTTTTAACATTCATAATGTGTTGTGATGACATGCTGATGAATCTGAGAACAGTCATGTCTGTCTGTGTCTTTGTACCATCTAAGAGCCAGTCCCAGTTGGTTTCCAGGACCTAGGAAGTGTGAGGGCTAACGCTAACCCAAACCCCTGGTCCCTTGTCTGGACTTGTGTTCCTTTGTTATGGCCCGTTCAAACAGCGCACAGCAAAAGCTGGGAAGGATTTGTAAGGAGTGGGTTTGGAATAGGGGGGTGTTCAAAGCAGCCCAGGCTTGTTTTGGAACTAATTGTTTATTAGTGATTAACAAAACCCTAGAGGGTGTTGAACGATCCCTAGACGGACCGAGCCACTTTAAACAATTACAATTTCTTTGTCTTGTATCAGAAAAATATACAAGCTTATGTTTGTTGCAAGATTCTTACTTGCCAGAGAAAAGTTGTTTTTAAAGAACTTAATAAAATGTCAGTGTTTTGGCCTTAGTTTCATTTATACATTTTAGATTGAATTCTTCTCTTTTAAGGTGGCTCGCTGATGCTTTCAACTCTTGTGCACATTAAAGACGTGAGTGAGTGGAAATTCATTGTGCCTTTTTTGTTTTTAATTTCTAATACCCTGTAATGACCAAGACATCTACACATAATACCCTGTAATGACCAAGACATCTACACATAATACCCTGTAATGACCAAGACATCTACACATAATACCCTGTAATGACCAAGACATCTACACATAATACCCTGTAATGACCAAGACATCTACACATAATACCCTGTAATCTTAATTTAGAGAAATATTTACACCCCTAAGTTGATATGTTAGTCACCTTTGGCAGCGATTACAGCTGTGAGTCTTTCTGGGTAAGTCTCTTGCGATTTGCACACCTGGGAAGTGCAACATTTGCTCATTATGCTTTTAAAAATTCTTAATTTTGTCATTGTTTGTTGATCATTGCTAGACAGCCATTTTCAAGTCTTGCCATAGATTTTCTAGCTGATTTAAGTCAAAACTGTAAGTAGGCCACTCAGGAACATTCAATGTTGTCTTGGTAAGCTACTCCAGTGTATATTTGGCCTTGTGTTTTAGGCTATTGTCCTGCTGAAAGGTGAATTTATCTCCGTGTCAGCTATAAAGCAGACTGAACCAGGTTTTCCTCAATGATTTTTCCTGTGCTTACAGTAGGTCTATTCTGTTTCTTTTTATCCCTCCCCAAAAAGCTCCCTAGTCCTTATTGATGACAAGCATACCCATAACATGATGCAGCCACCACCATGCTCAGTGATATTGGATTTGCCCCAAACATAACGCTTTTATTCAGGACAAAGTGAATTTCTTTGCCACATTTTCACAGTTTTACTTTAGTGCCTTATTGCAAACAGGATGCATGTTTTGGAATATTTTTATTCTGTACAAGCTCTCTTCTTTTCACTGTCAATTTGGTTTAGTATTGTGGAGTAACTACAATGTTGATCCATCCTCAGTTTTTTCCTATCACAGCCATTAAACTCTGTTTTATAGTCACCATTGGCCTCATGGGGAAATTCTTGAGCTGTTTCCTTCCTCTCCGGCAACGGAGTTAGGAAGGACGCCTGTATCTTTAGTTGTGACTGAGTGCATGGATCCACCATCCAAAGTGTAATAACTTCACCATGCTCAAAGGGATATTCAATGTCTGCTTCTTTTTTTACCGATCTTGAAATAGGTGCCCTTTTTTGCGAGGCATTGGAAAACCTCCCTGGTCTTTGTGGTTGAATCTGTTTTGAAATTCACTGCCAGACTGAGGGACCTCTGTATGTCTGGGGTACAGAGATTAGGTAGTCATTCAAAAATCAAGTTGAACACCATTATTGCACAGAGTGAGTCCATGTGACTTGTTACTCCTGGACTTACTTAGGCTTGCCATAACAAAGGGTTTGAATACTTATTGACTTGACATTTCAGCTTTTAAGTTTTAATGAATTTGTAAGAATGTTGAAACAATTCCACTTTGACATTTATGGGGTATTGTGTCTAGGCCAGTGTCACAAAATCAACATTTTAATCTGTTTTATATTCAGGCTGTAACAACAAAATGTGGAGAATTCCAAGGGGTGTGAATACTTTGAAGGCACTGTACATTCACCTCACCACAAACAAACCCATCAATTCCACATTCTGCTACTCAATCAGGGGATTATGATTATGACATCACTTCCTCTCATCCTTAGGACAAGTTCTCTGTACTACTGATCCTAACAAATAAACGTGCTGTTAGCCATTGGATCCTCACTGCTGCAAGCTTTCTGATTGATACAGTAACATCAAGGTGGATTGTCTGTCTGGAAAAATTGGTGAGATTCTTATTCCGAAAGAAGGGACAAAGTGACTATGCTCTCATGTATGTGATTTATAGTTGCTGTACCTGGGTAAATATACCTGACACATTTGCTCTTAAACACTTAAGACCAATAAAAAGTAATCAGCTTTACTGAATATACAACTAAAGGTTGTTTTTTAATGTAACTGTATATCACCAATCCCTTCAGTCTGGTAGTGTCAACACTTCAATCTGTTGTAGTAACAATTGATTTAACTTCCAGGGAGAAACTATAACCAGCAGGACTGAGTTGTGGCTAAGTAAGGAGACCGACCTTGTGGTGTAGAAGGATACTGCATCTTCTGTAAATCGTAAAAATGAGTGGCACTTCTGTGGGGAGATTAGTTTAATGTAAAATACATCATTGTTACAGTGAGTGTAGAAACAGCTAGATGATCCCATTGGGTTTTGTCCTTAAAAGTAGCCATTTAATTCTAATCTGTGATTCTCAAGTCCCATTGAATAGTTTCCTTCATAGTGAATGTCACAACTGTTCTATATTAAAATAACCTACTGGCATGATACATACTGTGAGACATCGGGCTAGTTAGTGATAGGAGCACAGTTAGCTTATGAAAAGCTTCACAGGTTCCCTTTTGTCTAAATGTGTGTGTGTGTGTGTGTGCCTATTCTTTACCTGTTTGTGTATGAGAGCCCATGCCTTGTCCATTGATCTGTGTATTTGCCAAAGTTTTCCATATATCCTTGTGTGTGTCTGAGTTACCCCTCAGCGCTTTCTGATGAGTGTGGCCAGAGAGTCCAGGGCCTCTTGGAGCCCCAGCCCGTTGTGAGTGCTGCACCCCTGCACCTCCCAGTCTCTGTCCCAGCACTGCTCCAGCCCTCCCGTCACCTCCTGCAGCCCCATCGCCTCTGGGAGGTCCATCTTATTAACCAGCACCATTAGGGGGACTCCCCTTACCCTCTCATCCCCCAGCACTCTCCCCAACGCCGCCCTTGCCTCCCCGATCCGTACCCGGTCTACCCCGTCCACCATAAACAGCAGGGCATCGCATTCCTCCATGTGGTCTCCCCACTGGGCGCGCATGCCCCCCTGGCCCCCTATGTCCCACACGGTCAGCTCCGGGCCAGAGTCCAGCTCCAGCGAACCTACGTTGAAGCCTACGGTGGGGGTGGTGTGCGCCAGCTCGCCCCTCTGAAGGCGGTGGAGGAGGGTGGACTTCCCCGCCCCGTCCAGGCCCACTAGAACCACTTTGGCCGTGTGGCTGTGAGACTGTCTGCACAGGGCCAGGCCCATGTCAGACAGGACTTTGAGGTTTTTATGAAAGATGAAGGTTTCTGAAGATCTGTTATGGTTGGAGTCCATCCAAGCTTGTCCTTTAATAGTCCAATGAGGGGAGCAGATCAGTTAATCATCCAAGGCCTAGAAATGAATCATCACGTCTTCAGATATCAGCCAGGTCCTGATTCCTCTTTATCGTGTTGGTCTGTGAGTATGTAATCCAGCTGCTTGCCATTACACCTTTTGTGCTGAAATGGATGTTCCTACAGCACAGCTGAATGTCACTGAACAGTCATAACCAAGTGAGATAACATCTAGTTATTTTCATGTGTTTGCATGCTGCTTTCTAAGCCAGCGCTCGCTCCCATTGGACTAATCAACCCAGCTTCTGGTGCTCTAGTGACCTTTGCCCTATTTATTTTATAGGAAAGTGACCGCCTCTGCAGCTCTGAATTCAATTGGTCTTGCTGAATGTTGACAAGTCACATTTGTTGTCTCTCACTTCCAGACACACTGCATTAAAACAGTATCAAGTTTTTTTTAACCTATGTCTCAGGTCACCTGATTTAGAATTGACCACAGGTAAGGTCAGTGTTTCACAATCCATTCCTCAGTTAGCACATTTGTTCCAGGCCAACACTAACCCACCTGATTCAAATAGGACTTGGTGATTAGTTGGGTTTGTGCTAGGTTAGAACAAAAATGTGGACAAATTGGACATATTGCCCTAGGATGAGCTACTTCTGTACTGCTTAGCACACTTGCCAAATATCAGAACTCAAAATCAAACTGATTATGCAATGTAATATGCTTTTGATGTATTTGACACTTTTTGGGGGACCAAATTTGGTATATAGCAGCTATAGTTGCACATTTTCAAACAATATATTTTCTGAGACTCTTGCTCAAACAATATGGCTGCTATGAGCTTGCATGAATGATTTTTCCTATCCAACAGCGCCACCATGCGACCAAACTGAATCATACTTTACAGGTTAGCTAGACTCATCCCTGAGCATGTGTGCCAAATTGCATCACTGAGTACAACAGATCAATTATTGCGCCACTGTGGTAATGCGTACTGCCCAGTACATCGCTGGGGCTAAGCTTTCTGCAATCCAGGACCTATAGTTGAAGTGGGAAGTTTACATACACTTAGGTTGGAGTCATTAAAACTCATTTTTCAACCACTACACACATTTCTTGTTAACTAACTATAGTTTTGACAAGTTGGTTAGACATTTACATTTAAGTCATTTAGCAGACGCTCTTATCCAGAGCGACTTACAAATTGGTACATTCACCTTATGATATCCAGTGGAACAACCACTTTACAATAGTGCATCTAAATCCTTTAAGGGGGGGGGGGGGGGTTAGAAGGATTACTTTATGCTATCCTAGGTATTCCTTGAAGAGGTGGGGTTTCAGGTGTCTCCGGAAGGTGGTGATTGACTCCGCTGTCCTGGCGTCGTGAGGGAGCTTGTTCCACCATTGGGGTGCCAGAGCAGCGAACAGTTTTGACTGGGCTGAGCGGGAACTGTGCTTCCTCAGAGGTAGGGAGGCCAGCAGGCCAGAGGTGGATGAGCGCAGTGCCCTTGTTTGGGTGTAGGGCCTGATCTGAGCCTGAAGGTACGGAGGTGCCGTTCCCTTCACAGCTCCGTAGGCAATCACCATGGTCTTGTAGCGGATGCGAGCTTCAACTGGAAGCCAGTGGAGAGAGCGGAGGAGCGGGGTGACGTGAGAGAACTTGGGAAGGTTGAACACCAGACGGGCTGCGGCGTTCTGGATGAGTTGTAGGGGTTTAATGGCACAGGCAGGGAGCCCAGCCAACAGCGAGTTGCAGTAATCCAGACGGGAGATGACAAGTGCCTGGATTAGGACCTGCGCCGCTTCCTGTGTGAGGCAGGGTCGTACTCTGCGAATGTTGTAGAGCATGAACCTACAGGATCGGGTCACCGCCTTGATGTTAGTGGAGAACGACAGGGTGTTGTCCAGGGTCACGCCAAGGTTCTTAGCACTCTGGGAGGAGGACACAATGGAGTTGTCAACCGTGATGGCGAGATCATGGAACGGGCAGTCCTTCCCCGGGAGGAAGAGCAGCTCCGTCTTGCTGAGGTTCAGCTTGAGGTGGTGATCCGTCATCCACACTGATATGTCTGCCAGACATGCAGAGATGCGATTCGCCACCTGGTTATCAGAAGGGGGAAAGGAGAAGATTAATTGTGTGTCGTCTGCATAGCAATGATAGGAGAGACCATGTGAGGATATGACAGAGCCAAGTGACTTGGTGTATAGCGAGAATAGGAGAGGGCCTAGAACAGAGCCCTGGGGGACACCAGTGGTGAGAGCACGTGGTGCGGAGACAGATTCTCGCCATGCCACCTGGTAGGAGCGACCTGTCAGGTAGGACGCAATCCAAGCGTGGGCCGCGCCGGAGATGCCCAACTCAGAGGGTGGAGAGGAGGATCTGATGGTTCACAGTATCAAAGGCAGCAGATAGGTCTAGAAGGATGAGAGCAGAGGAGAGAGAGTTAGCTTTAGCAGTGCGGAGAGCCTCCGTGACACAGAGAAGAGCAGTCTCAGTTGAATGACCAGTCTTGAAGCCTGACTGATTTGGATCAAGAAGGTCATTCTGAGAGAGATAGCAGGAGAGCTGGCCAAGGACAGCACGTTTTGGAGAGAAAAGAAAGGGATACTGGTCTGTAGTTGTTGACTTCGGAGGGATCAAGTGTAGGTTTTTTCAGAAGGGGTGCAACTCTCGCTCTCTTGAAGACGGAAGGGACGTAGCCAGCGGTCAAGGATGAGTTGATGAGCGAGGTGAGGTATGGGAGAAGGTCTCCGGAAATGGTCTGGAGGAGAGAGGAGGGGATAGGGTCAAGCGGGCAGGTTGTTGGGCGGCCGGCCGTCACAACACGCGAGATTTCATCTGGAGAGAGAGGGGAGAAAGAGGTCAGAGCACAGGGTAGGGCAGTGTGCAGGACCGGCGGTGTCGTTTGACTTAGCAAACGAGGATCGGATGTCGACCTTCTTTTCAAAATGGTTGACGAAGTCATCCGCAGAGAGGGGGGGGGGGGGGGGGAGGAGGATTCAGGAGGGAGGAGAAGGTGGCAAAGAGCTTCCTAGGGTTAGAGGCAGATGCTTGGAATTTAGAGTGGTAGAAAGTGGCTTTAGCAGCAGAAACAGAAGAGGAAAATGTAGAGAGGAGGGAGTGAAAGGATGCCAGGTCCGCAGGGAGGCGAGTTTTCCTCCATTTCCGCTCAGCTGCCCGGAGCCCTGTTCTGTGAGCTCGCAATGAGTCGTCGAGCCACGGAGCAGGAGGGGAGGACCGAGCCGGCCTGGAGGATAGGAGACATAGAGTCAAAGGATGCAGAAAGGGAGGAGAGGAGGGTTGAAGAGGCAGAATCAGGAGATAGGTTGGAGAAGGTTTGAGCAGGTTTGAGCAGAGGGAAGAGATGATAGGATGGAAGAGGAGAGAGTAGCGGGAGAGAGAGCGCGAAGGTTGCGACGGCGCAATACCATCCGAGTAGGGGCAGATTGAGAAGTGTTGGAGGAGAGCGAGAGGGAAAAGGATACAAGGTAGTGGTCGGAGACTTGGAGGGGAGTTGCAATGAGATTAGTGGAGGAACAGCATCTAGTAAAGATGAGGTCAAGCGTATTGCCTGCCTTGTGAGTAGGGGGGGAAGGTGAGAGGGTGAGGTCAAAAGAGGAGAGGAGTGGAAAGAAGGAGGCAGAGAGGAATGAGACAAAGGTAGACGTGGGGAGGTTCAAGTCACCCAGAACTGTGAGAGGTGAGCCATCCTCAGGAAAGGAACTTATCAAGGCGTCAAGCTCATTGATGAACTCTCCAAGGGAACCTGGAGGGCGATAAATGATAAGGATGTTAAGCTTGAAAGGGCTGGTAACTGTGACAGCATGGAATTCAAAGCAGGCGATAGACAGATGGGTCAGGGGAGAAAGAGAGAAAGTCCACTTGGGAGAGATGAGGATTCCAGTGCCACCACCCCGCTGGCCAGATGCTCTCGGTGTATGCGAGAACACGTGGGCAGACGAGGAGAGAGCAGTAGGAGTAGCAGTGTTATCTGTGGTAATCCATGTTTCCGTCAGCGCCAAGAAGTCGAGGGACTGGAAGGTAGCATAGGCTGAGATGAACTCTGCCTTGTTGGCCGCAGACCGGCAGTTCCAGAGGCTGCCGGAGACCTGGAACTCCACGTGGGTCGTGCGCGCTGGGACCACCAGGTTAGAGTGGCAGCGGCCAGAAGCGTTTGTATGGCCTGTGCAGAGGGGAGAGAACAGGGATAGACAGACACAGTCATTTATTTCTATGATTATGCCAATTGTATGAAGTGCCAATTGGCCTTTCTCAATATGACCCCAGACTGCTGAACCAATAAAAATACACTGACCAGCTCAGTACAGTTTTCCTTATTGGATCCAGTTCTGAAGGCCACTTTACCTCAAGGGCAGAACACATTTGATCAGTTAGATCAGTGGTTCCCAAACTGTGGCACGAGGGGTTGACAGGGGGCCGCGGTGGTCCCCCCTTGTACTTGAAGAATTAAGGTCACTAATTAGTAAGGAACTCCCCTCACCTTGTTGTCTAGGTCTTAATTGAAAGGAAAAAACTAAAACCTGCAGACACACTGGGCCCTCTGTGGAATGAAATTTGACACCCCTGGGTTAGATGAAAGCTCAGTGGTTGGAGTCCAGGGCTGCGTTCAGTACGGAAAAATAGCATGCAGTTTTCAACTAAATGGAAAACGGTGATGTTCTGAATGACCAGTTGAAAATGGTGAGGAGTTGGGTTTGTGCACCTCTGCCCTTTTAAATAAAAGTCACTCATTGCTTCAAGCCACCCCCAGCAAACGGAGAAAACATACTACAAAGTCTGTTCAAGAACGTAGAAAAACATTTTGGGGAAAGGATTCCTTCTGTACAAACCGTCACTCAACGCAGCAAACCTTTAATCCAACTGAAAACACCCCAGGTGAGAGTGAAATAAAAACAACTAATCTTGTTGATGTCCTTTCTTAAAAAAGGTATACCTGTTTTCACAATAGCCTAATAAAGGCAGGCAATCTGAAACCATACTAAAATAGTGCACTTGACTTCCAGTAGTTTCCAACTGAACCGACATATGCAGCGTTTACCTTTAATCCAATGTCCTGGAACACGGTAACTTTGCCTTTGAAAGCTGCTTGTCCACAAACGTGATTGAATCCCAATCAAAATATGAGCGTGGATTGCATTGTGTTTGGACAGGCAACCCAATTGTTATATTTTTTCACTAATTGCTCTTTTGACCAATCACATCAGATCTTTTTCAGAGCTTATCTGATTGGCCTAAACACCAGGTTTACTGTGGTGGAAAAGTACCCAATTGTCATACTTGAGTAAAAGTAAAGATGCCTTAATAGAAAATGACAAGTGAAAGTCACCCAGTAAAATACTACTTGAGTAAAAGTCTAAAGGTAAAGGTAAATATACTTAAGTTTCAAAAGTAAATGGAATTGCTAAAAATGTACTTAAGTATCAAAAGTAAAAGTATAAACAAGTTCTAATTCCTTTTAAGCAAACAGCACCGTTTATATTTTTGGACAGATAGCCAGGGGCACACTCCAACCCTCAGGCAGAATTTACAAACAAAGCGTTTGTGTTTAGTTAGTCCATCAGATCAGAGGCAGTAGGGACGACCAGGGATGTTCTCTTGATAAGTATGTGAATTAGGAAAATTGTCTATCCTGCTAAGCATTCAAAATGTAACGAGTACTTTTGGGTGTCAGGGAAAATGTATGGAGTAAAAAGTACATTATTTTCTTTAGGAATGTAGTAAAGTAAAAGTTGGCAAAAATATAAATAGTAAAGATACCGCAAAAAACGACTGTACAGACCATAGCTTACAGCATGATGTAATAGTGACGGTGAAGGGCATAACATGCGGTTCCCATGCAGAAGGTTCATGGTTCAGATCCAAGTGTGGTGTTTATCACCTAAGAATGAGTGAAACTAATCTGCCACAGACAAGTTTAGTTCTTCATTTATTACTGAATGAATAAAAAGTGTGTAAACATGTAACAGTGCAGTTAAAAGAAAAGTGGATGAGCAATTAGACACATGCAAGTTGTTCCTATCCATATGATTTATGAATAACTAAACTCTAATCATGTAGATTATAAGAAGTTCTAAGTACAGAAGACGTTAAAAATTTCAGGCCGGGATATAAAAATGATTGAAATGAATGCTTTGAGGTACTACGCAAAGCAACAATTTCACATACAAATATACACTGAGTTTTCTGCCCTTGAATTGCGTTCCCATGCAAAACTAGACAGATAGCTAACAACTAAGTCTTCAATAAACTCCCAAGGCGTGACTTTTCTTGAATGAATATATTGAAAACGTTTATGTTGTGAAACTGCAAAATACAAAAAGGAATATACTTTAGTATTCAAATCGACATGTACATTATACATTTGAAGTTGCATGAAAATACAAAACACGTGCTGAGGGTACCATGCATCTGGCATGACGCCAAACCATGTAGCGAATTGTTACTCATATGGTAATTGGCTAACTCCTTTCATTACTCTAATAATGTACAACCATCTCTGTAGAATAACAAAGCATATTACACTACAAACAGTAACAAAACTTCAGTATTGTATGTTTTACAATTCGTTTGCATGACGCACGAGCAAAGTAATACAGCTGACGACATACATGAAAATCATTGCAATTTCTGTGAGTAAATACAACCAACATTGATATGTAAGCAACTCTATCAATAACACGATTATCATCACTAGCTAAATGCTTGAATCGGACTTACAAACAAATATTTTCCGAGGCTGAAGCGTGACAAGAAATAACTACACTGAAAGACCTGCACCGTTGCGTTGTTTTTAGCTGCTTCTATGCGTGCAGAACGAATTCTTTACTTCCTGTTTGCGTACAGTCTAAGTACCAGAAAGCTCCACTAGGGGGCGAATAACACCATGGAACACAATGAAAATCCATCTTAACCATTGTAATAAAATGATCTGTTACCTTCTGACAGGATGGCAGCACACTGAGTATACCAAACATTAGGAACACCTTAATATTGAGTTGCTCTCTGAACAGCCTCAATTCGTCAGGGCATGGACTCTACAAGGTGTCGAAGGAGTTTCACAGGGATGTTGGCCCATGTTGACTCCATAGTAGTGTAAAGCTGGCTGTCATTTGGGTGGTTGACCATTCTTGATTCACACGGGAGACTGTTGAGTGTGAAAAACCCAGCAGTGCTGCAGTTCTTGACACAAACCAGTATGATTGGCACATACTACCATACCCGTTTAAAGGCACTTAAATCGTTTGTCTTGTCCATTCGCCCTCTGAATGGCACACACACACAATCGTTCTTTAACCTGTCTTCTCCCCTTCCAACACGGATTGAAGTGGATTTAACATGTGACATCAATGAGGGATCATAGCTTTCACCTGGATCCACCTGGTCAGTCTATGTCATGGAAAGAGCAGGTGTTCCTAATGATTTGTATACTAGCTATCAACACAATAGCAACACTTTTGGGGATCTATTTATAGAAATATATATTTACATAAAAATATATATTGTTTAAAGGTAAAACGTCCTTTTGTTACTGGCAAGCAAAATGGCAAAATCTTGTTTCATAATTGGTTCTCGGTCTCGGAGGTTGAACATACAGTATAAACAATAACAGTACTTTTTGGGGGGATTATAATATTGACAAGGTAAGAAAGTTGAACTACTTAAACTATTGTGAAATCAAATTCTCAATATGGCTGCATAATGCACCCCATAAAATCTTGTGAACTATCGGCCTATATCGAATCTTCCATTCCTCTCCAAAATTTTAGAAAAAGCTGTTGCACAGCAACTGACTGCCTTCCTGAAGACAAACAATGTATACGAAACGCTTCAGTCTGGTTTTAGACCCCATCATAGCACTGAGACTGCACTTGTGAAGGTGGTAAATGACCTTTTAATGACGTCAGACCGAGGCTCTGCATCTGTCCTCGTGCTCCTAGATCTTAGTGCCGCTTTTGATACCATCGATCACCACATTCTTTTGGAGAGATTGGAAACCCAAATTGGTCTACATGGACAAGTTCTGGCCTGGTTTAGATCTTATCTGTCGGAAAGATATCAGTTTGTCTCTGTGAATGGTTTGTCCTCTGACAAATCAATTGTAAATTTCGGTGTTCCTCAAGGTTCCGTTTTAGGACCACTATTGTTTTCACTATATATTTTACCTCTTGGGGATGTCATTCGAAAACATAATGTTAAATTTCACTGCTATGCAGACGACACACAGCTGTACATTTCAATGAAACATGGTGAAGCCCCAAAATTGCCCTCGCTAGAAGCCTGTGTTTCAGACATAAAGAAGTGGATGGCTGCAAACTTTCTACTTTTAAACTCGGACAAAACAGAGATGCTTGTTCTAGGTCCCAAGAAACAAAGAGATCTTCTGTTGAATCTGACAATTAATCTGGATGGTTGTACAGTCGTCTCAAATAAAACTGTGAAGGACCTCGGCGTTACTCTGGACCCTGATCTCTCTTTTGAAGAACATATCAAGACTGTTTCAAGGACAGCTTTTTTCCATCTACGTAACATTGCAAAAATCAGAAATTTTCTGTCCAAAAATGACGCAGAAAAATTAATCCATGCTTTTGTTACTTCTAGGCTGGACTACTGCAATGCTCTACTTTCCGGCTACCCGGATAAAGCACTAAATAAACTTCAGTTAGTGCTAAATACGGCTGCTAGAATCCTGACTAGAACCAAAAAAATTGATCATATTACTCCAGTGTTAGCCTCCCTACACTGGCTTCCTGTTAAGGCAAGGGCTGATTTCAAGGTTTTACTGCTAACCTACAAAGCATTACATGGGCTTGCTCCTACCTATCTTTCCGATTTGGTCCTGCCGTACATACCTACACGTACGCTACGGTCACAAGACGCAGGCCTCCTAATTGTCCCTAGAATTTCTAAGCAAACGGCTGGAGGTAGGGCTTTCTCCTATAGAGCTCCATTTTTATGGAATGGTCTGCCTACCAATGTGAGAGACGCAGACTCAGTCTCAACCTTTAAGTCTTTACTGAAGACTTATCTCTTCAGTAGGTCCTATGATTAAGTATAGTCTGGCCCAGGAGTGTGAAGGTGAACGGAAAGGCTGGAGCAACGAACCGCCCTTGCTGTCTCTGCCTTGCCGGTTCCCCTCTTTCCACTGGGATTCTCTGCCTCTAACCCTTTTACAGAGGCTGAGTCACTGGCCTACTGGTGTTCTTCCATGCCGTCCATGGGAGGGGTGCGTCACTTGAGTGGGTTGAGTCACTGACGTGGTCTTCCTGTCTGGGTTGGCGCCCCCCCCCCCCCCCCCCCCCCCTTGGGTTGTGCCATGGCGGAGATCGTTGTGGGCTATACTCGGCCTTGTCTTAGGACGGTAAGTTGGTGGTTGGAGACATCCCTCTAGTGGTGTGGGGGCTGTGCTTTGGCAAAGTGGGTGGGGTTATATCCTGCCTGTTTGGCCCTGTCCGGGGGTATCATCGGATGGGGCCACAGTGTCTTCTGATCCCTCCTGTCTCAGCCTCCAGTATTTATGCTGCAGTAGTTTATGTGTCGGGGGGCTAGGGTCAGTCTGTTACATCTGGAGTATTTCTCTTGTCTTATCCGGTGTCCTGTGTGTATTTAAATATGCTCTCTCTAATTCTCTCTTTCTCTCTTTCTGTCTTTCTCTCGGAGGACCTGAGCCCTAGGACCATGCCTCAGGACTACCTGGTATGATGACTCCTTGCTGTCCCCAGTCCACCTGGCCGTGCTGCTGCTCCAGTTTCAACTGTTCTGCCTGCGGCTATGGAACCCTGACCTGTTCACCGGACGTGCTTGTTGCACCCTCGACAACTACTATGATTATTATTATTTGACCATGCTGGTCATTTATGAACATTTTAACATTTTGACCATGTTCTGTTTTAATATCCACCCTGCACAGCCAGAAGAGGACTGGCCACCCCTCATAGCCTGGTTCCTCTCTAGGTTTCTTCCTAGGTTTTTGGCCTTTCTAGGGAGTTTTTCCTAGGGAGTTTTTCCTAGCCACCGTGCTTCTTTCACATGCTTTGCTTGCTGTTTGGGGTTTTAGGCTGGGTTTCTGTACAGCACTTTGAGAATATCAGCTGATGTACGAAGGGCTATATAAAAATAAATTTGATTTGATTTGATTTGATGTTAATGAACTGAATGAGGGAAGGTGGATTATGGGGGTTGTAGTTGATCTGGCAGGGCTGCTTATCTCTTCAGGGCTGACCTGGCATCCCTTATGGCTGCCGTAGCTCTCTGTAACTCCATTTGCTTCTTCTTAAACTCTGAACAGGGGTAGAATACATTACATTTAGATTTCACAAGCTTTAAAAAAAAATTAGAAGCCTTAACATTCACACAATGCTATGAAAACTCCTGTACACCGGTAATTAAACCACCAATTCTCACCTCTCTCCTGCTCTGAGAGCATCTGTGATAATTTCCCAGAAGCCTCCATCACTCTCAGAGAGAGATCATAATCTGAGAGCGAGAAACAAAGTCACCGATTCTGATAATATGCTCCCAACAGGGATTCATTGGTTTTATACAATCCAACCGTGCCACTCACCCTCCTGACTGGCGTTATCCGACACGATCCTATTGGAGATGCTGACCATGTCAGAGAAGAAGGTGGTGAAGATGGACTCTGTACAGCCTGCTTCGTTACACCTCCTCCAGAACACTCTGCTGTCTGCAGAGTCAGAACCAATAGGTGAACCCAGGCCTCCGGGCCCAGCCGGAGGACGATCGGAGACAGAGTGTGGAGAGGACACAGGGGTGAAACAGCAATCAGGGGGGACGGGTGAGACTGGTGGACTGGTACGAGTAGGTGTGTTGGTGACATTGAGTGGACCAGAGTGGACGGATGAGATGGGACCAAGTGTGAGAGAGATGCCGTGTCGACCAGAGAGGACAGGTGAACCAGGACTAGCCGCAGAACACGGCTGAGAACTGCGCACTGAGAGGAGAGAGAACAGGAAATGTCTGCATTATCAAAGCTTTTCCAAGACTAAACTGATAAGTAGGGATAGTAAGGAGTGTAGGAGGTGAGTAGTTAGTTACCTGAGAGGTTTGTGTCCTGAGAGGGTTCTTCAGATGCCATACATAGCGTCACAGGCAGCAACATACTCTGAGACTCAGCATCCAGTATAGAGACACAGTAATGAACAAACCAATAGTTTAGGACCAGGATAGAGACACAGTAATGATCAAACCAATAGTTTAGGACCAGGATAGAGACACAGTAATGATCAAACCAATAGTTTAGGACCAGGATAGAGACACAGTAATGATCAAACCAATAGTTTAGGACCAGGATAGAGACACAGTAATGATCAAACCAATAGTTTAGGACCAGGATAGAGACACAGTAATGATCAAACCAATAGTTTAGGACCAGGATAGAGACACAGTAATGATCAAACCAATAGTTTAGGACCAGGATAGAGACACAGTAATGATCAAACCAATAGTTTAGGACCAGGATAGAGACACAGTAATGATCAAACCAATAGTTTAGGACCAGGATAGAGACACAGTAATGATCAAACCAATAGTTTAGGACCAGGATAGAGACACAGTAATGATCAAACCAATAGTTTAGGACCAGGATAGAGACACAGTAATGATCAAACCAATAGTTTAGGACCAGGATAGAGACACAGTAATGATCAAACCAATAGTTTAGGACCAGGATAGAGACACAGTAATGAACAAACCAATAGTTTAGGACCAGGATAGAGACACAGTAATGATCAAACCAATAGTTTAGGACCAGGATAGAGACACAGTAATGATCAAACCAATAGTTTAGGACCAGGATAGAGACACAGTAATGATCAAACCAATAGTTTAGGACCAGGATAGAGACACAGTAATGAACAAACCAATAGTTTAGGACCAGGATAGAGACACAGTAATGATCAAACCAATAGTTTAGGACCAGGATAGAGACACAGTAATGATCAAACCAATAGTTTAGGACCAGGATAGAGACACAGTAATGATCAAACCAATAGTTTAGGACCAGGATAGAGACACAGTAATGATCAAACCAATAGTTTAGGACCAGGATAGAGACACAGTAATGATCAAACCAATAGTTTAGGACCAGGATAGAGACACAGTAATGATCAAACCAATAGTTTAGGACCAGGATAGAGACACAGTAATGAACAAACCAATAGTTTAGGACCAGGATAGAGACACAGTAATGATCAAACCAATAGTTTAGGACCAGGATAGAGACACAGTAATGATCAAACCAATAGTTTAGGACCAGGATAGAGACACAGTAATGAACAAACCAATAGTTTAGGACCAGGATAGAGACACAGTAATGATCAAACCAATAGTTTAGGACCAGGATAGAGACACAGTAATGAACAAACCAATAGTTTAGGACCAGGATAGAGACACAGTAATGATCAAACCAATAGTTTAGGACCAGGATAGAGACACAGTAATGATCAAACCAATAGTTTAGGACCAGGATAGAGACACAGTAATGATCAAACCAATAGTTTAGGACCAGGATAGAGACACAGTAATGATCAAACCAATAGTTTAGGACCAGGATAGAGACACAGTAATGATCAAACCAATAGTTTAGGACCAGGATAGAGACACAGTAATGATCAAACCAATAGTTTAGGACCAGGATAGAGACACAGTAATGATCAAACCAATAGTTCAGGACCAGGATAGAGACACAGTAATGCCACAGGAAGTGTTGGACAAGAATAGTCAGAGTTGTGTAACTCACTGAGTCTATGACTGTATGGTCTCCATCGCTATCGTCTCTGTTTTCAGGTTCTGGCTGACATCCTGAGGAAAACCACAGTGGTTTTGTTATTATCAGGTTTGATATTAAACCTCCTGGCAATATGCTGTGTGTGTGTACCCTGACATGTTTTACCTGTGGTGAGAGCCTCAGCATGATTTCTGGGATGTAAGAGAGCAATATTATATTTCTAACGTCATTGTACAATACAGAGGCAGGCAACTTATCTCCCTCCCTCCCTTTCTAGAATATTTGGCCTACACAGGAACCGCCTCAACACTGAAAATATAACATGTCCCATGATTGGGTTTTCATACCCATCAGACTAAACATGCACTGCCCCCATTGAAAGTTGTTTTATTGACACCAGACTAGAGCACCATTACCTGTGTTCAGAGAACACACCGTCTTCCAGATCAGACTCCAAAGGGGCGAACTCCATGTCAATTCCATTCACATCTCCATCTGTTACAGAACATACAAAAATACTAATCAATGCAATGCATCACTCGTCTTTGTAAAAACTAGATTGAACAAAAATAAAATGCAAGTGTTTCTAGAGATAAAAGATCCCAGAAATGTTCCATATGCACAAAAAGCTTATTTCTCTCATATTTCTTCCACAAATGTGTTTACATCCCTGTTAGTGAGCATTTCTCTTTTGCCAAGATAATCCATCCAGCTGACAGGTGTGGTATATCAAGAAGCTGATTAAACAGCATAATCATTACATAGGTGCAGCTTGTGCTGGGGACAATAAAAGGCCACTAAAATGTGCAGTTTTGTCACACAACACAATGCTACAGATGTCTCAAGTTTTGAGGGAGTGTGCAATTGGCACGCTGACTGCAGGAATGTCCACAAGAGCTGTTGCCAGAGAATTTAATGTTAATTCTCTACCATAAACCGCCTCCAACGTCATTTTAGAGAATTTGGTAGTACATCCAACCGGCCTCACAACCACAGACCATGTGTAACCACACCAGCCCAGGACCTCCACATCTGGCTTCATCACCTGCGGTTTCATCTGAGACCAGCCACCGGACAGCTGATGAAACTGAGGAGTATTTCTGTCTGTAATAAAGCCCATTTGTGGGGAAAAACTAATTCTGATTGGCTGGGCCTGGCTCCCCAGTGGGTGGTCTTGGCTTCAAAGTGGGTGGGCCTATGCTCTCCCAGGCCCACCCATGGCTACACCCCTGACCAGTCATGTGAAATCCATAGATGAGGGCCTAATGAACTTATTTCAATTGACTGATTTCCTTATATGAACTGTAACTCAGTAAAATGTTTGAAATTGTTGTATGTTGTGTTTACATTTTTGTTCAGTATCAATATAAATCAACAACAATCAAGATAATGAAAAGGGAGCCTAGTGGGAAAATAAACTAACCTGCATTTGAGAAATTGTCCTGAATACTCTTGCTCCCCTTTCTGGACCTTTTTGATGATTCCACTTGCAGTCTGTGACAGAAAAACAACTTGTGCAGTGTTCAGAAAAATAGTGGCCAGAGAATTAAAGAGACATATTTACATATTTAACATTTTGACTGCAAAGAATGTTAATAAAGCTACAAGCACTCAAAAAGCAAAACAGAACAGAACAGGGCAGGTCAGCATCAAAGAAACAGACCACCCAACTGCAACATGCATACATGAATTCCATACTTACGTGCTAGAGCAGCTCAACCGTCTCTGTTTCAACAGCAAAAGCAAAGAGATTACGTTTCACTATGATATTATCATATATGATTACATGAGCATATTCCGTGACTCTCTTAACTGAAGACATACATCCATTCTCAACAGCTAAATACACACCTTGGGTGTTTGTTTCTGCCGTCGTTTAGTAGGCATGTTGGAGCCACCATAGTAAGATAAGGGTCCTGCCACTGCATCAAGTCCTTTACAATTGAAACATACATTTATACATGATAAATCTGATCTTTAAACTACAGGGAAACACAACCAAAGGAGAAGTCAAGTCT
The DNA here is from genome assembly GCF_965601325.2 of Salmo salar. Taxonomy (NCBI): domain Eukaryota; kingdom Metazoa; phylum Chordata; class Actinopteri; order Salmoniformes; family Salmonidae; genus Salmo; species Salmo salar. Next base: position 39,577,561 of record NC_138315.1, read on the forward strand.
ATGTTGATGTGAGTCATTGGAGACAAATGACTTACCTTTCAGCTCTTTCTGCAATGACTGTGGTTTATGCTTTTCACAATACAACCTAAGTGACAGAGACAGACATGCCAGGCTCTCACAACTAAATAATAAAGCACTCTACTGACATTAATGATAGAAATTAAGGAGCAAAGATGTTGTTTTGGAATGAAAAATGCCTCCTCATACTCACTTGACAATGCCACTATCGATGTGTTCAGGACTGATGCTTCCCTCTTTCCTCTCACAGACCAGACAAAACAGCTGGAAATGGGAACGGAAATTGATTCATTTATTTGTATTTGCTTCTCAGAATTTAGCTGGATGATGTGGTTCAATGTTGGCCAGCGGACAGGGATAGTGACCAGGTAATCAGTCATATAGCTATTAACTATCCATTCCACAATTGTCTTGTATGTGTGTTATTACAGTACAGTCAGTGGAATACAGACCTTGGCTGATGTTTCTCCATTGTTGTTCATCGCTGTGTCTGAATCACCGTTGGAAGACAAAGCTCTACTCACCGTTCCGTTGGTTGCTGTGTTGAGACAGAAACATCCCTCAACAACAAGTCAAAGAAACACCTCATTAACTTCCAGCTGGAGCTGCCAGCTGGACCGGCAGAGGCTACGTGTTTCTGTACAATGCCAGGAAGATTTGCCCTGATGGACTAATAGGTATTTACTTCAACTAAACACATCTAGATGGATATTGGGATAAACAAATTCATTGATGTCTACTATAGTAACAGTTACTCAGATAGCCTACAGGCATGAGCCAGCCACCTCACCTGCGAACTCCAGATTATGCTTCTGACAGTACAACCTGTAAAACACAGACAGTCATAGAGACCCATTTAATAACATGCTCATGACCTTTATCTACTTCCCCAGAGTCAGATGAACTCATGGATGCCATTTGTATGTCTCTGCATCCAGTATGAAGGAAGTTAGAGGTAGTTTCGCGAGCCAATGCTAATTATCGTTAGCGCATTGACTGAAAATCTATGGTAGCGCATTGCGCTAACCCTAGTATGCAACTTCCTTCCACCTGCACGCAGAGAGATAAAAATGGTATCCACAAGTTCATCTGACTCTGGGGAAGCAGATAATTATTGTTTGTTTGTTTTGCTTTTTCATTTGGACACTTCAAAACAAGATGGTGCATCTCAAAATAATTCATCCTGCAAAATTTCAACTAAATAAATAAAGGGCTTCATTGCCAAAATCCTGAAGTATCCCTTTAAGTTGATCAGTGAGAACCCCCTCTCATTTGCAATGAAGTTGAAACATATATTTCACTTACGTAAACTTCTCTTCTCTATGGTTATCAACGTTTTGGGCCCCATCTCGCACAGCGCAGGGGTAGTGGTAGGACTTCTTACAGCGTTTCACCTCACATCCCACCGTGGCACCCTTCTTCTTACATCTGTAACAAATCTGGGTAGGAGAATAAGTACAGTAAGTAACAGTTTGTTTTGTAATGGCTACATTAGATAACTAAACATCAGACATAACTACAGGATCCGACTAAAACAGATGTAATTCCTTCAAACAACCAGAGGTGCAGAGGAGGAGAAGAGGAGGAGAAGAGGAGAGAGGAATACCGCTCTTACAGACTCAATGCTCAGCTCTACAACAAGGTAGTAGGCTGTTCATACCCACAACTCTACTGCATGGGTCCTGCAGCACGGAGAAAAAATGTATGAAATGTATGCATTCACTACTGTAAGTCGCTCTGGATAAGAGCGTCTGCTAAATGACTAAAATGAAATGAAAATGAAGGGAAACGATAAAATAACCTTACCAGTCTGTTTCCCCTTTTCATCTCGTTAAGGACATCTTCCACAGAGAAACCAAACAAGTCGTCAAACTCTGGCGAATTCTGGCAAATAATCCCAGATGAATACAGCTGCAATTCAGACAACACATGGAAGAGCAGAAAGTTAAAGGGGCAATCTGGGATTATCATAGATGGTCAGTCCTTGCATCTTTGAATTTGAGTGGTTACATAACATGTATCTCCCCCCAGAAAACACTAATAAAACACATAATAGGTGTAAATGTTAGGTAAACAATCAAATTCACAGAGCTGTGGATGGGAGGACTGACCATCCATGAGATCAACATTAGTTTTAACCATGTTTCAAAGCCATTCACTGTTTGTTTACAATTACATTGTTTACAAACAAACAATGGAATACATGTTATTTTTGGGGTTCTGATTGGGTATGATAGTTGTACTAAACTCATAAGGCACGCATGGGAAGATGTTTTGGGGTGGGGGATTTTCTCCCCGCTCTGCTGACAAGTATTTTTCCCCCTAATGCAGGGTTTCCAAACTCGCTCCTTGTTGGTAATTTGAATCAGCTGTGTGGTGCTAGGGCAAATAACTAAACGTGCATCCAGGCGGGGCCCCAGGACCGAGTTTGAAAAACTCTGGTCAAACCGAAACTGAACCGACCTAGAAAAGCACTGTAATCACTCAGCACAATTTATTTTTTATTTAACTAGGCAAGACAGTTAAGAACAAATTCTTATTTACAATGACGGCCTACCCCGGCCAAACCCTCCTCTAACCCGGGCGATGCTGGGCCAATTGTGCGCCGCCCTATGGGACTCCCGATCACGGCCAGTTGTGATACTGCCAGGGATCAAACCAAGGTCTGTAGTGATGCCTCTAACACTGAGATGCAGTGCCTCAGACCGCTATGCCACTGTGGAGCAGTTGGGGGACACCCAGGACTGAGTTTGGGGAAACCCTCGGGTAGAGATAAATAGAATAATAGGAAATTACAATGAAATAATACAATGTTTCAGTTTTGTATATGACTTTGTTTTTATTTGATTACTTTATTATTTTGAATTCCTTAAAGTCATCGCACCTCTGCTCAGACAGTAGCAGCCAAACAGCTCTCCGTAGCCGATGTGAGCAAGACCTTTAGCCAGGTCAACATTCACAAGGCCGCGGGGCCAGACAGATTAACAGGACGTGTACTCAGAGCATGCGAGGACCAACTGGCTAGTGTCTTCACTGACATTTTCAACGTCTCCCTGTCCGAGTGTGTAATACCTACATGTTTCAAGCAGACCACCATAGTCCCGGTGTCCAAGAACACTAAGGTAACCTGCCTAAATGACTACCGACCCGCAGCACTCACGTCTGTAGCCATGAAGTGCTTTGAAAGGCTGGTCATGGCTCACATCAACACCATTATCCCAGAAACCCTAGACCCACTCCAATTTGCATACCGCCCCAACAGATCCACAGATGACGCAATCTCAATTATACTCCAAACTGCTCTTTCCCACCTATACAAAAGAATCACCTATGTGAGAATGCTGTTCATTGACTACAGCTCAGTGTTCAACACCATAGTGATGAGCTTTGTGGGCACTAAGCCAAGGACCCTGGGAATAAACGCCTCCCTCGGCAACTGGATCTTGGACATCCTGACGGGCCGCCCCCAGGTGGTAAGGGTAGGCAACAACACATCTGCCACGCTGATCCTCAACACAGGGGCCCCTCAGGGTGCGTGCTTAGTCCCCTCCTGTACTCCCTGTTCATGCACGTAGCCAAGCACGACCCAAACACCATCATTAATTTTGCTGACGACATAACGGTGGTAGGCCTGATCACCGACAACGATGGGACAGCCTATAGTGAGGAGGTCAGAGACCTGGAAGTGTGGTGCCAGGACAACAACCTCTCCCTAAACGTGAGCAAGACAAAAGAGCTGATCGTGGACAAGAGGAAAAGGAGGGCCGAACAGGCCCCCATTCACATCAACAGGACTGTAGTGGAGCAGGTCGAGAGCTTCATGTTCCTTGGTGTCCACATCACCAACAAACTATCATGGTCAAAACACACCAAGACAGTCGTGAAGAGGGCATGACAATGTCTATTACCCCTCAGGAGACTTAAAACATTTGGCATGGGTCCCCAGATCCTCAAAAAGTTCTACAGCTGCACTACTGAGGGCATCCTGACCGGTTGCATCACCGCCTGGTATGTAAACTGCTCGGCATCCGACCATAAGGCGCTACAGAGGGTAGTGTGAACGGCCCAGTACATCACTGGGGCTGAGCTTCCTGCCATCCAGGACCTCTATACCAGGCGGTGTCAGAGGAAAGCCCACATAAATGTTAAAGACTCCAGCCGCCCAAGTGATAAACTGTTCTCTCTGCTACTGCATGGCAAGCGGTACTGGAGCACCAAGTCTAGGTCCAAAAAAGGCTCCTTCTACCCCCAAGCCATGAGACTGCTGAACAATTCATCAAGGAGCTTATTGGTATGTCCTGAGTTGCTGGGAACTGATTGGTATGTCCTGTGTTGATTGTTGCTGGGGAGCTAATTGGTATGTCCTGTGTTGATTGTTGCTGGGAAGCTGATTGGTATGTCCTTTTGTTTTTACACTGCTGCTACTCACTGTTTATTAGCAATGCATAGTCACTTTACCCCTACCTACATATACAAATTACCTCCACTAACCTGTACACCTGCACATTGACTCGGTACAGGTAACCCCTAAGGTTAAATATAGCCTCGTTATTGTTATTATTTTTTTAACTTTCGTTTATTTTCTTAACTCTATTTTCTTGAAACGGCATTGCCGATTAAGGGCTTTTAAGTAAGCATTTCATGGTTGGTTCACCTGTTGTATCTGGCGCATGTGACAAATCAAATTTGAACTTTCTCTGTACTCCCCATTCTGTCCTGTCTTCAGTCATCCTAGGCTAGCTGCAGAGTTGTCTGACAATATCATTCGACTAGTTCTTCAAATATGACGAGTCATACTTTCAAACTTTCTATCCCTCTATCGCGTCGTTGTTGTGTACATTCCTCTCTCATGCGGTCTACGTGCATCCAACCTAATGTAATAGGAGGATTTATAACTTTGTGGCTGTTGGAACTAATTACGAAACGGAAAAAACAGGCGCAGTGGATTATGGTCATTGTAGTTCATTACTACGTTTGCGCTTAACTAGGTTGAATATTTGCTTCATGAAAACTCCCTTTCGCCCAGCGTCCCACATAGTTCTTGAGTTGATTTCTCTCATGAATTAATTGATTTTTCTAGAGAAAAGGCGCGTTGGGATCACCAAAAAAATAAAATAACTAAATGGAATTCAAGTAATTGAATCGACGTCCGCCATTTAGCTGTTTAATAACCGAAAAAAATACGTTGGTTAATCGTTCAGTATTACCCCCAAATAACTTTCCGACATCTCCAACCTAGGCCAGAGAAGACCTTTGCCCGGGGCTAACTGCAGTAGTGCCCCACCAAAAACAGTACAGTATGAAGATGGGCTAAAACTGCTCCTCCAATAGAAACCCCTCGATCACACTTGTAGGCATTGTCATGGCGACGTTGTCTAGCAAAGGCATAACGGTCGTCTTGCGCATGTGCACGCTGTCAAATCAGTCGTTTTTTCTACTAAAATGAAAATGTGTGTCACTTTCACGAGGTTGGAGTAACAAAATGTTCAACTAAGACACTGGCTCGAATCTATGTTGTGTTTTAGGATTGAGAAGTGTGCACTCTGAACGAAAGCTCTGAATTTATGAACGTCCAGAGCGCTCTAGAGTGAATTTATGAACGTCCAGAGCGCTCTAGAGTGAATTTACGAACGTCCAGAACGCTCTAGAGTGAATTTACGAACGTCCAGAACGCTCTAGAGTGAATTTATGAACGTCCAGAGCGCTCTAGAGTGAATTTACGAACGTCCAGAGCGCTCTAGAGTGAATTTATGAACGTCCAGAGCGCTCTAGAGTGAATTTACCAACGTCCAGAGCGCTCTAGAGTGAATTTACCAACGTCCAGAGCGCTCTAGAGTGAATTTACCAACGTCCAGAGCGCTCTAGAGTGAATTTACCAACGTCCAGAGCGCTCTAGAGTGAATTTACGAACACGTTCCGGAACTCGCGATGTTGCACCTCTGGGTTTAGAAACCCTGTGGCCCCACTGTCAACCGGGTTTACCACAGCTTGTTAGCTCAGTGTTTCCCAAACTCGGTCCTCTGGACCCCAGGGGGTACACGCCCTAACACTATACAGTTGATTCAAATGATCAAATATTGATGATTACGTTAATCAGCTGTGTATTGAATACACCAAAACGAACACCCTTGGGGATCTCGAGTGCTAGCGCAAAAACCCAAACGTCCACCCCTTGGGGTCAAGAGGACTGAGTTTGGAAAACCCTATTAACTCGTTTTAGTTGTCTTTGCTAGCCTATCAGTACCAACATCTTCAACCAAAGCAAAATTACCCGCGTAGTTTCAATAACTGGTCGCAGCAATAGCGCGTTTAATCTTACCAAGCAGTTCTGATGAGCGGTGACAGAACCTTTCGTTGATAACGGTCCAGTTGCCCGATTTTCCTCGGACGTTTGACAAAGTACGCATTGGACTTTCTTGCCATGTTGCTCGGTACCCATCCTGCAGGTGTTCGTTTATTATCTTTCGCAACAACTTCTCAAAATCAGAAAATTGTTCGCGCCAACCTCCGTCAGTCTTCCACTTCGAAATTCTGTGTTAGCTGGGCATCCGGTTTCTCTTCTTCAGAAATGCTGTCTACACAAGTCTCCGTGTGGTTTTAGTTTCATTCTACTTGGGGGTGCAAGAGGGCATTGTGCACTGCCAACCACAGTAAACGGCAGGGATCGTCAACTATACTTAACAAAAATACAAACGCAACAATGTCTAAGATTTTACTAAGTTAATGAGGAAATCAGTCAATTGAAATAAATAAATTAGGCCCGAATCTATGGATTTCACATGACTGGGAATACAGATATGCATCTGTTGGTCAAAGACGCCCTAAAAGAAAAAGGGTCTATTCACGGTCTTTCTGTGCGTTCAAATTTCTATCGATAAAATGCAATGGTGTGCCATCACCCCACCCCCATGGTGGCGGTGTACCATCACCCCACCGCACTCTGTTCACAACACCGACATCAGCAAACCGCTGGCCCGCACGACCATACACGTGGTCTGCGGTTCATTTCAAACCTTGCTGACGTTGGTAACCATCACTTTTCTCTATTAAGCTTATGAATCGTTGGGTACATATTTCTTAAATTAAAATCAATATCAATTGGAGCTCATTTCCTGGTGTTATGTCCAACAAGGAAAATGTTTAAATATGTTCTCAGAAAAGTTGGGGAACCCTGGTATAAGAATACATTCTGAAAAATCCTCTGTCACCTAGTTGTTTTTCCCCTTTCCACTGTAGAGCATGTGCAGAAACGTTGTAATTTGTACCATTTACTATATAAAAAATAAAATAAAGTTCAGCACATTTTTCGATCTGAAATAATCACAAGTAATTTACATAACAAGTTTAATTCATTCTCAGAACGTCACAGGTCTCAACTTTCCTCTCAAGTGTACTATATTACAGTGTATTCTAAATAATTAATCTTATAGTACTAGTGGAGATAGTAACCGTCAATAAAAAAAAATGGATCTACTAATTTGCACATTCAGTATATTAGGATATATTAAGTCTGTTAAGGGTTAGTGAGCATATAATATACAGTACAGAGCGGGAGACTAAGGATCACCTACTAACATCAAATCACCACCAATAACCTCAGAACCAATGTCTGTCAAAAGATTATATTACCAATTACTCATTTAATGTATAACATGCCACTCAAGTTAGTGGCCAGGGTGAAAAACTGCATTCAAATGTCAGAGTTCAGATTTCACAGAGTCAAAGTTTGAACACGGGTAGAAAAATATGTAAAATACAAAAGGTTTGAAATATTTACATTTCGGTTAAAAGGAGGATCTAAGTTTTTCCTGACGAGGGGATTGGTCCAGGGAAAACTCCTATACCTTCCTAGTTCTGTCAAGTGGTCAGAATATAACCAGGCTCTGCTGGTTATAACGCCTTATAAAACCGATTTGATCTTCAGCGGTGCTCCGTCATGAGGTGAAGCTCATGACGCAAGCATCTCTCATGGCAGACCTGGCTGTCCTCACCGCAACAGTCTCTCTCTGTAGCTCCCTCAGTCTCTTCTCCATTTCTGGAAAAAGGGAGAAAAAAAACAGGGCATCAGGGTGACAGCAGTTCTCTGTGCTCTGTGTCTGACTACTGGCCAGTGAGTGTGACCGATCAGGGTACGAGCCCGGCGGGTCTCCTGCATGCCACATGACTGTGTTAGCCCATCGAGCTTAAGCCTAGGCATTAGCTCGGGAAGATATCATTCTTCAGGTGTCAGGCAGGGTTACTTGTACTTCCGAACCAAAATTCCTATGAGGAGCTAACTTTTGGGGACTTTATTCCATGTACCACAAAGTGTGTGTATTTTGTCCTAAAGGAAAATTCCACACAAAAACTATCTTCTGGTATTTGTTTCATTAGTCCCCAAATGTTTTACTTGTCAGCAATCAACTTTTCAAGATATGTAAAACTTTCAAAATACAGAAATCATCCCCTTTGAAAGATTCACATCTTGAAAACTTGATTGCTGACAAGCAAAACATTTTGGGGATGTTAAAATACTTTACCTTGGTCTCTTTTGGTAAAGATCTCTGGCAGCATCCCAGAGGCCTCCAGCACTTTCAGGGTGAGGTTGAAATCTGTGAACACAGGAAAATATTTAGGTTAATATTAATATTGTTATGCTCCCCAGTTTCTGTGTTGTGGGTTTGTATGTGTGTGTTTCAGGATGGCTTCCAAGCAGCTGATTGGTCGGCCCCCATTGCAGATTGGAGCTCTGACCCCGCCCTCTCATCAGGTGATACAGCTGTCTGCAATTACCGACTCCTTCTGCAGCTTGAAAAGCCAGTGTTCCTTTGTTAGAGAGCTTATTTGTATGTCCTGTGTTGGTTGTTAGTCTGGTAAATTTGTTGTGAAGTATTTTGTAGCCGCTACTTCTGAGGTATGTGTAACAGTTTAGCTTCTGTCCCTTTCCTCGCCCCTACCTGGGCTCGAACCAGGGACCCTCTGCACACACCAACAACTGACACCCACGAAGCATCTTTACCCATCGCTCCACAAAAGCCAAGGGGAACAACTACTTCAAGGTCTCCGAGCGAGTGACGTCACCGATTGAAACGCTATTAGCACGCACCCCGCTAACTAGCTAGCCATTTCACATCGGTTACATATGCCAAAAGGACTTAGTGTTTTTGATTATTGAAATTGTTCACTTTACGTTAGTAATTATTCTGTTTTTGTTCCCAGGGGAGAAGGGGAAGGCACCTTGGGAGTGTTTAGGCAAGAGGCCTGTGGGCATACATATACCTGTAGTCTTTACTCTGTCTATGCACACTAGGTAAGACCACCCCCTGTATTTTGGTTAGCGCGCCAGGTGGCGTTAAGAATAGCTAGGTAAGGTAGGCGAGGGAACTCCAACTTTCTTTGCTTTGGTTCCATCCAGCCCCCTTTCCCCACATTTACCGTGTTAAGGAGAAATTCCGTTACCAGTAATATTCTCTGCCTCTGTGATCCTTACCCGCACCTACAATCACATACCTTTCACTCCACCTACAGTCACATACCTCTTTACCTCCAGTCACATACCTCTTTACCTCCACCTAGTCACATACCTCTTTCACTCCACGGGGAGTTGAGTGTAGCAGGGTGTTGCGTTCCCTCCTCCAAGAGGCGTACGTAACATAATGTGGGATCATCCGAGATTTGAACCCGGAACTTCTCGCACCCCCAAGCGAGAATCATACCCCTATAATGACACTATTACAAGCACACGTCCAACGAGGAGCAGTTTTACAATGGGCAATAAGACAGTTGACAAGTGCACTTTGAAAATGTGCATGCTCCGGTTTAGTTAGCCGACAAGCGTACCAAGCCATTTTATCTATAAGGAGTCGCCTGTATCGTTCCATGTAGTGCCCTTTTATTCCTCAGGTGTTCAGTCTCACCTTCCTCGCTGGCCTGCTGGGATGCGATCCTCTCAGTGATGGTGCTGAGGCGGGAGGTGAACTCCGAGAAGATGAATTGTGTGCAGCCTGCCTGGTGGCACTTCCTGAAAAACTGTGAAGCCGGACTAGTATTGGACCCAGAACCAGACGAGTCAGGAGGCCCCGAATCCCCAGGTGACCCTGAACCACAGCTGGAGTCTGGGGATGGAACAGAACGGGGAAGAGTCAACTCCTGATAAGTGCACATTGGATATGTAAATAGGAAGGTAAATAAATCACAGTCCAAATGCTACCGCAAATTATTTTCACTTGCTTCACTGTTTAGTGCACACATTCACTATAGTCCCAACTCCCCACACACACCTGTTTGGTCTGGGAGGAGGGAGTCCAGCTGTTCTACTTTGATGATGGACAGATGGCTCTTGGAGGACTGCCCAGACAGAAAGGAAGAGATTTGAGTAGAAGAAATGAGGAGCAAAGGTGCTGTAGCTTAGCCTGGTCCCAGATCCGTTTGTGCCATCATGCCACTCTATCATGCCAAGCATCATTTTCGGCGTGACAAGAAGTTGAATGATAACAGAAACGGACTGGCACCCAGGCTAACTACAGCTAACTACAAGAGTAAAAGAAAACCTACTCATTTGAGCAACGCTTTGCCAACTCACCTCCCCATTCTCATTCTTAAATGTTGGTCCCTCAAGTCCATACTGAAACTCAAACTGCTCTGGAGCCCCACCTACAGCATAAAATAATTAGTATATTCTGAGAGACATAACCACACTTCTTATGACACAATCTGAAAGTTTACATATTTGACTACACAGGACATCTTGGATTGAAACTTAATACAACAGAAACCAACCTTCTGTCAAGGCTACCTCTGAAGTATTGGGTTCTTGCCTGGGGGATGTTAAGAACACAGAAATACAAAGTTAAACCATTAGAACACAATGTACAGTCTGGTAAAGGCTTGGCCATTTAAAAAAAAACTAAAATCACACATTTTATATGATCTAAATATATAACTAGTCTGTCAGATTTGATTATGGTCTCTGACAATCTAATACAGTAGGCCTACACAAACGTTTTATCTTCCAATAAACATGATACACTGAATTGGGGAGCTGTCAATGTGTTGACCCCTAGTTGAACCCCTCCTACCAAAACCAATGAGTAAACTGACATTATTAAACTGCAGTGCTTTGTTGTACATGTTTTGTGTGCTGCTATTTTGGCCGGGTCTCTTGCAAAATAGATGTTTATTCTCAATGACACTAACCTGGTAAAAGTAAATTAAAGTACCCACTTTGACATCCCTCTTTTAGGGCACGGCTCATCTTCCTCATGTGTGCTCTTCGACAGTGTCTTCTCTTCCTTTATTGCAGCTTCTCTTTTGCTGTACTTCAACGACTGAAAAATCATTCATACCACATAACCATTAACAAAAAACATTATGGTACGTCATTTTCCAATAGGATTTGCTATTAACCATGTGAATTTATGCAGCAGGAAGTACTAGCGATCATAATATGCTGAACACATATATAAAGCAACATATAAAGTGTTGGTCCCATGTTTCATGAGCTGAAATTTTTAAAACTATAATTTTCCATATGCACAAAAAGCTATTCTCTCAATTTTTGTGCACAAATTTGTTTACATCTGTTAGTGAGCATTTCTACTTTGACAAGATTATCCATCCACCATACAGATGTGGCATATCAAGAAGCTGATTAAAACAGCATGATCATTACACAGGTGGGGACAATGAAAGGCCACTAAAGTGCAGTTGTCACAACGCCACACCTGCATAGTCATGTGAAATCCATAGATTAGGGCCTAAAAAAATGTACTTATATGAACAAACTCAGTAAAATCTTTGAAATTGTTGCATGATGCGCTTATATTTTTGTTCAGTATATCGTCGCCCACCAAATGTATACCAAAACAAGTGGTTGAGCTGCTTTTTTTGTTTTAAAATTGTACATGTTGTCCCTGAAGATTTTGCTGGGTGGTTTTATAGACTACCCGTCAAACTTCAATTAATAGCCCGAGTGTTTATTTACGTCATTCACTGAACACAACCGCCGCTTATTAGAGACAGGCTTCTAATTGAGCCTAGGCTTTTATTTACTTTTACCTCCCCCCACCTTGCAGTCTCGCCCTCGTCGGATCCACCTTAGACAAACGTTGAAGTTCGACTTTTTGACTTCTCCATTCTCCTTTTGGATCAATAAAAATAAATAATGCCTGGCTGGTGCCTCGCCAGAATTTTATGTGGTTTATTTTTGGTGGCGCCATTGCTTAGTCTGGCTGACACGACCCACATGACCACACAGCAAGGAAGCTGACACAGATTTAGGTGTCAGCCAGACTACCCATGGCTAGCAACATTTCAGCTAAACCTAAGTTCCCAAGGATTTTTTAATAACATTCAAGCTTATTTACTGAATTTCTACATAATTCAAACTCTGAAATATAATTTGGAGAGAGCAAAAACAAACAAAATGGACTCCAGACATTATCTTCTTGCTATAGCTTCATTCACCTCAGTCAATATGGGGTTTAACATTCTACAACATGTCATACAATAATTAGATGCTATGAACTAGCTCAGCACCGGGATTAACTTCTCTAGGGTAGGGGGCAGTATTTTGACGTCTGGATGAAAGGCGTGCCCGTAGTCAACTGCCTGCTACTCAGGCTCAGAAGGTAGGATATGCATATTATTAGTAGATTTGGATAGAAAACACTCTGAAGTTTCTAAAACTGTTTGAATGATGTCTGTGAGTATAACAGAACTCATGGCAGGCAAAAACCTGAGAAAAATCCAACAAGGAAGTGTGGAAATCTGAGGTTAGTAGTTTTTCAAGTGATTGCCTATTCAGTATACAGTGACTTAGGGTTAATTTTGCACTTCCTACGGCTTCCACTAGATGTCAACAGTCTTTAGAATGTTGTTTCATGCTTCTACTGTGAATAGGGAGAGAATAAGAGCTCCTGGAAGTAGATGAGTGAGAAAATGACATGAGCTCAGTGGCACGCACTCACGAGAGAGTTAACTGTGTTCCTTTTCTTTTTTGAAGACAAAGGTCTTGTCCGGTTGGAATATTATGGAAGATTTATGATAAAAACATCCTAAAGATTGATTCTATACATCGTTTGACATGTTTCTATGAACTGTAATATAACTTTTTTGACTTTTCGTCTGAACTTAATGCGCGAGCACAGCACATTTGGAGTACTCGACCGAACAAAGAGGAGGACTTTATCGAAACAAATGAACATTTATTGGGGAACTGGGATTCCTGGGAGTGCATTCTGACGAAGATCAAAGGTAAGTAAATATTTATAATATAATTTCTGAGTTTTGGTGACTCCACAAAATGGCAGGTTAGGTTTCGGGTCTGAACGCGGTACTCAGATTATTGCAAAGTGTGCTTTCGCTGTAAAGTTTTTTTGAAATCTGACACAGAGGTTGCATTAAGGAGAAGTGTATCTATAATTCTTTGAATAACAGTTTAATATTTTATCAACGTTTATGATGAGTATTTCTGTAAATTGATGTGCTCATTCACCGGAAGTTTTGGGAGGCAAAACATTTCACGCCAATGTAAAATGTTTTTTTTTGATATAAATATGAACTTTATCGAGCAAAACATACATGTATTATGTAACATGAAGTCCTATGAGTGCCATTTGATGAAGATCAAAGGTTAGTGATTAATTTTAGCTGTATTTGTGGTTTTTGTGACGCCTCTCCTTGCTTGGAAAATGGCTGTGTGGTTTTTCTTGTCTAGGTGCTGTCCTAACATAATCTAATGTTATGCTTTCGCCGTAAAGCCTTTTTGAAATCGGACAATGTGGTTGGATTAACGAGAAGTTCATATTTAAAATGGTGTAAAATAGTTGTATGTCTGAGAAATTTGAATGATGAGATTTTTGTTTTGAATTTGGCGCCCTGCCCTATTTCACTGGCTGTTGGCAGTGTCCCACCGGTGGGACGCTAGCGTCAGACAGGTTAAAACTCTACCGTAATTGCCGGACTATAAGCCGCAACTTTTTTCCCGCGCTTTGAACCTCGCGGCTTAAACAATGATGCAGCTAATATATGGATTTTTCCCGCTTTCAAATTTTTTTCTTCCAAAAAAAACACATTCTGTGACGTGCTCAGTTTTTTGGCGGCATGAAGCTTTCATTAGACCAATGAAATTGCCGAACGGGTTAAGGTCAAACAACTTTTGTTTACTGTATAGATTAAATCGAGCGCTCTCAAACTTCCCATCATTCTGATTACGGTAGTCATTTTGTCACCCTCATCATGGCAAAGACACGGAGAAATGCATATGATGCAGCTTTCAAGTTGAAGGCGATTGATCTGGCTGTTGGAAAAGGAAATAGAGCTGCTGCACGGGAGCTTGGTCTTAATGAGTCGATAAGACATTGGAAACAGCAGCGTGAGGAATTGACTCAGTGCAAAAAGACAACTAAAGCTTACTGCTAATTTTTTTCCGTTAAAGCCTATTTATTTTTGTTACAAGCCGTGTGTCGTTAAAGCCTGTGTAAAGTTCATTTGTTTCAATGTACCGGTAGGCACCTGTGGTTTATAGACATGTGCGGCTTATTTATGTTCAAAAAAATAATAAAAAAATTCAATTTAGTGGGTGCGGCTTATATTCAGGTGCGCTCACTAGTCCGGAAATTCCAGTAGTTTAGATTAATGTCAAATCAAACAGCAGTTACTTAGCCAAAGTCATCTACTAAAGGCATCTTTAACACTTCGGCGGGGACTGCAGCAATGGCATCGCAGCATCGGCAAAACGGCATATAGCGACAAATCAAAGCGCCAATAGCTGATCTCACTGAAAAATAGTTGTCAACACTGCTCTCCATAAAGTCAGCCAGCCATAGTTGGTTGTTTAGTAACTATGGGGCAAAACCGACGGGGTTGGTTTAAATTGTCAAACATGTGAACTTTATTTTGTCTCAAATGTTTATTAAAAACAAATACACTTACACAATGAGCACTTGTCTCAAATACATTGTTACAGTTGTTGGTTTTATTTATTTAACTAGGAAAGTCAGTTAAGAACAAATTCGCATTTACAATGAAGGCCTACCCTGGCCAAACTAACCCAGACGACACTGGGCCAATTATGTGCCGCAATATGAGACTCCTAATCACGGCCGGTTGTGATACAGCCCAGAATCCAATCAGGGTGTGCAGTGACCCCTCTAGCATTGAGATGCAGTGCCTTAGACCACTGTGCCACACGGGAGCGATGGTTACCTAGCTAGCGATTTTTGTTGTAATATTAGCATAGACATGGTATCAAGAACGAGATAAAACTAGCAGAAACGAGCAACCTATGATTCCCCACATGTCAGCTTCATTGATGCTAGCAATCTGGCCATCCAGAAACACAAAATAAGGACTTCTGCCCATTGAATCTCCGCATCGTTGGTGACATTGTCAACTAACCCATCTAGCTGTACAAGCAGCCTTGCCTCATGCTTCCAGGCGTCCACATGGTCCTAAAGTCTGCCGAACAATACCGCTAAACTGCATTTGCCTTTTAAATCGGGATTGGAATGATTAGAGTAGCCCATTTTAAAATGGTTAAACTAGGGCATGTCGACTAATAAAAGGGACAGTTAGGCGGTTATTTGAGACAGCGTTTCATTTAAGTTTTACGGGTACGCCAATAAAATGTACTAATATTCGATGGACAAACTAACATGGTGGATGATAATAATACCTCTACCGCGACGGTCGTTTTTGATTTACCACTTAACTTCTGTTACGATGGCTGTATTTGATGTGGTTTAACATGCTGCCGTTGTAACGGAGTACTGCTTTGCATAGCCGACATATCAATGCCTTTTCTGGTGAAATACACCTAAGCTGTGCTACTTTTAGCACGTCCCATCGCTTCCGTGTTATGTTGTGACAGCTTTAATCTAGTCAAAACCTTTCATTTAGATCTCTGCTGCACTAGCCAAATTAGCAAGTAAAAAAATAATAATACACTATTTAATGCGCCGTTTTAACAGAACGTCAAATCGATAAGAATAACCGGTTATATATATACTTTTCCCCGGTTGGCATACAAGCGGATATCCGCAAATCCATGTAACGGAAATGTGCGCATGATTATTGAATCGATAGATTAGTCATACATTACTATAATAGAACTCCAAGTTCTTCATTGATCGTCTCAAATATAGCTCTTAACATCAGCAAATGTATAGCTATTTAGTGCCGACTCGTTTTTATACCTACTGTCTCTTGGGCGCTCCAATATCTATAGCTCCATTGCTTTTGTCTGGTTACCAGCACAGCGTCAGAAAAGACGGAGGTCTCAAATGTGTTCTGGTAACGTTAGTCCTTTTCGGAGGTCCAGTTTACCTGATGCCGAGACTCTAAATGCCTTTTCATGCCACTGGTGCTACCTCCTTTACATCTGATATTCCGGTCGCAGTGTTTACATTTTGCCAGTGCAGCTTCTATTCTGTCGAAGCTGTGCCACACAGCGGAACCAAAGCTGGGTGAACTTGGTGTAGACATTGTGAATGAAGAGAACAAATAAACAACCAAAACGGCAGAGTAACCTACGGGTTATCTTCACTAAAAGAGCTGCGTGAATGTGAGCGCAGATACTGTATATAATGACGAGATGGTTTTGTCTCCGCCCTAACAATGGAAATCGTTGTCCCAAAGACGGGAATGTAGTCGGTTTATCGCTGTATTCCCGCGGACAGATTTTGACGGGAATGAACCCTCTCGCTTCGTCTCTTCCTCTCTGGTGTAAGTGACCAAAGATTTTCTATTATTTCTACAAGATAGTCGAGTGACCGATATAACAATGGAAATACATATCCTCAAATATGGAATACCGGCGAGATCAGGTGGGACCATTCTAGCAAATGAGAGGGCAGATCCGCGTGTGAACAAAAGGCACAACTCCGATAGTTTCTCTCCAAATTGCAACGTGCGTCCACGTATCAGTGCATTTCGTAACAACCTTAACCATTACTAAACTTCGTTTCGATCAAATAAGCCTCAAGTAGCATGCAACTTTTGTTGACCAAATTTGACACTCACTGACCTCCATACAAAACTCCCTCACTTGGTCTATTTTCGTGGACAAATTTTGGGCGGCGTAAACCCTTTCGCTACGCTTCTTCCTCTCGAATGACCAAACGTCGCCCATTTACCGTATTAACTGCACTTGGGGTCAAAACTAATGACGCAACCTGAGTAATTACGGTAGGCCTACAAGCGGAGTTAGAAGAGAAACTCGTCTTTGAACAGTCCAGATATCTAACTTTTACGAGTTTGCTGTAGTAGCCTACCTAAGAATGAAAGAAAACACTTACAGGCCTCTTACCTCTAACGGTCGCCATCAGCTCTCGCTGTGTTTTGATATGTCTTAGCGACAGATTATGGATCCTTTCTAAATGGTTCAACATGGATGTTGTGCTACCGCTCGTCCGCTTCAGAACAGCCGCACACAGCTTGCATGTCACACTTTCGGAAGATATTTCATTGAAATATCTCCATGTGTGACTTCTATTTTTTACTGTCTCTGCTTCTACATTCCATATCTCACAACTGCTGGTTCTTAGTGTAATGGAAGGATAGTTTGAGCTATCTCAACTGCAGAGTACAGTCTTTGGTAGCCGTCTGGATCTGCGACATTTCATTGCGCATGTGCTGGGATTAAAGGCGAACGTCTTCACCACTCCACATAGCCCACACATACAAAAGCAACATTTGAAAATAATAAATCAAGCATTCTGCTTGACAATAGCACGCATTTTTATTTTAATTCTCACACGTACATAAACGAGTCCAATTTGAGCCCCCCAATAAAAAAAAAATCATCACCGCACAAACGGATCTATCGGACCCGACTGCAAACCGCCATTAGGAAAGACTGCTACCCCAACCCGAACCCTGTGGAATTGAACCGACGGCCACAACCCGAGCTAACCATCTTTGTCCCTCCTGCTGCGCATTTTAAGCTCCACGTTTTGCACTACAATTTGCTACTGTGCAATCAATAGACGTCTTACCGTGCATTTCTCAATGTGTTTTTTCAAGCTGGAAGTGCCTGTTCTATGGCTATCATAGGCTAACACCCGCTTGCACTTTTTGCATGCTGCGAATCCATCCACATGTTGTTTGTCAGCGTTAACGATTACTCCAAAATGATCCCATACATTTGATTTAACTCGTGCCCTGTTTTTCACGATTCTGAGCTCCCTATTTTTTATCTTTTGGGTCAAATTCTGGTTTTCCGTGGTATGCTTTTTGCTTTCCATTTTGTCGGTCTTCTCTGGCTGTGCGGGTAGGGTTATCCAGTGGGTAGTTTTCACTGTGTCAATGCGCGCTGCATGTGATGTAAGCTGGCTGCAAACTACCGTAGCAGAGAATAGTTTAGCTGTAGGCTTCTATACGCGTTCTAGAATGACATTTACAAGCAATACAACACCCGATAAGATGCAATACACACACTTTACAGTGTTCATTTGAGCACTTTTTTTGGTTGATCTAGGGCTCTATTAGCCCTTGACTCTCAGTTGCATTAAATTAGTCATTGGACAAAGGCTATTTTGTAGTTTTAAGAGCCCCGATGCTCGGTCTGAACAGTTGTACTTGTGGTACTTGTGGTACAGTTTTGGAAGTATAAGGACATTATCTTTATCAGCTAGAAAGCAAAAAAGTTAAATTGATACACATTTATAGGGTTAGTGTTCCCGCACTGCCATATCTCCATGTTACAGCGCTTTAACGGAGAACGGACGCGACCACCTGTACTAATTAGCTATCTAGCGCCTACTCTGGAAGTGCAGTTCGTTGGATGGAGGCACCCAGACCTGTATGGATCTATTCAAATCTGCTACAGTAGGTATATTTTTATTTTAAGTATTCTTTCTCGCTATAAGGGCCATATGTTTCGAAAGCTGTATTACAAGGGAGACAAGACAATGGTCTCATAGACTAGATGTAACATAGTAAACGTAAATCGGGAGAAGGCAGAACGCAGCCTCGAGTTTGAGAGCGAGGGCTCTATTCAACCTGTAGCGCTGAAGATCCGCTTTATAGCGAGATTGACAATTAATAGCGATGTTCCCATAGTCACGGAGACTGCATTCACGGGTAAACACAACATATGTAGGCTCAATTGGAAACTACCTTTAAATGTTAACACGGATCTACCGCTGTACTTGGGCGATAAGATTTTAATCCAGCCCATAAGGCTCTATTCATTCATATCTGCTAAGCCGATATCCGCATAGTGGTTGTGTTGGAGGTGGAACTGCATTAGAGCTGTCAAATCCACAAGTGGCTGCTGGCATTATATCTAAAGTGGACAATGTTAATTGGCAGACACTATATTGGCACAGATACAAAGATGAGTCCTCTCTCTCTATGGGCTATCTCCATTTTGAAGTAGTCAATTTTCTTCAACTGGCTGATCCCTCTTGATCACCAGGAGGGATTCAGCCAATGAAGTTCATTTTAGTCACATCACCTTTTTATTTCCCAATTAACCTATAGTCACCCTTAACATCTGGTCTGATGGCAACTCTGCTTTCAGGGATACAGCTAATTCATCCTAACCTCGTTTATCTTTCCCCTGAAAACCGGATGTGGTAACTGCGCTCTGGAGTTTGCTTATATGCCCGCTGCATTAGGTTAACCTATAGTAAACAAATCACTTACTTCCACAAACATCCTACTAACCTTTTTCAGCACAACATCCTATTTTAATTTATTTTATTTAACCTTTAACTAGGAAAGTCAGTTAAAAACGAATTCTTATTTCCAATGATGGCCTAGAAACAGTATGTTAACTTCCTTGTTCAGGGGCAGAACGACAGATTTTTACCTTGTCAGTTCGGGGATTTGTTCCACCAACCTTTCGGTTACTGGCCTAACACTCTAACCACTAGGCTACCTGCCGCCCCTCCACTCTAACCACTAGGCTACCTGCCGCCCCTCCATTCTAACCACTAGGCTACCTGCTGCCCCTCCACTCTAACCACTAGGCTACCTGCCGCCCCTCCATTCTAACCACTAGGCTACCTGCCGCCCCTCCACTCTAACCACTAGGCTACCTGCCGCCCCTCCACTCTAACCACTAGGCTACCTGCCGCCCCTCCACTCTAACCACCAGGCTACCTGCCGCCCCTCCACTCTAACCACTAGGCTACCTGCCGCCCCTCCACTCTAACCACTAGGCTACCTGCCGCCCCTCCACTCTAACCACTAGGCTACCTGCCGCCCCTCCACTCTAACCACTAGGCTACCTGCCGCCCCTCCACTCTAACCACCAGGCTACCTGCCGCCCCTCCACTCTAACCACTAGGCTACCTGCCGCCCCTCCACTCTAACCACTAGGCTACCTGCCGCCCCTCCACTCTAACCACTAGGCTACCTGCCGCCCCTCCACTCTAACCACTAGGCTACCTGCCGCCCCTCCACTCTAACCACTAGGCTACCTGCCGCCCCTCCACTCTAACCACCAGGCTACCTGCCGCCCCTCCACTCTAACCACTAGGCTACCTGCCGCCCCTCCACTCTAACCACTAGGCTACCTGCCGCCCCTCCACTCTAACCACTAGGCTACCTGCCGCCCCTCCACTCTAACCACTAGGCTACCTGCCGCCCCTCCACTCTAACCACTAGGCTACCTGCCGCCCCTCCACTCTAACCACCAGGCTACCTGCCGCCCCTCCACTCTAACCACTAGGCTACCTGCCGCCCCTCCACTCTAACCACTAGGCTACCTGCCGCCCCTCCACTCTAACCACTAGGCTACCTGCCGCCCCTCCACTCTAACCACTAGGCTACCTGCCGCCCCTCCACTCTAACCACTAGGCTACCTGCCGCCCCTCCACTCTAACCACTAGGCTACCTGCCGCCCCTCCACTCTAACCACTAGGCTACCTGCCGCCCCTCCACTCTAACCACTAGGCTACCTGCCGCCTCTCCACTCTAACCACTAGGCTACCTGCCGCCCCTCCACTCTAACCACTAGGCTACCTGCCGCCCCTATCACATGATTACTAAATTTTTATTTGATTTAACTAGGCAAGTCAGTTAAGAACAAATTCTTATTTACAATGACGGCCTCCTGAGGGGATGGGGCTGGGATTAAAACATGTATTATTGTTTTTAAATATAAAAAAAATAGGACAAAATACACCAAGACAAGAGGGACAACACAACAATACATTACATTTACATTACATTTAAGTCATTTAGCAGACGCTCTTATCCAGAGCGACTTACAAAATGGTGCATTCACCTTATGATATCCAGTGGAACAACCACTTTACAATAGTGCATCTAAATCTTTTAGGGGGGGGGGGGGGGGGGGTTAGAAGGATTACTTTATCCTATCCTAGGTATTCCTTAAAGAGGTGGGGTTTCAGGTGTCTCCGGAAGGTGGTGATTGACTCCGCTGTCCTGGCGTCGTGAGGGAGCTTGTTCCACCATTGGGGTGCCAGAGCAGCGAACAGTTTTGACTGGGCTGAGCGGGAACTGTGCTTCCTCAGAGGTAGGGGGGCCAGCAGGCCAGTGGTGGATGAACGCAGTGCCCTTGTTTGGTGTAGGGCCTGATCAGAGCCTGAAGGTATGGAGGTGCCGTTCCCTTCACAGCTCCGTAGGCAATCACCATGGTCTTGTAGCGGATCTTAGCTTCAACTGGAAGCCAGTGGAGAGAGCGGAGGAGCGGGGTGACGTGAGAGAACTTGGGAAGGTTGAACACCAGACGGGCTGCGGCGTTCTGGATGAGTTGTAGGGGTTTAATGGCACAGGCAGGGAGCCCAGCCAACAGCGAGTTGCAGTAATCCAGACGGGAGATGACAAGTGCCTGGATTAGGACCTGCGCCGCTTCCTGTGTGAGGCAGGGTCGTACTCTGCGAATGTTGTAGAGCATGAACCTACAGGATCGGGTCACCGCCTTGATGTTAGTGGAGAACGACAGGGTGTTGTCCAGGATCACGCCAAGGTTCTTAGCACTCTGGGAGGAGGACACAAGGGAGTTGTCAACCGTGATGGCGAGATAATGGAACGGGCAGTCCTTCCCCGGGAGGAAGAGCAGCTCCGTCTTGCCGAGGTTCAGCTTGAGCTGGTGATCCGTCATCCACACTGATATGTCTGACAGACATGCAGAGATGCGATTCGCCGCCTGGTTATCAGAAGGGGGAAAGGAGAAGATTAATTGTGTGTCGTCTGCATAGCAATGATAGGAGAGACCATGTGAGGATATGACAGAGCCAAGTGACTTGGTGTATAGCGAGAATAGGAGAGGGCCTAGAACAGAGCCCTGGGGGACATCAGTGGTGAGAGCGCATGGTGCGGAGACAGATTCTCGCCACGCCACCTGGTAGGAGCGACCTGTCAGGTAGGACGCAATCCAAGCGTGGGCCGCGCCGGAGATGCCCAACTCGGAGAGGGTGGAGAGGAGGATCTGATGGTTCACAGTATCAAAGGCAGCAGATAGGTCTAGAAGGATGAGAGCAGAGGAGAGAGAGTTAGCTTTAGCAGTGCGGAGAGCCTCCGTGACACAGAGAAGAGCAGTCTCAGTTGAATGCCCAGTCTTGAAACCTGACTGATTAGGATCAAGAAGGTAATTCTGAGAGAGATAGCAGGAGAGCTGGCCAAGGACGGCACGTTCAAGAGTTTTGGAGAGAAAAGAAAAAAGGGATACTGGTCTGTAGTTGTTGACATCGGAGGGATCGAGTGTAGGTTTTTTCAGAAGGGGTGCAACTCTCACTCTCTTGAAGACGGAAGGGACGTAGCCAGCGGTCAAGGATGAGTTGATGAGCGAGGTGAGGAAGGGGAGAAGGTCTCCGGAAATGGTCTGGAGAAGAGAGGAGGGGATAGGGTCAAGTGGGCAGGTTGTTGGGCGGCCGGCCGTCACAACACGCGAGATTTCATCTGGAGAGAGAGGGGAGAAAGAGGTCAAAGCACAGGGTAGGGCAGTGTGAGCAGGACCAGCGGTGTCGTTTGACTTAGCAAACGAGGATCGGATATCGTCAACCTAGGAGGTAGCAAAGAGCTTCCTAGGGTTAGAGGCAGATGCTTGGAATTTAGAGTGGTAGAAAGTGGCTTTAGCAGCAGAGACAGAAGAGGAGAATGTAGAGAGGAGTGAGTGAAAGGATGCCAGGTCCGCAGGGAGGCGAGTTTTCCTCCATTTCCGCTCGGCTGCCCGGAGCCTTGTTCTGTGAGCTCGTAGTGAGTCGTCGAGCCACGGAGCAGGAGGGTAGGACCGAGCCGGCCTGGAGGATAGGGGACAGAGAAAATCAAAGGATGCAGAAAGGGAGGAGAGGAGGGTTGAGGAGGCAGAATCAGGAGATAGGTTGGAGAAGGTTTGAGCAGAGGGAAGAGATGATAGGATGGAAGAGGAGAGAGTAGCGGGAGAGAGAGAGCGAAGGTTGGGACGGCGCAATACCATCCGAGTAGGGGCAGAGTGAGAAGTGTTGGATGAGAGCAAGAGGGAAAAGGATACAAGGTAGTGGTCGGAGATTTGGAGGGGAGTTGCAATGAGATTAGTGGAAGAACAGCATCTAGTAAAGATGAGGTCAAGCGTATTGCCTGCCTTGTGAGTAGGGGGGGGAAGGTGAGAGGGTGAGGTCAAAAGAGGAGAGGAGTGGAAAGAAGGAGGCAGAGAGGATTGAGTCAAAGGTAGACGTGGGGAGGTTAAAGTCACCCAGAACTGTGAGAGGTGAGCCATCCTCAGGAAAGGAACTTATCAAGGCGTCAAGCTCATTGATGAACTCTCCAAGGGAACCTGGAGGGCGATAAATGATAAGGATGTTAAGCTTGAAAGGGCTGGTAACTGTGACAGCTTGGAATTCAAATGAGGAGATAGACAGATGGGTCAGGGGAGAAAGAGAGAATGTCCACTTGGGAGAGATGAGGATTCCAGTGCCACCACCCCGCTGGCTCGATGCTCTAGGGGTATGCGAGAACACGTGGACAGACGAAGAGAGAGCAGTAGGAGTAGCAGTGTTATCTGTGGTAATCCATGTTTCCGTCAGCGCCAGGAAGTCTAGGGACTGGAGGGTAGCATAGGCTGAGATGAACTCAGCCTTGTTGGCTGCAGACCGGCAGTTCCAGAGGCTGCCGGAGACCTGGAACTCCACGTGGGTCGTGCGCGCTGGGACCACCAGGTTAGAGTGGCAGCGGCCACGCGGTGTGAAGCGTTTGTATGGCCTGTGCAGAGAGGAGAGAACAGGGATAGACAGACACATAGTTGACAAGCTACAGAAGTGTTGTTTCTTGTATTATTGTCTCCTGTGTCTTTAGAGAACTGTTTCACTTTGATATCCTTTTTCTTCTGTCCTGATTTTCTCTTTCTTTTCTTCTGTTAACTAGATATTCTTTGTTGTTCTTCGTTAGCTAGCTAGCTTCTTCCAAAAGAGTCCCTAGCAACTGCTTAGCAACTGGTAATCAATTCAGCTTGCTAAGATAACTACAATTTTATGAAAAATAGTTATTTTTCAAAAGCCTATCTTCTTTGTTTGTTGCTTGTTTTTTCTCCTATTCAGTCTTGCAGTTTTCTTTTGCTTTTTTCCGATGTACTTCACTCTAAAAACCATGTAAATTTCAATATTTGTAGGAGCTCATTTTTCAGCTGCTGCTGCTCAAATTGGAGTTCCGGAACATAAAGAGAGACCTAAGACAACAACACATGACAACACAGCATGGTAGCGGTACAAACATTATTGGGAACAGACAACAGCACAAAGGGCAAGAAGGTAGAGACAACAATACATCACGCAAAGCAGACTCAACTGTCAGTAAGATTGTCCATGATTGAGTATTTGAGTCTCATCCCAACAGCCAAATTGGCAGAAGAACACATTTACTCTGCAGCAGATGTGTTCAAAATCACACCCCTTGACTTACTGTAGTTATATTGTAATCAAAGTTCTGTCATAAGAATTGGATTTGATAGGTTGCAGCAAACAAACTATCTGGCGTTCAACCTGTCATTACCTGACTGTATATACTGGGATGATGTGCTTTCAGATGTCTCTTGAGGTTGGTAGTATTTTCCCCCGTCAACTTGTGGGTGCAAACGCTGTCTTCTCCCGTGTACTTGTGGGTGCAAACGCTGTCTTCTCCCGTGTACTTGTGGGTGCAAACGCTGTCTTCTCCCGTGTACTTGTGGGTGCAAACGCTGTCTTCTCCCGTGTACTTGTGGGTGCAAACGCTGTCTTCTCCCGTGTACTTGTGGGTGCAAACGCTGTCTTCTCCCGTGTACTTGTGGGTGCAAACGCTGTCTTCTCCCGTGTACTTGTGGGTGCAAACGCTGTCTTCTCCCGTGTACTTGTGGGTGCAAACGCTGTCTTCTCCCGTGTACTTGTGGGTGCAAACGCTGTCTTCTCCCGTCAACTTGTGGGTGCAAACGCTGTCTTCTCCCGTGTACTTGTGGGTGCAAACGCTGTCTTCTCCCGTGTACTTGTGGATGCAAACGCTGTCTTCTCCCGTGTACTTGTGGGTGCAAACGCTGTCTTCTCCCGTGTACTTGTGGGTGCAAACGCTGTCTTCTCCCGTGTACTTGTGGGTGCAAACGCTGTCTTCTCCCGTCAACTTGTGGGTGCAAACGCTGTCTTCTCCCGTCAACTTGTGGGTGCAAACGCTGTCTTCTCCCGTCTACTTGTGGGTGCAAACGCTGTCTTCTCCCGTGTACTTGTGGGTGCAAACGCTGTCTTCTCCCGTGTACATGTGGGTGCAAACGCTGTCTTCTCCCGTGTACTTGTGGGTGCAAACGCTGTCTTCTCCCGTGTACTTGTGGGTGCAAACGCTGTCTTCTCCCGTGTACTTGTGGGTGCAAACGCTGTCTTCTCCCGTGTACTTGTGGGTGCAAACGCTGTCTTCTCCCGTGTACTTGTGGGTGCAAACGCTGTCTTCTCCCGTGTACTTGTGGGTGCAAACGCTGTCTTCTCCCGTCAACTTGTGGGTGCAAACGCTGTCTTCTCCCGTGTACTTGTGGGTGCAAACGCTGTCTTCTCCCGTGTACTTGTGGATGCAAACGCTGTCTTCTCCCGTGTACTTGTGGGTGCAAACGCTGTCTTCTCCCGTGTACTTGTGGGTGCAAACGCTGTCTTCTCCCGTGTACTTGTGGGTGCAAACGCTGTCTTCTCCCGTCAACTTGTGGGTGCAAACGCTGTCTTCTCCCGTCAACTTGTGGGTGCAAACGCTGTCTTCTCCCGTCTACTTGTGGGTGCAAACGCTGTCTTCTCCCGTCTACTTGTGGGTGCAAACGCTGTCTTCTCCCGTCTACTTGTGGGTGCAAACGCTGTCTTCTCCCGTCTACTTGTGGGTGCAAACGCTGTCTTCTCCCGTCTACTTGTGGGTGCAAACGCTGTCTTCTCCCGTCTACTTGTGGGTGCAAACGCTGTCTTCTCCCGTCTACTTGTGGGTGCAAACGCTGTCTTCTCCCGTCTACTTGTGGGTGCAAACGCTGTCTTCTCCCGTCTACTTGTGGGTGCAAACGCTGTCTTCTCCAGTGTAAATGTTGCATTCGGGCTTGTTTGAATCGACACGTTTAGTAAAGTGGCTCCAAATGTTGCCCCTTTTTCTACCGACAGCTTGTACCACTGGGAGAGTTGCCCTGGCGTGGGCCTTATTTGCGTCAATGATTTGTTGCCGCCAGATTGGAGAACGGTTGCCGGGCAGAGAGGTGACTAGTGAAGGACTGGGGCATGGTATGTATTTATTTTCCATCAATAACAGCATTGCTACATTGGCCTTACAATTCTGCTAATGTCTTCTATGCTTTTGATTTGACCAAACAAATTACACTGAAAAGCTCTCAATCTCTCCAAAGTCTCTTGTCCATGTACTAGTCAGATTTTAGCCTTAGAGATAGTCTATTTAGTCAGTTATCCTCTCATCAATTGACACTGGAAAAATAGGTGTTTGATGACTATCACTTTTTGTTGACAAAATGATTCATTTTTCCATACAAACTTTTTATCCGCATAGGAAATTTAGGCATTTCCAACTTGCTAACTGGTTGAACGCGGCATGTGTATGTAACATTTTTGCTTCCGTCCCTCTCCTCGCCTGGGCTCGAACAAGGGACCCTCTTGCACACATCGACGCTAGCCTACCAGACGAGCTAAATGCCTTTTATACTCGCTGAGGCAAGAAACACTGAACCATGCATGAGAGCACCAGCTGTTCCGGGTGACTGTGTGATCATGCTTTCCGTAGCCGATGTAAGACCTTTGAAACAGGTTAACCTCTATGGGCTAGGTGGGACGCTAGCGTGCCACCCGTGGTGCACTCCATCAACAGCAGGTGCATTTCAAGAGCGGCAAATTTGAATCCAAATAAATGTCAAAATTCAAATTTTTCAAACATACAACTATTTTACACCCTTTGAAAGATAAACATCTCCTTAATCTAACCACGTTTTACGATTTCAAAAAGGTTTTACGGCGAAAGCATAAATTTAGAGTATGTTAGGACAGTACATTTACAAGAGTTGTGTGTAATGTTTTGTCAATTCAAAGACAGGGTCACCAAAACCATAAAACCAGCTAAAATGATGCACTAACCTTTTACAATCTCCATCAGATGACACTCCTAGGACATTATGTTAGACAATGCATGCATTTTTAGTTCTATCAAGTTCATATTTATATCCAAAAACAGCGTTTTACTATGGCATTGATGTTGAGGAAATCGTTTCCCTCCAATAACCGGCAGTCAAGTCAGCATCACAAATTAAATAATTAAAATTAGAAAACATTGGTAAAATATTATATTGTCATTTAAAGAATTATAGATTTACATCTCTTGAACGCAATCAACTTGCCAGATTTAAAAATAACCTTACTGGGAAATCACACTTTGCAATAATCTGAGCACTGCGCCCAGAAAAATACGCGTTGCGATACAGACTAGACGTCATGTTGGGGAGATCTAAAATCGAAAATACTATGTAAATAATCCATTACCTTTGATTCTCTTCATCAGATGTCACTTCCAGGTATCACAGGTCCATAACGAATGTAGTTTTGTTCAAAAAAGCTCATCATTTATGTCCAAAAATCTCCGTCTTGTTAGCACATGATCTAAGCCAGCCGGACTTCTCGTCATGAACGAGGGGAAAAAATATATTTACGTTCGTTCAAACATGTCAAACGTTGTATAGCATAAATCATTAGGGCCTTTTTTAACCAGAACATGAATAATATTCAAGGTGGACGAATGCATACTCTTTTATAACGTATTGGAACGAGGGTACCCAACATGAACTCGCGCGCCAGGTGTCTAATGGGACATCATCGTTCCATGGCTCTTGTTCGGTCAGATCTCCCTCCAGAAGACTCAAAACACTTTGTAAAGGCTGGTGACATCTAGTGGAAGCAATAGGAAGTGCCAAAATATTCCTCAGCCCCTGTGTTTTTCAATGGGATAGGTTTAAAGGTAATACAACACATCAGGTATCCACTTCCTGTCAGAAAATGTCTCAGGGTTTTGCCTGCCAAATGAGTTCTGTTATACTCACAGACACCATTCAAACAGTTTTAGAAAATTTTGGGTGTTTTCTATCCATATGTAATAAGTATATGCATATTGTAGTTACTGGGTAGGAGTGGTAACCAGATTAAATCGGGTATGTTTTTTTATCCAGCCGTGTCAATACTGCCCCCTAGCCCTAACAGGTTAACATTCACAAGGATTACCAGGACGTGTACTCGGAGCATGCACTGACCAGTTGGCAAGTCTCTTACTGGCATTTTCAACCTCTCCCTAACCCAGTCTGTAATACCTACATGTTTCAAGCAGACCACCATAGTCCCTGTGCCCAAAAACACCAAGGTAACGTGTCTGAATGACATGAAATGCTTTGAAAGACTGGTCATGGCTCACATCAACACCATCATCCCAGAAACCCCTAGACCCACTCCAATTCACATACCACCCCAACAGATGACGCAATCTCTATTACACTCCACACTGCCCTTTCTCACCTGGACAAAAGGAACACCTACGTGAGAATGCTGTTCATTGACTAAAGCTCAGTGTTCAACACCATAGTGCCCTCAAAGCTCATCACTAAGCTAAGGACCCGGGGCCCCGAAAACCTCCCTCTGCAACTTGATCCTGGACTTCCTGAAGGGCTGCTCCCAGATAGTGAGGGTAAGCAACAACACATCTGCCACACTGACCCTCAACACAAGGGCCCCTCGGGTGTGTGCTTAGTCCCCTCCTGTACTCCCTCTTCACCCACGACTGTGTGGCCAAGCATGACTCCAACACCATCAAGTTTGCAGATGACATGATGGTGGTAGGCCTGATCATCGACGATGTATGAGACAGCCAATAGGGAGGAGATCAGATACCTGGCGGTGTGGTGCCAGGACAACAACCTCTCCCTCAATGTCATTAAGATAAAGGAGCTGATCATGGACTACTGGAAAGAGAGGGCAAAGCTCGCCCCCATTCACATCGATGGGGCTGTAGTGGAGTGGGTCGAGAGCTTAACCTCTCTAGGGTAGGGGGCAGTATTTGCACGGCCGGATTAAATCGGGTACGTTTTTTATCTGGTTATTACTACTGCCCAGAAACTAGAATATGCATATAATTATTGGCTTTGGATAGAAAACACCCTAAAGTTTCTAAAACTGTTTGAATGGTGTCTGTGAGTATAACAGAACTCATATGGCAGGCAAAAACCTGAGAAGATTCCTTACAGGAAGCGCCCTCTCTGACCATTTCTTGGGCTTCTACACTCTCTTTATTGAAAACTGAGGATCTCTGCTGTAACGTGACACTTCCTACGGCTCCCATAGGCTCTCAGAAGGCGCCAAAACGCTGAATGATGTCTTTGCAGGCCCTGGCTGAAAAACAGTAGCGCATTTGGATAATGGTCGATCAGAGAACAATGAGACTGAGGCGCGTGCACGAGGCGACACCATGTTTTTATTTTTTCGTCTTTGAACGTAAACAGAGTTTCCCGGTCGGAATATTATCGCTTTTTTACGAGAAAAATCGCATAAAAATGGATTTTAAACAGCAGTTGACATGCTTCGAAGTACGGTAATGGAATATTTAGATTTTTTTTGTCACGAAACGCGTCGGGCGCGTCACCTTTCGTCACCCTTCGGATAGTGTCTTGAACGCACAAACAAAACAGAGGATATTTGAACATAACTATGGATTATTTTGAACCAAACCAACATTTGTTATTGAAGTAGAAGTCCTGGGAGTGCATTCTGACGAAGAACAGCAAAGGTAATCACATTTTTCTAATAGTAAATCGGAGTTTGGTGAGGGCCAAACTTGGTGGGTGTCAAATTAGCTAGCCCGTGATGGCTGGGCTATCTACTCAGAATACTGCAAAATGTGCTTTTGCCGAAAAGCTATTTTAAAATCGGACATAGCGATTGCATAAAGGAGTTCTGTATCTATAATTCTTTAAATAATGTATGTTTTTTGTGAACGTTTATCGTGAGTAATTTAGTAAATTCACCGGAAGTTTGCGGTGGGTATGCTAGTTCTGAATGTCACATGCTAATGTAAAAAGCTGTTTTTTGATATAAATATGAACTTGATTGAACAAAACATGCATGTATTGTATAACATAATGTCCTAGAAGTGTCATCTGATGAAGATCAAAGGTTAGTGCTGCATTTAGCTGTGGTTTGGGTTTATGTGACATTATATGCTAGCTTGAAAAATGGGTGTCTGATTATTTCTGGCTGGGTACTCTGCTGACATAATCTAATGTTTTGCTTTCGTTGTAAAGCCTTTTTGAAATCGGACAGTGTGGTTAGATTAACGAGAGTCTTGTCTTTAAAATGGTGTAAAATAGTCATATGTTTGAGAAATTGAAGTAATAGCATTTCTAAGGTATTTGTATAACGCGCCACGGGATTCCACTGGCTGTTGAGTAGGTGGGACGATTTCGTGTGCTGCAGAGATGGAACCTTCCAGAAGGACAACTTCACATAAGAACTCTGGAGCTCTGTCAGAGTGACCAAGAACATCAGGTTCTTGGTCACGTCCTTGACCAAGGCCCTTCTCCCCCAATTGCGGCGTTTGGCCGGCCGGCTAGCTCTAGGAAGAGTCTTGGTGATTCCAAACTTCTTCCATTTAAGAATGATGGAGGCCATTGTGTTCTTGGGGACCTTAAATGCTGCAGACATTTTTTTGGTGCCTTTCCCCAGATCTGTCTCTGAGCTCTATGGACAATTCATTTGACTTCATATGGCTTGGTTTTTGCTCAGACATGCACTGTCAACTTTGGGACCTTATAAAGACAGGTGTGTGCCTTTCCAAATCATGTCCAATCAATTGAATTTGCTACTGGTGAACTCCAGGGATCAACAATAGAAACTGCATGCACCTGAGCTCAATTTCAAGTCTCACAGCAAAGGGTCTGAATACTTATGTAAATATATTAGATTTTTAATACATTTGCCAAACTTTCTAAAGCTGTTTTTGCGTTGTCATTAAGGGGTATTGTGTGTAGATTGAGGGGGGGAAAGTATGTCATACATTTTATAAGGCTGTAACGTAACAAAATGTGAAAAAGTCAACGTCTGAATACTTTCCGAATGCACTATATTAAGTAATTTACCTCAACTACCTCGTACCCCTGCACATTGACTCGGTACCGGCACTCCTATTATATACTGTAGCCTCGTTATTTCATGATGTTACTATTTCATGTTTTTTTTGTTGCCAAATTTTCTTACTTTTGAATTCTGCATTGTTGGGAAAGGGCTCGTAAGTATTTCACTGTAAAGTCAACAACTGTTGTATTCGGCGCATGTGACAAATACATTTTGATTTGGTTAGCTAACATGCAAAGTAGCTAAAAAGTATTAACTTCTCTAGGGCCAGTGGGACGATTTCGTCCCACCTACGTAACAGCCAGTGGAATCCTGGGGCGCGTTATTCAAATACCTTTAGAAATGCTATTACTTCAATTTCTCAAACATATGACTATTTTACACCATTTTAAAGACAAGACTCTCGTTAATCTAACCACACTGTCCTATTTCAAAAAGGCTTTACAACGAAAGCAAAACAGTAGATTATGTCAGCAGAGTACCCAGCCAGAAATAATCAGACACCCATTTTTCAAGCTAGCATATAATGTCACATAAACCCAAACCACAGCTAAATGCAGCACTAACCTTTGATCTTCATCAGATGACAATCTTAGGACATTATGTTATACAATACATGCATATTTTGTTCAGTCAAGTTCATATTTATATAAAAAAGCAGCTTTTTACATTAGCATGTGACATTCAGAACTAGCAAACTTCCGGTGAATTTACTAAATTACTCACGATAAACGTTCACAAAAAACATAAATTATTTAAAGAATTATAGATACAGAACTCCTTTATGCAATCGCTATGTCCGATTTTAAAATAGCTTTTCGGCAAAAGCACATTTTGCAGTATTCTGAGTAGATAGCCCAGCCATCACGGGCTAGCTAATTTGACACCCACCAAGTTTGGCCCTCACCAAACTCCGATTTACTATTAGAAAAATGTGATTACCTTTGCTGTTCTTCGTCAGAATGCACTCCCAGGACTTCTACTTCAATAACAAATGTTGGTTTGGTTCAAAATAATCCATAGTTATATCCAAATAGCGGCGTTTTGTTCATGCGTTCAAGACGCTATCCGGAAGGGTAAAGAAGGGTGACGCGCACGGCGCATTTCGTGACAAAAAAAATCTAAATATTCCATTACCGTACTTCGAAGCATGTCAACCGCTGTTTAAAATCAATTTTTATGCCATTTTTCTCGTTAAAAAAAGCGATAATATTCGGACCGGGAAATCGTGTTTTAGTACAAAGAGAGAGAAAATAAAAACATGGTGTCGCCCCGTGCACGCGCCTCAGTCTGATGGTCCTCTGATAGAGCACTTACCAAACGCGCTAATGTTTTTCAGCCTGGGGCTGGAATTACATCATTCAGCTTTTTCCCTGGTTCTGAGAGCCTATGGGAGCCGTAGGAAGTGTCACGTTACAGCAAAGATCCTAAGTTTTCAATAAACAGAGCCAAGAAGCCCAAGGAATGGTCAGAGAGGGTACTTCCTGTTCAGAATCTTCTCAGGTTTTTGCCTGCCATATGAGTTCTGTTATACTCACAGACACCATTCAAACAGTTTTAGAAACTTTAGGGTGTTTTCTATCCAAAGCCAATAATTATATGCATATTCTAGTTTCTGGGCAGTAGTAATAACCAGATTAAAAATGGGTACGTTTTTTATCCGGCCGTGTAAATACTGCCCCCTAGCCCTAACAGGTTAAGTAGTTGCTAAAATGCTACAGTTGTCCGTGATGAGATTCAAACAAGCAAACTTTTGGTTGCTAGATGTTCGTGTTACACGTCCAACCAACCACCCTACATAACTTGTCTTATGGTAACATATCATACTAATTTCAGTGTCCCGGGTTGACGGTTACTATGTTACGTGTAGTGTATGCAGTCTCCGGTCAAGACCCTGGTTACGACCACGAGCATGCAGATGAGCTTCCCTGAGACGGTTTCTGACTGTTTGTGCAGAAATTCTTTGGTTGTGCAAACCCACAGTTTCATCAGCTTTCCAGGTAGCTGGTCTCGGATGATCCTGCAGGTGAAGAAGCCGGATGTGGAGGTCCTGGGCTGGTGTGGTTAGATGTGGTCTGCGGTTGTGAGGCCGATTATGATAGAGAAATTAACTTTAAATTCTCTGGCAACAGTTCTGGTGGACATTCCTGCAGTCAGCATGCCAATTGCACACTCCATCAACATGAGTCATCTGTGGCGTTGTGTGACAAAGCGGAACATTGTAGTGGCCTTTTATTGTTCCCAGCACAAGGTGCACCTGTGTAATGATCATTCTGTTTAATCTGCTTTTTGATATGCCACACCTGTCAGGTAGTAAGGAGTTGTGGTTTCCAACTGGCCAATATTCTATATAGCGCATAAAACGTGGTAATTAACTTCAATGACCAATATTCTATATAGCGCATAAAACGTGGTAATTAACTTCAATGACCATAATCCATTGTATCTTGTTTGTTCTATTTCTTTTGTACCTGCTACATTACGTTAGTGTGAGGCAGACAGGGGGAGATAAGAATGCGCGATCGTGAGGGAATATAGAGATCAGCTGTTGCTTCTTGAGGTATCGAGACCTGAAAATACATGATCTAAGTGATTTGATAGCTGGTATTCAGCAGTCAAAAGTATGCCTTATTTACTTTGAAGAACTACAAAATAGTGATTTTTGTCAGACATCATAGGCAGCAGCTTTATAGAGATGAGATGATGACTTGGAATGAAATAATGTCATCAAATAAAACAAATGTAATATACACAACTGAAATATTTGATTGAAGTCATGTAAATAAGTGATAAGCAGTAATGGGCAGTCACCATCATGGGACTTTTATTCATTGTATTATTCTGTGTTGATACAGCATTCAAACCGAAAACGTTGATAGATTTTTATTTTTACTCTAACCGACCTCAATAACATGAATCGCTCAGCACTACCATTGACGTTTGTAGGCTACGTCTGAATACTGTAATGTCAAAATTCTCGAGTAGACAATTTATTATCATAATCCATATATCATAACCATCGCAGAATGAATTCCTCACCTTTTCTGGCCATGAGTTCATATTCTCAAGTAGCCATACAACAAATTACCAAGCACATCTCTCATTTAATTATTATAATTTCTATAAATTCAAGTTTTTGCTCTATGCATCTGGGCGCCTTTCCTTAACAGGTGATCAGATGGTTGATTATTTACACTGCTCAAAAAAATAAAGGGAACACTTAAACAACACAATGTAACTCCAAGTCAATCACACTTCTGTGAAATCAAACTGTCCACTTAGGAAGCAACACTGATTGACAATAAATTTCACATGCTGTTGTGCAAATGGAATAGACAACAGGTGGAAATTATAGGCAATAAGCAATACACCCCCAATAAAGGAGTGGTTCTGCAGGTGGGGACCACAGACCACTTCTCAGTTCCTATGCTTCCTGGCTGATGTTTTGGTCACTTTTGAATGCTGGCGGTGCTTTCACTCTAGTGGTAGCATGAGACGGAGTCTACAACCCACACAAGTGGCTCAGGTAGTGCAGCTCATCCAGGATGGCACATCAATGCGAGCTGTGGCAAGAAGGTTTGCTGTGTCTGTCAGCGTAGTGTCCAGAGCATGGAGGCGCTACCAGGAGACAGGCCAGTACATCAGGAGACGTGGAGGAGGCCGTAGGAGGGCAACAACCCAGCAGCAGGACCGCTACCTCCGCCTTTGTGCAAGGAGGAGCAGGAGGAGCACTGCCAGAGCCCTGCAAAATGACCTCCAGCGGGCCACAAATGTGCATGTGTCTGCTCAAACGGTCAAAAACAGACTCCATGAGGGTGGTATGAGGGCCTGACGTCCAGAGGTGGGTGTTGTGCTTACAGCCCACCACCGTGCAGGACGTTTGGCATTTGCCAGAGAACACCGAGATTGGCAAATTCGCCACTGGTGCCCTGTGCTCTTCACAGATGAAAGCAGGTTCACACTGAGCACATGTGACAGACCTGACAGTCTGGAGACGCCGTGGAGAACGTTCTGCTGCCTGCAACATCCTCCAGCATGACCGGTTTGGCGGTGGGTCAGTCATGGTGTGGGGTGGCATTTCTTTGGGGGGCCGCACAGCCCTCCATGTGCTCGCCAGAGGTAGCCTGACTGCTATTAGGTACCGAGATGAGATCCTCAGACCCCTTGTGAGACCATATGCTGGTGCGGTTGGCCCTGGGTTCCTCCTAATGCAATACAATGCTAGACCTCATGTGGCTGGAGTGTGTCAGCAGTTCCTGCAAGAGGAAGGCATTGATGCTATGGACTGGCCCACCCGTTCCCCAGACCTGAATCCAATTGAGCACATCTGGGACATCATGTCCCGCTCCATCCACCAACGCCACGTTGCACCACAGACTGTCCAGGAGTTGGCGGATGCTTTAGTCCAAGTCTGGGAGGAGATCCCTCAGGAGACCATCCGCCACCTCATCAGGAGCATGCCCAGGCGTTGTAGGGAGGTCATACAGGCACGTGGAGGCCACACACACTACTGAGCCTCATTTTGACTTGTTTTAAGGACATTACATCAAAGTTGGATCAGCCTGTAGTGTGGTTTTCCACTTTAATTTTTTGTGTGACTCCAAATCCAGACCTCCATGGGTTGATAAATTGGATTTCCATTGATTATTTTTGTGTGATTTGTTGTCAGCACATTCAACTATGTAGAGAAAAAAGTATTTAATAAGATTATTTATTTCATTCAGATCTAGGATGTGTTGTTTAAGTGTTCCCTTTATTTTTTGGAGCAGTGTATTTTTGCGTTGAAGTGTGTAGCCTACCAATAAGTAGGCCTAGCCTACTGTAATTTAACTTGTTTCCATGTAGACAATCTGTTTCAGAATTCGCGGGCAGTGCTGGGGGAAAAGTAAATGCAAAAATTATTGAATTCAAATGATCTGTTTTACAGGTCCACAACAATTTGCATTTTTATTTAAAGTAACAGTTAGACATGCTACAGCAAATGTCACTGCAAAATAAAACATTCTGCCAACACCTCCAAAAACATTTTTAACAAGTTCGCCATTGCTATTTCCAGATACTGTCTCCGCCTAATTCCAATACTTCCAAAGTATACAGCAAATAAGGTCGTAATTGTCACCACAAAAGGTGATTGATGGGTGTTTTTCAGGCGGAGTTATAAATGCTCGTTCACTCGCGCACATTTTTACAACGGGTCTGATTTATCATGGGAAAGATGCGTGTTTATGGCTTGCGCCTAGTTTATAAATCTTAATATGTTTGTGCATATTAACGCAGACATTTAGTGTAAAACCTACGCAACGGTTATAAATGAGGCCTTAGATATGCCGTTATAGAAACGGTTCTTCAACCTGTAAGCTTTACATGACAAGGTTTTGATAGCTCACAGGGCTGCGGACCAGAAGGTTGTGCAGGGTAACAGACCAATGTGGACAAGATTAGGGGTGGAAAGGTCTCCTTTAAAGTAAAAACATTGCTTGAATCTATCATCATATTTGCAGGTCCGAGAAAAAAACTGTTTTGTAAACATGTCATGCAATTCTACGTTTTTTTAATACCACACAAATTACCGAAATTACAGGCCAGAATGGATTTATCATATTTCTCCAATGCCAATTCTGTGTTTTTTTGCAACAAAACTGTCCCTGTTATCAAATAATTAAATCTTATGTCATTAGGAATCTGAGCATGGTACTTTCACAAGTTAGGCCTTTTGCTGAAAAATGTGGGCTTTAACGGTTGCAGTGGTGTAAAGTACTTAAGTATTTTTTGGGGGGTATCTGCACTTTTACTTTACTGTTTATATTTTAGACTACTTTTACTCCACTACATTACTAAAGAAAATAATGTACTTTTTACTCCATACATTTCCCCTGACACCCAAAAGTACTCGTTACATTTTGAATGCTTAGCAGGACGGGGAACTGGTCCAATTCATGCACTTATCAAAATAAAATTCCTGGTCATCCCTACTGCGTTTGATCTGGTGGACTCACTAAATGATGTACATTGTGTTGGAGTGTGCCCCTGGCTATCTGTAAATTAAAAACAAGAAAATCGTGCTGTCTGGTTTGCTTAATATAAAGAATTATAAATGATGTATACTTTTGATACTTAAGTATATTTAAAACCAAAGACTTTTAAACTTTTACTCAAGTAGTATTTCACTGGGTGACTTTCACTTTTACTTGAGTCATTTCAATTACCATAAATTGGGTACTTTTTTCACCACTGAACGGTTGGCTACTCTTCTTACGTGGCTTAACCCAACGAAAGGTCTCAAGTGTTTCCAGAAGCTGTCTGGGTTTAAACATCTTCTATTGTCCAGAAAGTGAATATAGTGACAGAATTACATTACTTCCTAAGCAAAGTCATTGTTTTGTCTCCTTGTCTTGGTTGTAGCTCAGCCTCTGAATGTCAGAGAAACTAAACAATGATATGCATCGTAGTCACATCTTTCCTGGCTATTTTCCAGCTTGTTTCTAGCATGAAGCATCGCGGACCAAAGCGCTGTTAAACACGGAGTATACGAAACTCTTTCCATGGCTTAGATTGACCAGGTGAAAGCTATGATCCCTTATTGATGTCGCTTGTTAAATCCACTTCAATCAGTTGGGAGGAGACGGGTTAAAGAAGGACTTTTAAGCCTTGAGACATGGCTTGTGTATGTGTGCCATTCAGAGGGTGAATGGGCAAGACACAATATTTAACGTCTTTGAATGGGGTATGGCAGTAGGTGTGGTGGAAAAACCACACAGAAAGCAGTCCGATGTCAATATACAAAAGCTTAATTACGAGCATGCATGCAAGGGAACACCAATTGGACTTGCGCTTTGTTCTCACAGACATTTTATACAAACCGAGGAAGTGTGGGGTGTTTTACATGCCCATCAACACAGATGGTAGGCCTAGAGAAACACTAATCATACCAGGGACATGTCCACTCCTCCACACATCCTGGGATGACAGGAAACATGAACGATTGTTTCACAGAATGTTAGAACAGGGCAGTTCTAAAAGAG
Organism: Salmo salar; assembly: GCF_965601325.2. Lineage (NCBI taxonomy): Eukaryota > Metazoa > Chordata > Actinopteri > Salmoniformes > Salmonidae > Salmo > Salmo salar. The sequence continues at coordinate 39,616,121 of NC_138315.1, forward strand.
CCTGGTTATATTCCATATCAGGGAACAGAACAACCTTAGACAAGACCAGGAATAAGATGACCTGTGTCGTCTTCAGGTCATATAAGGTAATAAATCACATTTCCTCTTCCACACAGGCACCGGTTTGTGTCAAGAACTCAATATTAGAAAGGTGTTCCTAATGTTTGGTATACACAGTGTATAGCATGTTATATAATCAGATCTGTTTTATTTTCTTATCTTAATCTAACAATTGGTAGGCCCGTGCTTTTTAGTTTAAGCCTATGGCATACCCCGTCAAATCGAGTCCTGGTTTTAATTAACAGCCCTGAGCCTACCTCGGTGTCGATGATTTTAAAGGGTGGGGGAATTGGCCAAAATATCTATGTACTGGATATAACTAACTTGCCTAGTTAAATAAAAAAGAACCCCATTTTAATTTACTGACTTTTTACTCTCTTTTCAGAACCATGGGTGATATGTCTGACTTGATATATGATGGTTCAAATGATACACTACCTACTCCTTGTTTATGTAGCCTATCTCTAGGCCTATATACGAATGGCATTCTCCTTGTGTACCACGACGGTCCCATTCCCACTTGGCGGATATGTTTACATATTGCAGCCGAAGTGTAATTCTATTTATTTAATTACAGGCTTCAAATGGTGATGATCACTGACCTTTCAATATTTTATAACCAGTTTGTTTCCATATGCCTCTGAATCATAAGGGCAAATAATAGTAACGGGAGTGCAAACCACTCAAGGTGCAAAATGGCGCAATGATGGTCTCCCATTCATCCCAAGGCATTATTATTTCACCTTCCATCTCATTTTCTTTCCACTACCATCAAGCAGTAATGATAGACATTTTAGAAAATTAAATATCTACTCTTGTCTGCACAGCTTCCCAGGCAACCACAGCAGCAGGATTGTTTTGATTAAAAATCAGCTTTCCCAAGGCAAAGAAGGGGGATATGCTGTGAAACCTGTGAAGACAGACCCAACATACTGTAAGTCATAGATATTCATTTAAAATCTATCATTTGAGCATTTCAGGCACACAAATTGTCCATATACAAACACTGAAAAGTTACCCAAAAAAGTTTGCAACCAAATACTGCGTATTTCTTATTGAGTACTTCAAAAACACCAGAAAACTGAAACTCCTCACTCTCCAAGAAGCAGCTTTCCATACAGTTGAAACCAGGATTCATCCATGAAGCGCACACTTCTCCAGCGTGCCAGTGGCCTTTGAAAGTGAGCATTTGCCCACTGAAGTTGGTGAAGACGCCGATCTGTAGTCAGGTCAAGACCCTGGTGAGGACGACGTGCACACAGATGAGCTTCCCTGAGACGGTTTCTGACAGTTTTGGCAGAAAATCTTCAGTTGTGCAAACCCACAGTTAAATCAGCTGTCTGGGTGGCTGGTCTCAGACGATCCTGCAGGTGAAGAAGCCGGATGTGGAGGTCCTGGGCTGGCGTGTTTACACGTGTTCTGCGGTTGTGAGGCGGCTTATGGTAGAGAAATGAACATTCAATTATCCAGCAACAACTCTGCTAATTGCATGCTCCCTCAACTTGAGACATCTGTAGCATTGTGTTGTGTGACAAAACGGACCATTCTAGAGTGGCCTTTTATTGTCCCCTGCACAAGGTGCACCTGCGCAATCATCATGCTGTTTAATCAGCTTCTTGATATGCCACACCTGTCAGGTGGATGGATTATCTTGGCAAAGGACAAATGCTCACTAACAGGGATGTAAACACATTTGCACCAAATTTGAGCGAAATAAGCTTTTTGGAACATTTCTGGAATGTTTTATTTCAGCTCATGAAACATGGGATCAACACGACATGTTGCATTTATATTTGTATTCAGTGTAATTCTCTTAGAAATATTTGATTGTTTACACATTTATGCATTGAATGGTTCTTTCGTCAAGCAGGTTCCAGTCTATAAATATCTGGGCTTTTAGATTGAGAAACATTTGTTTAAAAAACAAACAAAACACTGAGCTATTTAAGAAGCTGAGATTTAAAGTAGGTGTCTTTTTATATAAAAATGTCATGCCTCTCCTTAAAGAGCAGGAAGCAGGTTGTACAGGCAACCTTCCTGCCAGCTCTTGATTATATGGTGACACCAACAGGCAGCTTTCAAATAAACAGTAACTCCTCACTGTCCAACAGGCAGCTTTCAAATAAACAGTAACTCCTCACTGTCCAACAGGCAGCTTTCAAATAAACAGTAACTCCTCACTGTTCAACAGGCAGCTTTCAAATAAACAGTAACTCCTCACAGTCCAACAGGCAGCTTTCAAATAAACAGTAACTCCTCACTGTCCAACAGGCAGCTTTCAAATAAACAGTAACTCCTCACTGTCCAACAGGCAGCTTTCAAATAAACAGTAACTCCTCACTGTTCAACAGGCAGCTTTCAAATAAACAGTAACTCCTCACTGTTCAACAGGCAGCTTTCAAATAACAGTAACTCCTCACTGTCCAACAGGCAGCTTTCAAATAAACAGTAACTCCTCACTGTCCAACAGGCAGCTTTCAAATAAACAGTAACTCCTCACTGTCCAACAGGCAGCTTTCAAATAAACAGTAACTCCTCACTGTCCAACAGGCAGCTTTCAAATAAACAGTAACTCCTCACTGTCCAACAGGCAGCTTTCAAATAAACAGTAACTCCTCACTGTCCAACAGGCAGCTTTCAAATAAACAGTAACTCCTCACTGTCCAACAGGCAGCTTTCAAATAAACAGTAACTCCTCACTGTCCAACAGGCAGCTTTCAAATAAACAGTAACTCCTCACTGTCCAACAGGCAGCTTTCAAATAACAGTAACTCCTCACTGTCCAACAGGCAGCTTTCAAATAAACAGTAACTCCTCACTGTCCAACAGGCAGCTTTCAAATAAACAGTAACTCCTCACTGTCCAACAGGCAGCTTTCAAATAAACAGTAACTCCTCACTGTCCAACAGGCAGCTTTCAAATAAACAGTAACTCCTCACTGTTCAATAGGCAGTAAGATAGTCATAGGCCTACCATAGGTCATACTGGTTACTTCCATGGTCACATGTTTGAGGTGACTGGTAACAATCTGAAAAGATAAACAAGCTATACTTTACATTCATTGCATTCATAATCTTTTTATTTACAATAATACTTTTTTTTCAATATAAAGTTTTCTTTTTCTAGACAATCAAAGGTACCATCATGTGGACCAACAGAATTGTAACAGTGACACAGGCCTACAGTACAACAAGACCGGGTACTTCAAAAACACATTGTAGAACACTACATCCAATGAATTGATGGTGTCATAACAGTAAATGGAACAGTAAATAAAATAAATTAAATTCACTATCCATTTAACAAACTTAAAAAAATATATATATATATATTACAGGCTACGGAGAAGGGCTCCTGGATCTCCTCTTTAACGAGGTCACCCTTGATCGAGCACCGCATATGTGGAAGCTGTGCTAGCTGTACGTCCCAGGACCCCTGTCGGCCCAGTGTGAGAGGCCTGCGCTGTACGTCCCAGGACCCCTGTCGGCCCAGTGTGAGAGGCCTGCGCTGTACGTCCCAGGACCCCTGTCGGCCCAGTGTGAGAGGCCTGCGCTGTACATCCCAGGACCCCTGCCGGCCCAGTGTGAGAGGCCTGCGCTGTACGTCCCAGGACCCCTGTCGGTCCAGTGTGAGAGGCCTAACGAGGAGGCGGCCATAGCTGATTTGTCTCCCACTTCAATCTTGGGGGTGACTGAAGCCTGCTTGATTCAAGCGGGGTATACGGGTCCCCATCAATCTCTGTAGGTGGTTGAGTTTTCTAAAGTCAAAGTCATATCACGTAAACGTGAATTACATCACACTTTGTATTGTTTCTTCAAGCATTCGGACAGGAGAGCAGTGTTACAAATTGTATGAGTCAAGGGGTTCTGCACACTGTTGGGTGGCCGGTGCCTATATAAGGTATATGGCTCTAATATATTTTTTTAATGTCAAATGATGTCTCACCATTATTTCGCACCTTCATTTATGGTGATCAATATTTTGGTTGTGCTGGCCTAATTGTAAATGATCAAACTAATGTCTGATCAATACATACAATTCTGAACATGTTATTTATAATGCTAATGAAGAGGCACCAATACATTGTCCAGTACACTGATTATATGCTGTTTTCATATACATTCCCTTATGGCTAAGGTGTCTTGAGCTTTACTAATTCTTGTGAAGAAGTGTATCAGTGAAATGTATTCTGTAATTAGTTACAAAACAATAGTCTGACTAAACTTCATATGGAGAAAAGGAATGCTGTAGTCTATGTTGGAAACATAAGACTTTGTTATTGGACTAATATGCATAAACACAGTGCAACTGTACACCTAGAATATGTAAACATGACACGTCAAGAACATGAGCCAGTTCTGTTGGCCATGAGAGCATTTTGCAGAGAAAATGGGTTGAGCCTTACAATTTAGGTTAGGATTGTTTACCTTGTTACCAGGCAACGACCACAAGGGCGTTTCAAAGAGCTCTCAGTCAAGGCGAGCTCATGAATATAAGCTCTCCGCCCAGTCAGCCCCTGTTCTTTCAGGCTTCCTGACTGTGAGAGAATGTACCATTTCTTCAATTCTGAGCATTTTAATGGTGTACAAATATTATGGGTGATGTTTTGGTCATGTAAAGGCTATTTTTACTTGGGGAAATAGGATGATTATGTGGGACGTTTTTGTAGAAATAGGCGGGGTTTAGGGTCGTTGACACAAAGTCCTTTTTAATATAAAAAAACAGACAATGCTGACAGAGAATTTCTGATTTCTTAAAGAAAATAGTGAGGTAATAAACAGTATCTTTATAAATGATTGTAAAGCAATAAATAAAGACTATACACTGGATTCTGAGTTATTAACAAAAGGATGAAAGTTCACAGTACACATGGAGAAATGCCCGTAAAATGACTAGCCTACATCCGAAGTCATGTTTAATTCATGTGAAGGGACAGCCTATATCCAAAGTCATGTTTAATACATGTGAAGGGACAGCCTATATCCGAAGTCATGTTTAATACATGTGAAGGGACAGCCTACATCCGAAGTCATGTTTAATACATGTGTGAAGGGACAGCCTACATCCGAAGTCATGTTTAATACATGTGTGAAGGGACAGCCTACATCCGAAGTCATGTTTAATACATGTGTGAAGGGACAGCCTATATCCGAAGTCATGTTTAATACATGTGTGAAGGGACAGCCTATATCCGAAGTCATGTTTAATACATGTGTGAAGGGAGAGCCGGTGGAATGGATGAAAAAGGGATCTCATAAAGTTATTTGACGAGGACAACCAACAGTGAATACTGTGACTTCTCTGTCTGAATCCCAGGAGGTTGGAGGCACCTTAATTGGGGAGGACAAGGCTCATAGTAATGGCTGGAATGGAATGAATGGTTTCCATGCATTTGATACTATTCCATTCACTACATTCCAGGCCTTTTTATGAGTAGTCCTCCCCTCAGCAGCCTCCTGTGGTCTGAGTGATACAAAGCTAATGTTGCAGGAGAGGGTAAGCTAATTAAGAGGACAAGAGGGAGGATGGCCAAGCAAGGGAGAAAGAGTAGAGCGAGATTACATTACAGAGATAGAAATATGTAGAATAACATCTTTACCAAAGTACATAACTAGTCATTCACATCCCTCAGCTTTCAAATAAACAGTAACTCCTCACTGTCCAACAGGCAGCTTTCAAATAAACAGTAACTCCTCACTGTCCAACAGGCAGCTTTCAAATAAACAGTAACTCCTCACTGTCCAACAGGCAGCTTTCAAATAAACAGTAACTCCTCACTGTCCAACAGGCAGCTTTCAAATAAACAGTAACTCCTCACTGTTCAACAGGCAGCTTTCAAATAAACAGTAACTCCTCACTGTCCAACAGGCAGCTTTCAAATAAACAGTAACTCCTCACTGTCCAACAGGCAGCTTTCAAATAAACAGTAACTCCTCACTGTCCAACAGGCAGCTTTCAAATAAACAGTAACTCCTCACTGTCCAACACGCAGCTTTCAAATAACAGTAACTCCTCACTGTCCAACAGGCAGCTTTCAAATAAACAGTAACTCCTCACTGTCCAACAGGCAGCTTTCAAATAAACAGTAACTCCTCACTGTCCAACAGGCAGCTTTCAAATAAACAGTAACTCCTCACTGTCCAACAGGCAGCTTTCAAATAAACAGTAACTCCTCACTGTCCAACAGGCAGCTTTCAAATAAACAGTAACTCCTCACTGTCCAACAGGCAGCTTTCAAATAAACAGTAACTCCTCACTGTCCAACAGGCAGCTTTCAAATAAACAGTAACTCCTCACTGTCCAACAGGCAGCTTTCAAATAAACAGTAACTCCTCACTGTCCAACAGGCAGCTTTCAAATAAACAGTAACTCCTCACTGTCCAACAGGCAGCTTTCAAATAAACAGTAACTCCTCACTGTCCAACAGGCAGCTTTCAAATAAACAGTAACTCCTCACTGTCCAACAGGCAGCTTTCAAATAAACAGTAACTCTCACTGTCCAACAGGCAGCTTTCAAATAAACAGTAACTCCTCACTGTTCAACAGGCAGCTTTCAAATAAACAGTAACTCTCACTGTCCAACAGGCAGCTTTCAAATAAACAGTAACTCCTCACTGTCCAACAGGCAGCTTTCAAATAAACAGTAACTCTCACTGTTCAACAGGCAGTAAGATAGTCATAGGCCTACCATAGGTCATACTGGTTACTTCCATGGTCACATGTTTGAGGTGACTGGTAACACTCATAGAGCAACAATCTGAAAAGATAAACAAGCTATACTTTACATTCATTGCATTCATAATCTTTTTATTTACAATAACTTTATATTTGAAAAATACAAAGAGTCTTGTCTATTTCTAGACAATCAAAGGAACCATGCTGTGGACCAAGAGAATTGTAACAGTGACACAGGCCTACAGTACAACAAGACCGGGCCAACACGATCCATGTCATCACTGACATCTGATCCGATTCATAGAATTAGAATTCTAATTCATTCTAGAATGTTATTCAAGTTCTATTGGTTATGTCTGGTTCCATCTTGTCCATAGCATTTTGTCTGCCGTAGTGCCATTGATATTAGCCTGCCCCAAGTCTGCTTGCATAGCTGACGGTCAGATCTAGGAACAATTCACCCTCCACCAATCCCAGATCTCATACTCCACTTGCTCATCCTGTGGATGGATGGATAGATGGATGAATGTAGCTTCTTTCTACCCTGTGGATGGATGGATGGATGTAGCTGCTTTCTACAAACTGCACTGTGTCTCTACAATTACACCAGGACGCCAGATCCATTCTCTAATCAATGACACTACTATCTATAGACTGGTCACTGGAACATTGGCATTAGTTGGTATTTTCTTGAAGTGGCTGACTAGTATCCTAATCCAGGGGTTTGCCTCTGGCTAAGGAGAGGCAAGTTTGGGTTTTGGGTGGGGGAGAAAGTACTGCTTTGTTGGGGGAGCCACCAGCTGGTGCTGTAGCGTTCGGCTCCCGAGACCAGGGGTGGCCTGATGTGACCAGGGGTGGCCAGGGGTGGCCTGATGTGGCCAGGGAAGGGTGGAGGGTTCAGGGCTTGATGTCAGAGGAGCTGGTGTTGGTCTCACAGCAGCTGGATGAAGTGCTGAGGTTCCCTGAGCCACTGCCCTCTGTAATACACACCACACACACACACACACACACACACACACACACACACACACACACACACACACACACACACACACACACACAGAGGTTAGAGGAGATGGTTTAGGAGAGATGCTCACACACACACACACACACACACACACACACACACACACACACACACACACACACACACACAGAGGTTAGAGGAGATGGTTTAGGAGAGCTGCTCACACACACACACACACACACACACACACACACACACACACACAGGTTAGATGAGATGGTTTAGGAGAGATACACACTCACCCACAATTGTACCTAGATGGAGAGGAGGTTGTACCTGAGCTGGTGAGAGACTGGCAGGATGTGGACTCTCCAATCAGGGTGTAAAGGTTGGCTGCAGCCACCCAGACCTCCTGCTTAGTCTTCAGATTCTTCACAAACCTGCAGCAACACAGAAACACACACAACCCCGTCCGCCCGGTCAGCACTTAGCTACCTCTTACTATGATGTGTCCTAATGAATATTACCCTGTTTGAATAGACTATGAGTGTGATTGTGTGAAACCCAGTGTTGAGGTAATATTCTCACCACTGGCCATCTTCTCCTTCCTTGATCAGCTGAACCGTTTCACCATTCTTGACTGACAGATCCTGGGCGCTGCACTTCTCATAGTCAGACACCACTGTGTACTTCCCTGCACACTGCACACCGTTAAGATAGTGTGTTACATTGTATGTATGATTGTAAACTATTCTTTTAAAACGGTTTGTACGCGGCGCTACAAAACAGCTTGGAGTGGATGACAATCATCACACAGATACACACTCACCAGTTTCTTTCCCCCCTCGTCCTCAGGGTCTGAGGTGAGGGGCTCTTCAGTGCTAGAGTACCCATCATTCTCCTCGTTGGCGTCCAATGAGAGAGAGCCCTTGGTCCATCCTAGAGGAGGAAGGGAGAGAGGGGACATAAGAGTATGGTGCGGACAGACAGACAGACAGACAGACAGACAGACAGACAGACAGACAGACAGACAGACAGACAGACAGACAGACAGACAGACAGACAGACAGACAGACAGACAGACAGACAGACAGACAGACACAGACAGACAGACAGACAGACAGACAGATAGACAGACAGACAGACAGACAGACAGACAGACAGACAGACAGACAGACAGACAGACAGACAGAGCAGGCACTACAGCAACTTCTGGTAGACCAGACACGGTCAGTGACGGGGTGGACCGCAATCAGAGAGAACAGGACCAAGTCCATTGGAACTCAACCACAAAGCCATCAGTGAGCCTACAGTAATTGTGCTGGACCATTCAGAACCGCAACACCACTAAGCAACCAGGAACGTGCCCGTTTCTTGATAAATGTATTGCATGTGCATACACACACTCAGGCCTGGGAACACAGTGTGTAGGGAGTGAGAGAGATGAGGGGCAAACCTCTCAGGGAAATTCGGCAGCCATTTTGGGATCATTCCACATTTCAATAGTCTAAACCAGTCCAATCGAGTGCTGTACGGTTCACTCTCCTCTTGGTCTGTAAGAGACTCGAGGTGCTGAGCCACCTGACTCTGCCCAGGTGGAGGTGAGCGTGAGGTCCTGGGTCTGAGAGAGAGATAGATACACACGACCGCAATGAAACACAGTCAAAGGGATAGACCGCAGCGAACGTGCTCAACCACAGTAAATGACCGAGCGTGGTAACTACGACCACTGTTGCCTGTCAGTCAACACAATGTTTCATACATTCCCTGATGAACCATGTTCTCTTTGTCTGAGGGGAGAAACTGCTGTGTGTAAAAATCACCCTGACCAACCACGGTCGAAAGGATCAAATACAGTGACCGTGGTCGACCACAGAGTCAGTGAGTAGAGTTATTATGGGATGGTGTACCTTTGAAGCCGAACGGAGTGGGATCACTCTTTATCTCATGACGTTTGGTTTTATGGTCAGGGCTTGTGGGAGAACCTAGCCGAAGAGAAGAGAAGAGAGTGAAGAGGAGCAACTAGACACTATCAGGAAGTAGAAATCAGTAGTAGCACATCTTTAAAGTGGAAGTTACAGGAAGTATGTCTACTCTGTCAGTAGTAGCACACACCACAGGGGTGAAAAACAGAGATACAGGGTCTGAAGTGGTCTATTCACTATCAGCTACAGTACAGCTCTAATTGGTCGGCTAAAGCTACGGGACGAAGTTACCTCTCTAGACACTAATCTGTACCTGGCAGAGAGAGAGGCATCCTGGGTAAAGTTAAGCTTTTATTGTCAGGAGGTGAGATTTCTGTGGAAGGAAGCATGCAATTTTTTTCATGTTGTAGGCTACAGTGCTGACATTAGCCTTGTAAAGTCCTGTCATGATGTAGTAACGTAAAGTACTATGGCAGCCCCTGGTGGCGAGATAGTGCTATTACCTTTGAAGTTGCTGAAGCCCTGCAAGGTAAAACGCTTTTTAGCCACTGCTGCTCTGTCTAAGGTAGGACTGGTCACTGCCTCGTCTGGGCCAGGAGAAGGAGAGGAGCAGGGCAGAGAGGGAAGGAGGGAGAGGCGAGTGGGATGAGAAACAGGAGAGTGACAGGGAGAGGTATGAGACACAATAGAAGAAAGGGAGCGAAAGATAGACAGTGCAGTGATGAGAGAAAGACATCCGAAATAGAAAGAAGAGACCACATAGGGAAAGAGGGGAAAGTGAAGAGAAAGATTAGTCATCTCATCAAAGAGGGAGAAGCAAAGTTTAGTTAAGCGTGAAAGTCAGAAGGTAGTGTTGTTTAGATTAAACAAGGAAAGCTTTAGGAAAGTGATAAGGATTAGACACAGGTGAGAGTAAAGAATAGTGCTGAATTTAGCATTAGACCCAGTTGAAAGGTGGTGGTCTGAGCTGGGTTTGCGTTGTACAGCAGACCCCCCCCCCCCCCCCCCCCCCCCTCTCTGTTCACCTTTGGTTTTTGGGGAGGAGTTAGCATCGGGACTGCTGGGTTCTCCCTTCACCTTCATGCTCCTCTCCCCTCTTCTAAATGAACTGGGGAAAGGAGGATGAAACAGGTCAGTCAGAAACACACTGCAACCCACTGAGGGTACGCAACATGTTGTGTTCAGGTTATAACCATGATCAATTCTGTACCCACAAAACCCAGAACCATGTGATTTATACTAGACTGGAAAATAAATCCTTCTCATTGGTGCAAGAGAGGCGAAGACAAGTTGCTTGGCTACCCAGACTCCTTGCTCCGGCCAAACACTACGTCATGCCCACGGACGTTAGTGTCTTCTCCACAATGAGTCTGGATCTAAGTACCTCCCCGACCCAATTGTCATACTTGACTAAAAGTAAAGATGCCTTCATAGAACATTACTCAAGTAAAAGTGAGTCACCCAGTAAAATACTACTTGAGTAAAAATCTAAAAGTATTTGGTTGTATATATTTACTTATGTATCAAAAGTAAATGTAATTGCGAAAATATACTTAAGTATCAAAAGTAAAAGTATAAATAATTTCACATTCCTTAAATTATTAAGCCAGTGGTTCCCAACCTTTGTCAGTTACTGTACCACCAACTGAATGTTGTTCTGCCTGGAGGACCCCTGAAGTACCCCCCCATGTGCATTTTACCAGTAGGCCATTGGTCTCATGATTTTTCTCTAGTACCCCTGTGGATAGACCCAGTACCCCCAGGTGTCCTAGTACCCGCTGTGGATAGACCCAGTACCCCCAGGTGTCCTAGTACCCCTGTGGATAGGCCCAGTACCCCCAGGTGTCCTAGTACCCCCTGTGGATAGGCCCAGTACCCTCAGGGGACCTAGTACCCCCTGTGGATAGGCCCAGTACCCTCAGGGGACCTAGTACCCCCTGTGGATAGACCCAGTACCCCCAGGTGTCCTAGTACCCCCTGTGGATAGGCCCAGTACCCTCAGGGGACCTAGTACCCCCTGTGGATAGGCCCAGTACCCTCAGGGGACCTAGTACCCCCTGTGGATAGGCCCAGTACCCTCAGGTGTCCTAGTACCCCCTGTGGATAGGCCCAGTACCCCCTGTGGATAGGCCCAGTACCCTCAGGGGACCTAGTACCCCCTGTGGATAGGCCCAGTACCCTCAGGGGACCTAGTACCACTGGTTGGGAACCACTGTATTAAGCAAACCAGACGGCATGATTTGTATTTACGGATAGCAAGGGGCACATTCAAACACTCAGACATAATTTACAAACAAAGCATTTGTGTTTAGTTAGTCCATCAGATCAGAGGCAGTAGGGACGACCAGGGATGTTCTCTTGATAAGTATGTGAATTCGACCACATTTTCCTGTCCTGCTGAGTATTCAAAATGTAACAAGTACTTTTTGATGTCAGGGAAAATGTATGGAGTAAAATGTACATCATTTTCTTTAGGAATGTAGTGGAATAAAAGTAAAAGTTGTCAAAAATATAAATAGTAAATTACAGATACCCCAAATAAACAACTTAAGTAGTACTTTAAAGTATTTTGATAGGTCAATATGGGACAAATGTAGGAGGGGGTCTGTGATAGGTCAATATGGGAAAAGTATGGGAGAGGTCTGTGATAGGTCAATATGGAATGGAACACTAGTCACTTTAATAATGTTTACATATCTGGCATTACTCATCTAATATGTATATACTGTTTTTCTATAGTATTCTACAATATCTCATTCACTTATAATAATGTTTACCTATCTTACGTTACTCATCTCATATGTTTCTACTGTTTTCAATACTGTATCTTAGTCCGTTCCGCTCTGACATTGCTCATCCATATGGATGTAGTCTTAATTAATTCCTACTTAGATTTGTGAGTATTGGGTATATGTTGTGTAATTTGTTAGATATATTACTTGTTAGATATTACTGCGCTGTCAGAACTAGAAGCACAAGGATTTCGCTACACTCGCAATAACATCTGCTAACCACGTGTATGTGACCAATACAATTTGATTTGATCTGGGACAAGTGTAGGAGGGGGTCTGTGATAGGTCAATATGGGTCAGGTGACTGACCCGAGGCTGACAGGTCCTCCAGCGGTAGGAGGGTCCTGGAACAGTCCATCTGACGGCCTCTGTTGGCTGGCTTCTGGAAGACACGCAGGGAGATCTACCACAGTCCCACTTTATCATGAGCACTGAACAATGTAATACTCAATGTAATTAGAATATAATACACTCGAAGTATTAGAAAGAAAATAAATACTATATGACCCCAGGTCTACCTCTGTAGGCCTCCAGCTGTGTTGTCAGAACCTTCCGGATCTCGTTCACCCACGTCGTTTTCACCTCAGTCGTCGGGGCCTGAATTACAACGATGAAACCCATTACTGGTTAGTGCAGATCTATGTGTTACATTCCAAACAGAGACAGATGTGATTTGTGTATCACTGTAAGAAATAAATACATTGTCATGTAATCTATAGCAGTCAAATGGGCAGGGTTTGAGTGCTGGTCACGCACCTGCACAATGTACACCTCCTCCCGTGAGTTGCACCAGACCTCAAACTTCTTGTGGTCACCTTTGGCATTCTCAGTGATGCCCACAGCACTCATCTGGTAGAGGGCATACCATGTTGGAAAATGTTACCTTCTAAAACATATATTTTAACTCACTTGGTAAGACGGACAGACAGGCACACAACACAGACAGACAGGCACACAACACAGACAGACAGGCACACAACACAGACAGACAGGCACACAGACAGGCACACAGACAGGCACACAGACAGGCACACAGACAGGCACACAGACAGACAGACAGACAGACAGACAGACAGACAGACAGACAGACTCACACTAAGGGACTGTTTGAAGCTGTAGGAGGGGGCTTTCTCATAGCCCTCCCCGTTCTCTTCGCGTCTCTTACAGAAGAGCAGGGCTTTCTCGTGCAGGAACAGGTGTCTCTGCATGGGCTTGAAGCGGGCCATGTCCTTGACCTTGGCGTGACCTTTCTTGTGTTCCGTCCACACGCTGAATGACCCCTGCATCAGCAGCCGGCCCAGGTCACCCAGGTGACCCTATCAGAGGAGGGGTCACAGGTCAGGAGAAAGTTCATGTGTCATCATAAGCTATGGTGTTGCTGACTCATGTAATATTGACATCTCTGATATAATGTGATGTTGACGCCATGAACAGAATATGTTTTATACAATATGAAGTGCATTTCATACAATATGAAGTGCATTTCAAACAATATGCAGTACATTTCATACAATATGAAGTGCATTTCATACAATATGCAGTACATTTCATACAATATGAAGAGCATTTTATACAATATGCAGTACATTTCATACAATATGCAGTACATTTCATACAATTTGCAGTACATTTCATACAATATGCAGTACATTTGATACAATAGGAAGTACATTTGATACAATAGGAAGTATATTTGATACAATAGGAAGTACATTTGATACAATATGCAGTATATTTGATACAATAGGAAGTACATTTGATACAATATGCAGTACATTTGATACAATGTGAAGTTGAGCGATGATGAACTCACATCGTATCCAGTGATAGCAATGAGGTGCATGGAGTCATTGACAGCCTTCAAGATTCCCAGGATAGAGGTGAGTGCCTCCTGCAGGGCCTCTGACCCCTCACAGCCCTTACTGTACTTTAGCAGCTCCTACAATTCAAAGACACACATTGATGTTTTGGATCTGTAATGGAATAGTGTATAAAGAACAAAGTACAAAGGATATTAATATGGACCTAAATATTTGAATGTTTGAGACAACAAAGCTAGAATCCTTAATTGGTGAAACTACCACGTCCCTTTGGGATATTACAACAACAAATAAGTTACTACAAACAACCAACACAGTTTTTCCCATCTGACATCATCACTCTGGCTAAATAACTTTTTTCCCCCATGATGCTGGATGCTCCTCTCCTCCGTTTCATCATCAAAACAAAAAGAAGAACAAAGGTGCTGGGTCCCCTTGGATTTCAGCTTTAAGGCATGAGGAAGTGAAGGAGAGAGGATGGAGCAGGGCTGATTTCAGCTTTAAGGCATGAGGAAGTGAAGGAGAGAGGATGGAGCAGGGCTGATTTCAGCTTTAAGGCATGAGGAAGTGAAGGAGAGAGGATGGAGCAGGGCTGATTTCAGCTTTAAGGCATGAGGAAGTGAAGGAGAGAGGATGGAGCTGGGCTGATTTCAGCTTTAAGGCATGAGGAAGTGAAGGAGAGAGGATGGAGCTGGGCTGATTTCAGCTTTAAGGCATGAGGAAGTGAAGGAGAGAGGATAGAGCAGGGCTGATTTCAGCTTTAAGGCATGAGGAAGTGAAGGAGACAGGATGAAGCTGGGCTGATTTCAGCTTTAAGGCATGAGGAAGTGAAGGAGAGAGGATGGAGCAGGGCTGATTTCAGCTTTAAGGCATGAGGAAGTGAAGGAGAGAGGATGGAGCTGGGCTGATTTCAGCTTTAAGGCATGAGGAAGTGAAGGAGAGAGGATGGAGCAGGGCTGATTTCAGCTTTAAGGCATGAGGAAGTGAAGGAGAGAGGATGGAGCAGGGCTGATTTCAGCTTTAAGGCATGAGGAAGTGAAGGAGAGAGGATGGAGCAGGGCTGATTTCAGCTTTAAGGCATGAGGAAGTGAAGGAGAGAGGATGAAGCTGGGCTGATTTCAGCTTTAAGGCATGAGGAAGTGAAGGAGAGAGGATGGAGCAGGGCTGATTTCAGCTTTAAGGCATGAGGAAGTGAAGGAGAGAGGATGGACGCAGGGCTGATTTCAGCTTTAAGGCATGAGGAAGTGAAGGAGAGAGGATGGAGCTGGGCTGATTTCAGCTTTAAGGCATGAGGAAGTGAAGGAGAGAGGATGGAGCAGGGCTGATTTCAGCTTTAAGGCATGAGGAAGTGAAGGAGAGAGGATGAAGCTGGGCTGATTTCAGCTTTAAGGCATGAGGAAGTGAAGGAGAGAGGATGGAGCAGGGCTGATTTCAGCTTTAAGGCATGAGGAAGTGAAGGAGAGAGGATGGAGCTGGGCTGATTTCAGCTTTAAGGCATGAGGAAGTGAAGGAGAGAGGATGGAGCAGGGCTGATTTCAGCTTTAAGGCATGAGGAAGTGAAGGAGAGAGGATGAAGCTGGGCTGATTTCAGCTTTAAGGCATGAGGAAGTGAAGGAGAGAGGATGGAGCAGGGCTGATTTCAGCTTTAAGGCATGAGGAAGTGAAGGAGAGAGGATGAAGCTGGGCTGATTTCAGCTTTAAGGCATGAGGAAGTGAAGGAGAGAGGATGAAGCTGGGCTGATTTCAGCTTTAAGGCATGAGGAAGTGAAGGAGAGAGGATGAAGCTGGGCTGATTTCAGCTTTAAGGCATGAGGAAGTGAAGGAGAGAGGATGGAGCAGGGCTGATTTCAGCTTTAAGGCATGAGGAAGTGAAGGAGAGAGGATGGAGCAGGGCTGATTTCAGCTTTAAGGCATGAGGAAGTGAAGGAGAGAGGATGAAGCTGGGCTGATTTCAGCTTTAAGGCATGAGGAAGTGAAGGAGAGAGGATGAAGCTGGGCTGATTTCAGCTTTAAGGCATGAGGAAGTGAAGGAGAGAGGATGAAGCTGGGCTGATTTCAGCTTTAAGGCATGAGGAAGTGAAGGAGAGAGGATGGAGCTGGGCTGATTTCAGCTTTAAGGCATGAGGAAGTGAAGGAGAGAGGATGAAGCTGGGCTGATTTCAGCTTTAAGGCATGAGGAAGTGAAGGAGAGAGGATGAAGCTGGGCTGATTTCAGCTTTAAGGCATGAGGAAGTGAAGGAGAGAGGATGGAGCAGGGCTGATTTCAGCTTTAAGGCATGAGGAAGTGAAGGAGAGAGGATGAAGCTGGGCTGATTTCAGCTTTAAGGCATGAGGAAGTGAAGGAGAGAGGATGGAGCAGGGCTGATTTCAGCTTTAAGGCATGAGGAAGTGAAGGAGAGAGGATGAAGCTGGGCTGATTTCAGCTTTAAGGCATGAGGAAGTGAAGGAGAGAGGATGAAGCTGGGCTGATTTCAGCTTTAAGGCATGAGGAAGAGAAGGAGAGAGGATGGAGCTGGGCTGATTTCAGCTTTAAGGCATGAGGAAGTGAAGGAGAGAGGATGGAGCTGGGCTGATTTCAGCTTTAAGGCATGAGGAAGTGAAGGAGAGAGGATGAAGCTGGGCTGATTTCAGCTTTAAGGCATGAGGAAGTGAAGGAGAGAGGATGAAGCTGGGCTGATTTCAGCTTTAAGGCATGAGGAAGTGAAGGAGAGAGGATGGAGCAGGGCTGATTTCAGCTTTAAGGCATGAGGAAGTGAAGGAGAGAGGATGAAGCTGGGCTGATTTCAGCTTTAAGGCATGAGGAAGTGAAGGAGAGAGGATGGAGCAGGGCTGATTTCAGCTTTAAGGCATGAGGAAGTGAAGGAGAGAGGATGAAGCTGGGCTGATTTCAGCTTTAAGGCATGAGGAAGTGAAGGAGAGAGGATGGAGCAGGGCTGATTTCAGCTTTAAGGCATGAGGAAGTGAAGGAGAGAGGATGAAGCTGGGCTGATTTCAGCTTTAAGGCATGAGGAAGTGAAGGAGAGAGGATGAAGCTGGGCTGATTTCAGCTTTAAGGCATGAGGAAGTGAAGGAGAGAGGATGGAGCTGGGCTGATTTCAGCTTTAAGGCATGAGGAAGTGAAGGAGAGAGGATGGAGCTGGGCTGATTTCAGCTTTAAGGCATGAGGAAGTGAAGGAGAGAGGATGAAGCTGGGCTGATTTCAGCTTTAAGGCATGAGGAAGTGAAGGAGAGAGGATGGAGCAGGGCTGATTTCAGCTTTAAGGCATGAGGAAGTGAAGGAGAGAGGATGAAGCTGGGCTGATTTCAGCTTTAAGGCATGAGGAAGTGAAGGAGAGAGGATGGAGCTGGGCTGATTTCAGCTTTAAGGCATGAGGAAGTGAAGGAGAGAGGATGAAGCTGGGCTGATTTCAGCTTTAAGGCATGAGGAAGTGAAGGAGAGAGGATGAAGCTGGGCTGATTTCAGCTTTAAGGCATGAGGAAGTGAAGGAGAGAGGATGGAGCAGGGCTGATTTCAGCTTTAAGGCATGAGGAAGTGAAGGAGAGAGGATGGAGCAGGGCTGATTTCAGCTTTAAGGCATGAGGAAGTGAAGGAGAGAGGATGGAGCTGGGCTGATTTCAGCTTTAAGGCATGAGGAAGTGAAGGAGAGAGGATGGAGCAGGGCTGATTTCAGCTTTAAGGCATGAGGAAGTGAAGGAGAGAGGATGAAGCTGGGCTGATTTCAGCTTTAAGGCATGAGGAAGTGAAGGAGAGAGGATGAAGCAGGGCTGATTTCAGCTTTAAGGCATGAGGAAGTGAAGGAGAGAGGATGAAGCTGGGCTGATTTCAGCTTTAAGGCATGAGGAAGTGAAGGAGAGAGGATGGAGCAGGGCTGATTTCAGCTTTAAGGCATGAGGAAGTGAAGGAGAGAGGATGGAGCTGGGCTGATTTCAGCTTTAAGGCATGAGGAAGTGAAGGAGAGAGGATGAAGCTAGGCTGATTTCAGCTTTAAGGCATGAGGAAGTGAAGGAGAGAGGATGGAGCTGGGCTGATTTCAGCTTTAAGGCATGAGGAAGTGAAGGAGAGAGGATGAAGCTGGGCTGATTTCAGCTTTAAGGCATGAGGAAGTGAAGGAGAGAGGATGAAGCTGGGCTGATTTCAGCTTTAAGGCATGAGGAAGTGAAGGAGAGAGGATGGAGCTGGGCTGATTTCAGCTTTAAGGCATGAGGAAGTGAAGGAGAGAGGATGGAGCAGGGCTGATTTCAGCTTTAAGGCATGAGGAAGTGAAGGAGAGAGGATGGAGCTGGGCTGATTTCAGCTTTCATGCATGAGGAAGTGAAGGAGAGAGGATGGAGCAGGGCTGATTTCAGCTTTAAGGCATGAGGAAGTGAAGGAGAGAGGATGGAGCTGGGCTGATTTCAGCTTTAAGGCATGAGGAAGTGAAGGAGAGAGGATGGAGCTGGGCTGATGGGGTTTGGACTATAGGGGATGAGGGGCAGAGGGGTGAGGCAGTGGTGCTGTTTCCCCAAATGTGGATTAGATTTGTAAAGATGATATACCTTCAACAGGAGCTGGTATTTGGTAATCCTCTGGACCGGTTTCAGGAGATAGGAATCCAAGCCCAGTTTATGTTCCAGCTTCTTCTGACATTCCTGGTGCAGACCAGAACAGGGAGAATAGATTAGTAGGAAATAATAACCACTCAGGCCTGAAGCTTTTGGAGGTCTGTGTGTACCTCATGTAACCGATGTGAAATGGCTAGTTAGTTAGCGGTGGTGCGCGCTAATAGCGTTTCAATCAGTGACGTCACTCGCTCTGACACTTGAAGTAGGGTTTCCCCTTGCGTTGCAAGGGCCGCGGCTTTTGTGGCGCGATGGGTAACGATGCTTCGTGGGTGTCAGTTGTTGATGTGTGCAAGGGTCCCTGGTTCGAGCCCAGGTTGGGGCGAAGAGAGGTACGGAACCTACACTGTTACACCCAGGGGAGGTGTATATGGTGTATACCTCAGGGGAGGTGTATATATGGTGTGTACCCAAGGGGAGGTGTATATATGGTGTGTACTTCAGGGGAGGTGTATATGGTGTGTACCTCAGGGGAGGTGTATATATGGTGTGTACCCCAGGGGAGGTGTATATATGGTGTGTACCTCAGGGGAGGTGTATATATGGTGTGTACCTCAGGGGAGGTGTATATATGGTGTGTACCTCAGGGGAGGTGTAGATGGTGTGTACCTCAGGGGAGGTGTATATATGGTGTGTACCTCAGGGGAGGTGTATATGGTGTGTACCTCAGGGGAGGTGTGTATATGGTGTATAACTCAGGGGAGGTGTAGATATGGTGTGTACCTCAGGGGAGGTGTATATATGGTGTGTACCTCAGGGGAGGTGTATATGGTGTGTACCTCAGGGGAGGTGTATATATGGTGTGTACCTCAGGGGAGGTGTATATATGGTGTGTACCTCAGGGGAGGTGTATATATGGTGTGTACCTCAGGGGAGGTGTATATATGGTGTGTACCTCAGGGGAGGTGTAGATGGTGTGTACCTCAGGGGAGGTGTAGATGGTGTATACCTCAGGGGAGGTGTATATGGTGTGTACCTCAGGGGAGGTGTAGATGGTGTGTACCTCAGGGGAGGTGCAGATGGTGTATACCTCAGGGGAGGTGTATATGGTGTGTACCTCAGGGGAGGTGTAGATGGTGTGTACCTCAGGGGAGGTGTATATATGGTGTGTACCTCAGGGGAGGTGTGTATATGGTGTATACCTCAGGGGAGGTGTATATATGGTGTGTACCTCAGGGGAGTGGTATATATGGTGTGTACCTCAGGGGAGGTGTATATATGGTGTGTACCTCAGGGGAGGTGTATATGGTGTGTACCTCAGGGGAGGTGTGTATATGGTGTATAACTCAGGGGAGGTGTATATATGGTGTGTACCTCAGGGGAGGTGTATATATGGTGTGTACCTCAGGGGAGGTGTATATGGTGTGTACCTCAGGGGAGGTGTGTATATGGTGTATAACTCAGGGGAGGTGTATATATGGTGTGTACCTCAGGGGAGGTGTATATATGGTGTGTACCTCAGGGGAGGTGTATATGGTGTATACCTCAGGGGAGGTGTATATGGTGTATACCTCAGGGGAGGTGTATATGGTGTATACCTCAGGGGAGGTGTAGATGGTGTGTACCTCAGGGGAGGTGCAGATGGTGTATACCTCAGGGGAGGTGTATATGGTGTATACCTCAGGGGAGGTGTGTATGGTGTGTACCTCAGGGGAGGTGTATATATGGTGTGTACCTCAGGGGAGGTGTATATATGGTGTGTACCTCAGGGGAGGTGTATATATGGTGTGTACCTCAGGGGAGCTGTATATATGGTGTGTACCTCAGGGGAGGTGTATATATGGTGTGTACCTCAGGGGAGGTGTATATGGTGTGTACCTCAGGGGAGGTGTATATGGTGTATACCTCAGGGGAGGTGTATATGGTGTATACCTCAGGGGAGGTGTATATGGTGTGTACCTCAGGGGAGGTGTATATATGGTGTGTACCTCAGGGGAGGTGTATATGGTGTGTACCTCAGGGGAGGTGTGTATATGGTGTATAACTCAGGGGAGGTGTATATATGGTGTGTACCTCAGGGGAGGTGTATATATGGTGTGTACCTCAGGGGAGGTGTATATGGTGTATACCTCAGGGGAGGTGTATATGGTGTATACCTCAGGGGAGGTGTATATGGTGTATACCTCAGGGGAGGTGTAGATGGTGTGTACCTCAGGGGAGGTGCAGATGGTGTATACCTCAGGGGAGGTGTATATGGTGTATACCTCAGGGGAGGTGTATATGGTGTGTACCTCAGGGGAGGTGTATATATGGTGTGTACCTCAGGGGAGGTGTATATATGGTGTGTACCTCAGGGGAGGTGTATATATGGTGTGTACCTCAGGGGAGGTGTATATATGGTGTGTACCTCAGGGGAGGTGTATATATGGTGTGTACCTCAGGGGAGGTGTATATGGTGTGTACCTCAGGGGAGGTGTATATGGTGTATACCTCAGGGGAGGTGTATATGGTGTATACCTCAGGGGAGGTGTAGATGGTGTGTACCTCAGGGGAGGTGCAGATGGTGTATACCTCAGGGGAGGTGTATATGGTGTGTACCTCAGGGGAGGTGTATATATGGTGTGTACCTCAGGGGAGGTGTATATATGGTGTGTACCTCAGGGGAGGTGTATATATGGTGTGTACCTCAGGGGAGGTGTATATATGGTGTGTACCTCAGGGGAGGTGTATATATGGTGTGTACCTCAGGGGAGGTGTATATGGTGTGTACCTCAGGGGAGATGTGTATATGGTGTATAACTCAGGGGAGGTGTATATATGGTGTATACCTGGAAGAAGGTGCAGTCGGAGCACTGTCTCCACAAGCTCTCAGAGCGAGGTTTATTCTGACAATACTTCTCATAGATCTGCAGGTCTGTCATCTGAGAGAGAGAGAGAGAGAGAGAGAGAGAGAGAGAGAGAGAGAAAATAGAGAAAAGAGAGAAATACCCCTGCTTCACAATCAGACTAGTGATTTAGACACAACAAATCCCAGTTCAATCTTCAATCACTCACCCTCTGCAGAAAACAACGACCCACAAGTTCCGGGCAGTCTTGGTACTCTTCTAACTCCCTCAGAAAGGTCCTGGAAGATGATAGAAACAGAGAGATGATCAGGTAGTTAGAACAATGACAGTAGTTCTATCACTTTGAAAGCACCATTATTAACCGCTGGGGGGGCGCTCGTTTACCTCTTGTGGAAGGTGTAGATCTCTGGCATGTTGCCAAACAGCACATCTTTCTTGTTCTGCAGAGGAGTGGGCATGAGGCTGGCCATGGCTGGATTGTCCATCTCTGAGGCATAGCCCTGAAATACACAGAGAAAGATGATTTAGGCTGACCTAGAGACAGATCTCAGGTCAGTTTTGTGACCCACCGCCACTAATGATTGAGCTCATGATTTGGAGAGGGTAAGCTGAATACTTAAGACAGATGCACACAGGTGAAGAGGACTGAAAGGGTTCATATGGTCCAGGGGAGAGGAATAGAGGGTTCATATGGTCCAGGGGAGAGGGATAGAGGGTTCATATGGTCCAGGGGAGAGGGATAGAGGTTTCATATGGTCCAGGGGAGAGGGATTGAGGGTTCATATGGTCCAGGGGAGAGGGATACAGGGTTCATAGGGTCCAGGGGAGAGGGTTCATATTGTCCAGGGGAGAGGGTTCATATGGTCCAGGGGAGAGGGTTCATATTGTCCAGGGGAGAGGGTTCATATGGTCCAGGGGAGAGGGTTCATATGATCCAGGGGAGAGGGATAGAGGGTTCATATGGTCCAGGGGAGAGGGAAAGAGGGTTCATATGGTCCAGGGGAGAGGGATAGAGGTTTCATATGTTCCAGGGGAGAGGGATAGAGGTTTCATAGGGTCCAGGGGAGAGGTTTCATATGATCCAGGGGAGAGGGATACAGGGTTCATATGATCCAGGGGAGAGGGATAGAGGTTTCATAGGGTCCAGGGGAGAGGGATAGAGGGTTCATATGGTCCAGGGGAGAGGGATAGAGGGATCATATGGTCCAGGGAAGAAGGATAGAGGGTTCATAGCGTCCAGGGGAGAGGGATAGAGGGTTCATATGGTGCAGGGGAGAGGGTTCATATGGTCCAGGGGAGAGGGTTCATATGGTCCAGGGGAGAGGGATAGAGGGTTCATATGGTCCAGGGGAGAGGGATTGAGGGTTCATATGATCCAGGGGAGAGGGATAGAGGGTTCATATGATCCAGGGGAGAGTGATAGAGGGTTCATATGATCCAGAGGAGTGGGATAGAGGGTTCATATGATCCAGAGGAGAGGGATAGAGGGTTCATATGATCCAGGGGAGAGGGTTAGAGGGTTCATATGATCCAGGGGAGAGGGATTTTCACCTGTAGCACACAGTGCAGTTCCTCCACGTACCCCCTTTCTGTCTCCAGCAGCTCATTCATTACATGTCTACAGAGCGAGATTGCACAGGTCAGACAGAATATAGACATGTCAGACAGAATATAGACAGGTCGGGCATGATATAGACAGGTTTAGGGTTGCAAAACTCTGGTAATTTTCCCCAAGTTCCTAGGTTTTACAGGAATCCCAGTTGGAAGATTCCCGGAAATGAGAGGGAATAAGGAGGAAATCCGGAATCATCCGACTATGTTTCTGGAAAAACTGGGAATTCTGGGAAAGTTACCGGAATTTTGCCTCCCTCAACGGGTCAGACATAATTATATTATAATAATACAGACGGGTCAGACATAATTATATTATAATAATACAGACGGGTCAGACCTAATTATATTATAATAATACAGACAGGTCAGACATAATTATATTATAATAATACAGACAGGTCAGACATAATTATATTATAATAATACAGACAGGTCAGACATAATTATATTATAATAATACAGACAGGTCAGACATAATTATATTATAATAATACAGACAGGTCAGATATAATTATATTATAATAATATAGACAGGTCAGATGCTATAGCTTACACACAGGCCATACAGTGGGGGAAAAAAGTATTTGATCCCCTGCTGATTTTGTACGTTTGCCCACTTACAAAGAAATTATCAGTCTATAATTTTAATAGTAGGTTTATTTGAACAATGAGAGACAGAATAACAACAAAAAAATCCAGAAAAACGCATGTCAAAAATGTTATAAAATGATTTGCATTTTAATGAGGGAAATAAGTATTTGACCCCACTGCAAAACATGACTTAGTACTTGGTGGCAAAACCCTTGTTGGCAATCACAGAGGTCAGACGTTTCTTGTAGTTGGCCACCAGGTTTGCACACATCTCAGGAGGGATTTTGTCCCACTCCCCTTTGCAGATCTTCTCCAAGTCATTAAGGTTTCGAGGCTGACGTTTGGCAACTCGAACCTTCAGCTCCCTCCACAGATTTTCTATGAGATTAAGGTCTGGAGACTGGCTAGGCCACTCCAGGACCTTAATGTGCTTCTTCTTGAGCCACTCCTTTGTTGCCTTGGCCGTGTGTTTTGGGTCATTGTCATGCTGGAATACCCATCCACGACCCATTTTCAATGCCTTGGCTGAGGGAAGGAGGTTCTCACCCAAGATTTGACGGTACATGGCCCCGTCCATCGTCCCTTTGATGTGGCGAAGTTGTCCTGTCCCCTTAGCAGAAAAACACCCCCAAAGCATAATGTTTCCACCTCCATGTTTAACGGTGGAGATGGTGTTCTTGGGGTCATAGGCAGCATTCCTCCTCCTCCAAACACGGCGAGTTGAGTTGATGTCAAAGAGCTCCATTTTGGTCTCATCTGACCACAACACTTTCACCAGTTGTCCTCTGAGTCATTCAGATGTTCATTGGCAAACTTCAGACGGGCATGTATATGTATTCTTGAGCAGGGGGAACTTGTGGGCGCTGCAGGATTTCAGTCGTAGTGTGTTACCAATTGTTTTCTTGGTGACTATGGTCCCAGCTGCCTTGAGATCATTGACAAGATCCTCCCGTGTAGTTCTGGGCTGATTCCTCACCGTTCTCATGATCATTGCAACTCCACGAGGTGAGATCTTGCATGGAACCCCAGGCCGAGGGATATTGACAGTTCTTTTGTGTTTCTTCCATTTGCGAATAATCGCACCAAATGTTGTCACCTTCTCACCAAGCTGCTTGGCGATGGTTTTGTAGCCCATTCCAGCCTTGTGTAGGTCTACAATCTTGTCCCTGACATCCTTGGAGAGCTCTTTGGTCTTGGCCATGGTGGAGAGTTTGGAATCTGATTGATTGATTGCTTCTGTGGACAGATGTCTTTTTTACAGGTAACAAGCTGCGGTTAGGAGCACTCCCTTTAAGAGTGTGCTCCTAATCTCAGCTCGTTACCTGTATAAAAGACACCTGGGAGCCAGAAATCTTTCTGATTGAGAGGGGGTCAAATACTTATTTCCCTCATTAAAATGCAAATCAATTTATAACATTTCTGACATGCGTTTCTCTGGATATTTTTGTTGTTATTCTGTCTCTCACCGTTCAAATAAACCTACCATTAAAATTATAGACTGATCCTTTCTTTGTCAGTGGGCATACGTACAAAATCAGCAGGGGATCAAATACTTTTTTCCCCCACTGTACATGATACAGACACCAGATGATTAGGGAGCCTTTATACTTGTTATTTCTATGGGGTGAAACACAACACACAGAGGTCAGAGAAACATCAAAGACTCAATACAGACAGACGGCCAGACATAACGAAGACACTAGCCATCATACATCATAACAGCTGACAGAACACAGACAGAACTTACTTTCTGAGGATTGCCAGGTTCTCGTCCTCCTCTGACAGTGAGGTACTTCTGTTGCTCTGTAGCTGGCCCTCCACCTGAGAACACAGGATAGGATGAGTATCTACTGACAATACTGGAGCTAGTGTCTCATTTAACATACATACTACTGGTATGATAATACTACCCCAAAGTAAAAGACTGACCAAAGTAAGAGGAACCTCTACTTACTGTTCTACAGCTGACCCCATTCACAGAGTCTCCCTCTGAGCAACTCTTCTCCAGCACTCTCTTTGCTATGGCGCAGAGGAAGAGAAAGGTGCGGACATGAGGTGGGAAATTAACACCATACACGTATCTTAATATACATTGACTGTTCCAGTTAAAAGAGCATTAACTCTATGTCGGGACTGTATTTGTGAGGACAGAGTGCTGGTGGTATGTAAGGACTGGTGGTATGTAAGGACTGGTGGTATATTAGGACTGGTGGTATGTAAGGACTGGTGGTATGTAAGGACTGGTGGTATGTAAGGACTGGTGGTATGTAAGGCCTGGTGGTATGTAAGGACTGGTGGTATGTTAGGACTGGTGGTATATTAGGACTGGTGGTATGTAAGGACTGGTGGTATGTAAGGACTGGTGGTATGTTAGGACTGGTGGTATGTTAGGACTGGTGGTATGTTAAGCCTGGTGGTATGTAAGGACTGGTGGTATGTCAGGACTGGTGGTATGTCAGGACTGGTGGTATGTCAGGACTGGTGGTATGTAAGGACTGGTGGTATGTAAGGACTGGTGGTATGTAAGGACTGGTGGTATGTTAGGACTGGTGGTATGTAAGGACTGGTGGTATGTTAGGACTGGTGGTATGTAAGGACTGGTGGTATGTAAGGACATGCGATATGTCGGGGCTCACCTGGCGAGGACAGTGGGGACTTGATGAAGGCTTCAGGCCTTGGGGCCACAGGCTGGACTGGCCTGGTCTGTTTGGCTGCCAGCTTCTTCAGACTGACCATCCTCTTCTCAAACATCTCCTGCATGGACACCTGCTTCTGAAAGACCTTCTCTACTTGGTCCTGAGGGAGGAGGAGAGGAGAGGAAAGGGGGGAGATGAGAGGAGAGGAGAGGAGAGGAAAGGGGGAGATGAAAGGGGAGAGATGAGGAGAGGAGAGGAAAGGGGGGAGATGAGAGGAGAGGAAAGAGGGGAGATGAGAGGAACGGAGAGAGGAGTGCAGAGGACCAAGGAGCAACATTACTGTGGGACACTCACAGGTGTTGACAGCTGTTTGTTTTCTGTTCTTTGCGTTGACTTATTGACTTTATGATGACACATTTTAGTGATATCAATCCAGACATGGATTCATGCCAGAGAGCTGGATCCCCTTACCCTGAAGTCCTGGTTGAGCACTGTCTCGTAATCACTGTAGATGGCGCTAAGATCAGTTAGTTTGTTCTGTCCCGCCGTATCTAGGTAACACTCCATCTCCTGCAGCGCTGACTCCGCCCCTTCATGTGACTGACACTTGTCCACGGGTTGGGAGGCCAGGAGGTAGAGGCCATCATCACACCACTTAGCAGCCTGAGAGAGAGAGAGAGAGAGAGAGAGAGAGAGAGATGTAGCGAAAGTGAGTTTTTAGAGGTTTATGAGGTGGTGTGTGTGTGAGTGGCGTGTGTGTATGTGTGTCTGATTTCATTTCATTGACTTTATGTGTGTGTGTGTGTGTGTTTATATACAGTATATGTGTGTGTGTTTATATACAGTGTGTGTGTGTGTGTGTGTGTGTGTGTGTGTGTGTGTGTGTGTGTGTGTGTGTGTGTGTGTGTGTGTGTGTGTGTGTGTGTGTGTGTGTGTGTGTGTATATATATATATACTGCTCAAAAAAATAAAGGGAACACTTACACAACACAATGTAACTCCAAGTCAATCACACTTCTGTGAAATCAAACTGTCCACTTAGGAAGCAACACTGATTGACAATAAATTTCACATGCTGTTGTGCAAATGGAATAGACAACAGGTGGAAATTATAGGCAATTAGCAAGACACCCCCAATAAAGGAGTGGTTCTGCAGGTGGGGACCACAGACCACTTCTCAGTTCCTATGCTTCCTGGCTGATGTTTTGGTCACTTTTGAATGCTGGCGGTGCTTTCACTCTAGTGGTAGCATGAGACGGAGTCTACAACCCACACAAGTGGCTCAGGTAGTGCAGCTCATCCAGGATGGCACATCAATGCGAACTGTGGCAAGAAGGTTTGCTGTGTCTGTCAGCGTAGTGTCCAGAGCATGGAGGCGCTACCAGGAGACAGGCCAGTACATCAGGAGACGTGGAGGAGGTCGTAGGAGGGCAACAACCCAGCAACAGGACCGCTACCTCCGCCTTTGTGCAAGGAGGAGCAGGAGAAGCACTGCCAGAGCCCTGCAAAATGACCTCCAGCAGGCCACAAATGTGCATGTGTCTGCTCAAACGGTCAGAAACAGACTCCATGAGGGTGGTATGAGGGCCCGACGTCCACAGGTGGGGGTTGTGCTTACAGCCCAACACCGTGCAGGACGTTTGGCATTTGCCAGAGAACACCAAGATTGGCAAATTCGCCACTGGCGCCCTGTGCTCTTCACAGATGAAAGCAGGTTCACACTGAGCACGTGACAGACGTGACAGAGTCTGGAGACGCCGTGGAGAACGTTCTGCTGCCTGCAACATCCTCCAGCATGACCGGTTTGGCGGTGGGTCAGTCATGGTGTGGGGTGGCATTTCTTTGGGGGGCCGCACAGCCCTCCATGTGCTCGCCAGAGGTAGCCTGACTGCCATTAGGTACCGAGATGAGATCCTCAGACCCCTTGTGAGACCATATGCTGGTGCGGTTGGCCCTGGGTTCCTCCTAGTGCAAGACAATGCTAGACCTCATGTGGCTGGAGTGTGTCAGCAGTTCCTGCAAGAGGAAGGCATTGATGCTATGGACTGGCCCACCCGTTCCCCAGACCTGAATCCAATTGAGCACATCTGGGACATCATGTCTCACTCCATCCACCAACGCCACGTTGCACCACAGACTGTCCAGGAGTTGGCGGATGCTTTAGTCCAGGTCTGGGAGGAGATCCCTCAGGAGACCATCCGCCACCTCATCAGGAGCATGCCCAGGCGTTGTAGGGAGGTCATACAGCCACGTGGAGGCCACACAAACTACTCATTTTGACTTGTTTTAAGGACATTACATCAAAGTTGGATCAGCCTGTAGTGTGGTTTTCCACTTTAATTTTTTGTGTGACTCCAAATCCAGACCTCCATGGGTTGATAAATTGGATTTCCATTGATTATTTTTGTGTGATTTTGTTGTCAGCACATTCAACTATTTAAAGAAAAAAGTATTTAATAAAAAGTATTTAATTATTTATTTCATTCAGATCTAGGATGTGTTGTTTAAGTGTTCCCTTTATTTTTTTGAGCAGTATATATATATGTGTGTGTGTGTGTGTGTGTGTGTGTGTGTGTGTGTGTGTGTGTGTGTGTGTGTGTGTGTGTGTGTGTGTGTGTGTGTGTGTGTGTGTGTATACAGTGGGCTCCACAATTACTGGCACCTCTGACTGGCAATTCACAAACAATACTTAAAAAAATATAAACAATATAATTATAGAGATAAACTCAAAATACCAACATGTGAAAAATACTGTACTTTATTAATGTTTCAATGGAACCCAACAAAAAAATCTATGTCTTCCAAATCAAGGTTTCACAATTAATGGCACCCTTATTAAATATTATTGTAAATAACATCTACCAAAATTAAACCAGGAATTGAAGTCCACTTATTTAAGATTATCTAAGTGTTAAGGAACTATATTGAGCCATTACATCACTTCCTTTTTAAATAGGATATAAAAATGAGGTAACACATGCAATATCCCTTTGTCATCCAACACCATGAAGAAAAGAAAAGAACTGGCAGTTCAAAAGGGACAGATGGTCGTAGACCTTCATAAATCTGGTAACGGCTACAAGAAGATCTACAAACGATTGAGTATACCACTGAGCACTGTCAGGGCAATTATTAAAACATTCAAAAGATATGGAACAGTTGAAAACCTCACGGATAGAGGACGCAAATGCATTTTCCCCCCCAGGATAGGGAGGAGGATCGTGGGAGAAGCAACAAAACCCCCAGAATCACTGTGAAAGAATTGCAGGCCTTGGTGCCATCTTGGGGACACCAGGTTTAAAAAAGCACCATCAGACGCCACCTCCACAACCACAGGCTCTTTGGAAGGGTTGCCAGAAGAAAGCCCTTAATGACCCCAAGACACAGACGCAAGCGCTTGGAGTTTGCCAAACGTCATTTAAATGATGATTGGAAGAAGGTGCTTTGGTCAGATGAGACCAAAATTTAAGATACAGATACAGCATCGGCATGTTTGGCGCCGAAACAGAGATGCATACAAGGAGAAGCACCTCATACTCACGGTGAAATATGGTGGTTTTGGGGCTGTTTTAATTCCAGAGGTCCAGAGGCACTGGTTAAGATTGATGGCATAATGAATTCCACCAAGTACTAGGTAATTTTGGCTGACAATCTGGTTGCCTCTGCCAGAAGGCTGGGACTTGGCCGTATGTGGACTTTCCAACAAGACAATGACCCAAAACAGACCTCAAGATCCACACAGAAATGGTTCTGTGACAACAAAATCAATTTTCTGCCATGGCCATCTCAGTCGCCGGACCTCAATCCAATAGAAAACCTGTGGGCTGAGTGGAAGAGGGCAGTTGATAAGCGCAAACCCAAGAATGTGAAGGATCTTGAAATGATCTGCATAGAGGAATTGTCCAAAATCCCTCCAAATGTGTTCCTTAACCTTGTCAAACATTACAGGAAAAGACTCCATGCTGTTATCATTGCCAGAGGTGGTGGCACTAAGTACTAAATGAGGAGTGCTAATAATTATGAAACCTTGATTTTGGTTAAATGTATTTTGTATTGAATAATTGTATGATTTTGGTGGGTTCCATTGAAACATTAATAAAGTACAGTATTTCTCACATGTTGGTATTTTGAGTTTATCTCTATAATTATATTGTTTATATTTTTTTTAAGTATTGTTTGTGCATTGCCAGTCAGGGGTGCCAGTAATTTTGGAGTCAACTGTATATATATAGTATATATATATGTACAGTACCAGTCAAAAGGTTTGGACACACCTACTCATTCAAGGGCTTTTCTTTATTTTACTATTTTCTACATTGTAGAATAACAGTGAAGACATCAAAACTATGAAATAACATCTATGGAATCATGTAGTAAACAAAAAAGTGTTAAACAGATCAAAATATATGTTATATTTGAGATTCTTCAAAGTAGCCACCTTTTGCTTTGATGACAGCTTTGCACACTCTTGGCATTCTCTCAACCAGCTTCACATGGAATGCTTTTCCAACAGTCTTGAAGGAGTTCCCACATATGCTGAGCACTTGTTGGCTGCTTTGTTTTCACTCTGCGGAACAACTCATCCCAAACCATCACAATTGGGTTGAGGTTGGGTGATTGTGGAGGCCAGGTCATCTAATGCAGCACTCCATCACTCTCCTTGGTCAATTACCCCTTACACAGCCTGGAGGTGTGATTTGGGTAATTGTCCTGTTGAAAAACAAATGATAGTCCCACTAAGCACAAACCAGATGGGATGGCGTATCGCTGCAGAATGCTGTGGTAGCCTGCTGGTTAAATGTGCCTTCAATTCTAAATAAATCACCAGCAAAGCACCCCCACACCATCAAACCTCCTCCTCCATGCTTCACGGTTGGAACCACACTTGTGGAGATCATCCGTTCACCTACTCTGCATTTCACAAAGACACTGTGGTTGGAACCAAAAATCTCACATCTGGACTCATCAGACCAAAGGGCATATTTCCACTGGTCTAATATCCATTGTTCGTGTTTCTTTGCCCAAGCAAGTCTCTTCTTCTTATTGGTGCCCTTTAGTCAGTCCCTCAAGGATTCCATGATTCTGTGATCGCATAATTCCATTTCAAAATCAACCAATCAGCGCATATGCGAGAGCTCGCAATTTTGACCAATCCCCGCACTTTTAGCGCATAAAAGGGTCCAATCAAAAGCGGGTTCGTAATTTTGACCAATTACTGCACTGTTACCGTTGAAAATGGCCCAATCCACATGTCAACAAAGTTTCCCCCCCCTGGCCTGTCAGCGTATTCACGTGTGAAGATGATGAGTGATTGTTGATGGCTGACAGGCAGTACAATGAACAGAAATCAATCTCATTTGCCAACAAAAATAACAGCTAACGAGCGCGCAAAACAATTTCGAAATGTTTTTTAAACTAGAGAAAGTCGACAATCAACAGTCACTTGGAATCAGCAAAGCATATGAGAATGTCAGAACAGTTCCCACAGCAGTGGCAGACCACCATGACTGAAGTGGTAGAAGGGAAGACTGTGGTAAGCGCTGAAAGAATCAAGGTGAGTGGCGTTTTACTCAAACTTTTACTCCGCTAACCTTGGCTTTAGTTGGGTGGCCGGCACTCTGTTCTCCCCAGTCTGCTCTATGGAGAGCGCTGCTCAAAGCACTGAGTGTAATTTGTCAGCTTTGCCGTTTTAAACTCTCTGTAAAACTTAATACGGATCACGAAAGCACAATCTTTCTGGATTTAAAATTTTTTATAGTACATATCAATCACGTTTTTATCTACCTTACAACCCTTTCAGAAAGAAATCACAATCTCAAGACATATCGATCCTCAAATTGAAAGCGATTGATCAGCTTTGAATCTATTTGTTTATTTTAGAGAGAGAGAGAGTGAGAAGGAGATGCATCTCGTGTTGATAGCAAGCCCCAAGCCTGAAGGAGAGGAGAGGTGTGTGTGAGTGAATGTGTGAGTGGATTATGACAGAGCTGTTTGTTCAGGAAAATAAACAAAATTGAGCACATTATATGTTTATAATTGTTTTTGTATTCTGTATTCTGCTTAAAATCCTCCTAAAACTGAGCACATATTATTTTTTATTGCTGAATATGAAATTAACGTGAAAAAAAACATCGCAAAATGTATAGCAGAATTTCAGAAAAGCTGCCGCAAAATCAAGCAGTTTTGGCCGCAGAAATCACAAAACAAATTTGTGAAATCCTGGAGGGACTGTTTAGTAGTGGTTTCTTTGCAGCAAGTCGACCATGAAGGTCTGATTCACGCAGTCTCCTCTCAACAGTTGATGTTGAGATGTGTCTGTTACTTGAACTCTGTGAAGCATTTATTTGGGCTGCAATTTCTGAGGTTGGTAACTTTAATTAACTTATCCTCTGCAACAGCATGAAGCACGTTGAGGGAATGCCAAGAGTGTGCAAAACTGTCATCAAGGTAAAGGGTGGCTACATTATAGAATCTCAATCATAACATATATTTAGATTTGTTCAACACATTTTTGGTTAGTACATGATTCCATAAGTGTTATTTCATAGTTTTTATGTCGTCACTATTATTCTACAATGTAGAAAATAGTAAAAATAAAGAAAAAGTCCAAACTTTTGACTGGTACTCTATATGTGTGTGTGTGTTTATATATATATATATATGTGCATGACATATGTGTGTGTGTGTGTGTGTGTGTGTGTGTGTGTGTGCATGTGCATATGTGTGTGTATATACAGTCTGTGTGTGTACATACAGTATATGTGTGTATATACTGTTGAAGTCGGAAGTTTACATACACTTAGGTTACTCGTTTTTCATCCACTCCACAAATTTCTTGTTCACAAACTATAGATTTGGCAAGTCGGTTAGGACATCTACTGTGTGTATGACACAAGCAATTTTTCCAACAATTGTTTACAGACATATTATTTCACTTATATTTCACTGTATCACAATTCCAGTGGGTCAGAAGTTTACATACACTAAGTTGACTGTGCCTTTAAACAGCTTGGAAAATTCCAGAAAATGATGTCATGGCTTTGGAAGCTTCTGATAGGCTAATTGACATAATTTGAGTAAATTGGGGGTGTACCTGTGGATGTATTTCAAGGCCTACCTTCAAACTCAATGACTCTTTGCTTGACATCATGGGAAAATCAAAAGAAATCAACCAAGACCTCAGAAACAAAATTGTAGATCTCCACAAGTCTGGTTCATCCTTGGGAGCAATGTCCAGATGCCTGAAGGTACCACGTTCATCTGTACAAACAACAGTACGCAAGTATAAACACCATGGGACCACGCAGTCGTCACACCGCTCAGGAAGGAGACACGTTCTGTCTCCTAGAGATGAACGTACTTTGGTGCAAAAAGTGCAAATCAATCCCAGAACAACAGCAAAGGACCTTGTGAAGATGCTGGAGGAAACAGGTACAAAAGTATCTATATCCACAGTAAAACGAGTCATATATCGACATAACCTGAAAGGCCGCTCAGCAAGGAAGAAGACACTGCTCCAAAACCACCATAAAAAGCCAGACTACGGTTTGCAACTGCACATGGGGACATCATGAGGAGGAGGATTATGTGGATATATTGAAGCAACATCTCAAGATGTTAAAGCTTGGATCTTCCAAATGGACAATGACCCCAAGCATACTTCCAAAGTTGTGGCAAAATGCCTTAAGGACAACAAAGTCAAGGTATTGGAGTGGCCATCACAAAGCCCTGACCTCAATCATATAGAGAATTTGTGGGCAGAACTGAAAAAGCGTGTGCGAGCAAGGAGACCTACAAATCTGACTCAGTTACACCAGCTCTGTCAGGAGGAATGGGCCAAAATTCACCCAACTTATTGTGGGAAGCTTGTGGAAGGCTACCCGAAACGTTTAACCGAAGTTAAACAATTTTAAAGCAATGCTACGAAATATTAATTGAGTGTATGTAAACTTCTGACCCACTGGGAATGTGATGAAAGAAATAAAAGCTGAAATAAATAATTCTCTCTACTATTATTCTGACATTTCACATTCTAAAAATAAAGTGGTGATCCTAACTGGTGGTGATCCTAACTGGTGGAGCGCATGCCAAGACGCATGAAAGCTGTGATTGGAATAACCCTGATTTTCACCAAATATTGATTTCTGAACTCTTCCTAAGTTAAAACATTAGTATTGTGTTGTTTAAAAATGAATATGAACTTATTTTTTAGCATTATTCGAGGTCTGACAACACTGCATCTTTTTTGTTATTTTGACCAGTTGTCATCTTCTGCAAATAAATGCTCTAAATGACAATATTTTTGTATGGAATTTGGGAGAAATGTTGTCAGTAGTTTATAGAATAAAACAAAAATGTTAATTTTCCCCAAACACATACCTATAAATAGGAAAACCAGAGAAACTGATCATTTTGCTGTATATATATATATGTGCATGTGTATATATACAGTGTATCTGTGTATATACAGTACGTGTGTGTGTGTTTGTATATACAGTATATATATGTGTGTGTGTTTCTGTCCCTCTCACCCTCTCCAGATTGTGGTGTAGTTCCATAGCTCTGAGTAGGTGATCTTTCCTTGCTCTCAGGGTGGAACTAAGTTCCTTGCTCACGGCTCGGAGCTCGCTGCATTTGGGCTGGATGGAGTCCTCAGCATAGTGAGAGCTCTGGATCAACTCGTCACCCTCACGGGCCAGAGCCTGTGCTTCGTCCAATACCTCCTACAGAGAGAGAGAGAGAGAGAGAGAGAGAGAGAGAACGAGAGAGAGAGAGAGAGAGAGAGAGAGAGAGAGAGAGAGACAAAGAGAGACAAAGAGAGACAAAGAGAGAGAGAGAGAGACAAAGAGAGAGAGAGAGAGAGAGACAAAGAGAGAGAGAGAGAGAGAGAGAGAGACAAAGAGAGACAGAGGGAGAGAGGGAGAGCAAGACAGACAGAGGGAGAGAGGGAGGGAGGGAGAGCGAGACAGAGAGAGCTTCAGAGCCACCCAGACGAGGCCTCCCATCCCCCTGCCCCCCACCGCAGACCCACACTTGGAGGAGCCACAGCCCAGCAGGCAGAGCTACACACAGGCTGTGAAAGGAGCAACTGGCCCAGCCCCCACCAACCAACTGAATGACATTAAACACATGCTGAGTCTACTATGCTCACATGTGATAGGTCGAGGGTCATGGTAAGATGAGCACAAGAACTCCACCATCCTCACACTACATCCACCCAAGTGGCATGACACAAATGTTATCTTCAACAAATCACATTTGCATAATAAGAGTTTTTACTTTAATTGAAAAATCCTATTTTAATAATTATTTTGGGATTGTGAGTGTTTGTCTCATTTTGAAGGTATAGAAAAAAAAAGTTATGAAATCTTTTTACATTGCATGTTGGAATTTACAAGGATTGAAGTCCTCTGCTTTTGGGCTAAAGAGCAGAAACCCAGACTTCCTGAAAGAAATTGCTGATGTTGATATTGTAGTACTACAGGAAACATGGTGCAGAGGTGATGTTTCCACTGGCTGTCCACTAGGTTATAGGGAGATCATCCTACCATCCACTACATTAAAAGGAATCACACAGGGCAGAGACTCAGGGAGAATGTTAATATGGTATAAATCTGAACTAATTAATTCAATCGAATTGATTAAAACAGGATAATTCTTTATCTGGTTAAAAATCCACAAGGAGGCTGTCTTGACAGATAAAAATGTCTTCCCCTGTGCCACATACATTCCCCCCTCAGAGTCACCCTACTTCAATGAAGAGAGTTTCTCCATTCTAGAGGGGGAAATTAGTCACTTTCAGGCTCAAGGAAAAGTACTGGTCTGTGGAGACCTGAATGGTTGAACAGCAGAAGAACCAGACACTATTAACAGTCATGGGGATAAACACCTACCAGGAAGCAACAACCTTTCCCCCCCCACATACCCCCACAGAAACAACTATGACAAAGTAAAAAAAAAATGGAGTACAGCTCATGAAGCTCTGTCGAACACTGGGTCTGTACATAGTCAATGGTAGGCTGAGAGGGGACTCTTTTGGTAGGTACACCTAC
This sequence comes from Salmo salar, assembly GCF_965601325.2. Classification (NCBI taxonomy): domain Eukaryota; kingdom Metazoa; phylum Chordata; class Actinopteri; order Salmoniformes; family Salmonidae; genus Salmo; species Salmo salar. Next base: position 39,652,638 of record NC_138315.1, read on the forward strand.
AGTTCATCCCTTGGCAGCAGCACTGTAGACTACTTCCTCACCGACCTAAACCCAGAGTCTCTCAGAGCCTTCACAGTCAGCCCACTAACACCTCTCTCAGACCACAGTAAAATCACAGTGTATCTGAGAAGAGCGGAACCCAACCATGAAGCATCACGGCCCAATAAATGACATGGTACTAAACAGGCCTGTAGATGGAGTGCAAACAGTACAGACATCTACCAAAAATCAATTAGTAGCCAAAAAATACAATCTCTCCTGGACAACTTTTTAGCCTTAACATTCTCCTACAGCAATGAAGGTGTAAATTTTGGCCGTTTGGAACATAAACTTTATATTTGACAAATTAGCCTCCTTGGCTAATTGAAAGAAGCATAAGATCAAACCAGAAATAACAGAAAATGAAAAATGGTTTGATAATGATTGCAAAAATCTAAGAAAGTCATTGAGAAATATATCTAATCAAAAACACAGAACCAGACAACATGAATATAAGCCTTCAATAGGGGGAAACACTGAAGCAATACAAACACACCCTAAGAACAAAAAAGGAACAGCACATTAGAAATCAGCTGGATGGAATTGAGGAATCCATAGAATCAAACCACTTCTGGGAGAATTGGAATAAATGAAACAAACCTCATCAGGAGGAATTGGCTATGCAAAATGGGGATATGTGGAGAAATCGCTTTGCAAACCTCTACAGCAATATAGCAAAGAGCCCAGAACAAAAAGATATTCAAGAAAAATTACAAATCCTTGAATCAGCAGTCAAAGACTATCAGAATCCTGTGGATACCCCAATTACAGAAGAAGAATTTTTGAAAAACTACGCACTCTCCAACCCAAAAAGGCCTGTGGCGCTGATGGTATTTTAAATGAAATGATCAAATATCTTCAACATTATCCTCACTGCAGGTATTTTCCCCGATATTTGGAACCAGGGATTGATCACACCAATCTATAAAAATGGAGACAAATTTCACCCAAATAATTACAGAGGAATTTGCATTAACAGCAACTTGGGGAAAATTCTCTGCAGTATTCTAAATATCAGACTACATAATTTCCTTGATGAACACAACGTCCTGAGCAGAAGCCAGATTGGATTTCTAAAAAATTATCGTACAACAGACCACATTTACACCCTCCACACTCTAATTGACAAACAAGTAAACCAAAACAAAGGCAAAATCTACTCGTGTTTTGTAGATTTCAAGAAAGCATTTGACTCAATTTGGCACGAAGGTCTTTTTAATAAACTAATAGAAAGTGGTATTGGAGGGAAAACATATGATGTTATTAAATAAATGTACACTAAAAACAAATGTGCGGTTAAAATTGGCAACAAGAAAACAGACTTCTTCTCTCAGGGACGGGGAGTGAAACAGGGCTGCCCATTAAGTCCAACACCATTTAACATCTACATGAATGAACTGGCAAAAACATTAGAAGAATGGGAAGCACCTGGTATCACCCTACACAACACTGAAATCAAGTGTCTGCTGTACGCAGATGACCTGGTGCTGCTGTCTCCCACTAAAGAGGGTCTGCTGTAGACAGATGACCTGGTGCTGCTGTCTCCCACTAAAGAGGGTCTGCTGTAGACAGATGACCTGGTGCTGCTGTCTCCCACTAAAGAGGGGTTACAGCAGCACCTAGATCGTCTTCACAGGTTCTGTCAGACCTGGGCTCTGACCATTAAACTAAAAAAAACAAATATAATGATATTCCAAAAAAGGTCCGGAAATCAGGATGACAAATATAAATTCTTAAAGGTTCTATTAGAACACACCAAAAACTACACATATCTAGGACTAAATATCAGCAACACAGGTAGCTTTCACATGGCTGTGAATGAGCTGAGAGACAGAGCAAGAAGAGCATTCTATGCCATTAAAAGGAACATTAAAATCGAAATTCCAATTAGAATCTGGCTCAAAATTTTCCAATCGGTTATAGAACCAATTGCTCTGTATGGCAGTGAAGTATGGGGTCCACTCTCTAATAATGAATTCACCAAATGGGACAAACATCCAATTGAAATACTGCATGCAGAGTTTTGCAAGACTGTATTGCAAGTGCAAAGAAAAACTCTAAATAATGCATGTAGAGCAGAATTGGGCCAATACCCCCTCCTCATTCGAATAGAAAAAAGAGCCATCAAATTTTACAACCATCTAAAAACAAGTGACCCCAAAACAGTCCATCACACAGCTCTACAATGTCAAGAGATGAAACCAGAGAAGAGTCCCCTCAGCCAGCTGGTTCTGAGGCTCAGTTTACAAACCCAAACCAACCCCATAGAGCCCCAGGACAACACTCAGAAAATCGGGCCCAACCAAATCATCACAAAACAAAAAGAAAAATATATCACCTATTGGAAAGACACCAAAAAAATCTAAGTAAACTTCAATGCTATTTGGCTCTAAACAGACAGTACATGGTGGTAGACTATCTGACCACTGTGACTGATCAAAAACTAAGGAAAACACTGACTAGGTACAGACTCAGAGAGGACAGTCTGGCTATATAGACCGGTCATCACAGACAAACCTGGCTGCCCAGAGAGGACAGGCTGTGCTCATTCTGCTCCAGGGGAGAGGTAGAGACAGAGCTGCATTTCCTATTACACTGTGACAAATACTCAGACCTAAGAGAATATTTCTTTCCCAAAATTATAATTCAATACAAAGAATTTGAAACTATTAAAGATGAAGAAAAAATCAAATATTTATTGGGTGAAAAGCCAAAATGTGCAGTTTTGGCAGCCAAATATGTATCCTCCTGCCACAACCTGAGGGACAGCCAGTGAAAAGTGCAATGTAATATCGATAATATTTCCCATCTTATTTTGTTTTGTCTTTCATACCAGGTCATGTGTCTTCTCAGTCATGTTGACACTGGTCTACTACCATTGCTTTAATGTAATGTTGTTCTGATTAATATTGTTGTTCTAGTTGTTGTTAATGGTAATCCCATGTCCACTACTACTATTATTATTGCTGTTGGTCCCACCATTTATTTATATATAGAACACACTAGATAATGAATGTAAAACAATTAGAAAACACCTAAGACAAATGTCAAATGAAAAACATAAGCAGCAAAACAACCCAGAGCTACGATATGAATATTTTGAAACTCTGAAACAGTATAAACAAACACTGAAACGCAAGAAATTGAATTATACCAACAAGACACTTGATGAAATTGAAAACGCAATTGACCAAAATCAGTTCTGGGACATGTGGAACAATTTAAGCACAAAGCCACAAGAATTAGCCATACAAGATGTAGGAATTTGGAAAAAGTATTTTGATAATCTATACAAAAACATCCCACAAAAAGACTTACAACAGAACCAATTAGAAATTAAAGAAAAATTGAACATCCTTGAATCAGTCATTAAAAACAACCAAAATCCATTAGATTACCCAATAACCCAACAAGAACTAAATGAAAAGCTCAAATCTATTAAATCAAAGAAGGCTTGTGGTCTAGACAACATCAGAAATGAAATGCTGAAAAACAGCACACCTGAGTTGCAAAATGCTGTGCTTAAATTGTTCAACATGGTTTTAACTTCTGGCTGCTTCCCTGATGTCTGGAACCAGGGGCTCATCTCCCCTATCCACAAAAGTGGAGACAAATCAGACCCCAATAATTACAGGGGAATTTGCGTAAACAGTAACTTGGGAAAGGTTTTCTGTAGCATTTTGAATTCAAGAATTCAAACCTTTCTTCAAGAAAAAAATGTAATAAGTAAATGTCAAATTGGCTTTCTCCCTAACCATCGCACTACTGACCATATATACACCTTACACACACTAATTAATAAACACGTCCACCAAAAAAAAGAGGGCAAAATCTTTGCTTGCTTTATTGACTTTAAAAAAGCATTTGATTCTATTTGGCATGAAGGGCTATTCTACAGAATTCTCCAAAGTGGGCTTGGTGGTAAGGTGCATGACTTAATAAAATGTATGTACACAGAAAATAAATGTGCAATAAAAATCAAAAACCAAAGAACAGAATTATTTTCACAATGTCGAGGTGTGAGACAAGGCTGCAGTTTGAGTCCAAACCTTTTCAACATTTATATCAATGAATTAGCAGACATGTTGGACCATTCTCCAGCCCCAGGACTCACACTATTTGACACAGAGGTGAAATACCTGCTATATGCTGATGACTTGGTACTTCTATCACCAACCAAAGAAGGTCTTCAACAGAACATTAATATTCTAGAGCAATATTGCCATAATTGGGCCCTGGCAGTACATTTCCACAAAACAAAAATCATGATTTTCCAAACGAAAACCAGATGTCAGAAACACAAATATAAATTCAGCCTGAACAACACCATCATTGAACACACAAAAAATTACACCTACCTTGGTCTGACCATATCTGCATCGGGACACTTTAATATGGCAGTGAATACACTCAAAGAAAAAGCCCACAGAGCATTGTATGCAATAAAAATTAAATTATTCAAAATCAACATCCCAATTAGAATTTGGACCAAAATATTTGACTGTGTAATCCTACCAATAGCTCTTTACGGAAGTGAGGTTTGGGGGCCACTCAATAAACTGGACTTTAAAATGTGGGACAAACATCCAATTGAAGCCCTACATGCAGAATTCTGTCGGAAAATCCTACAAGTCCAGAGAAATACACCAACTAATGCATATAGGGCAGAATTGGGCCGCTTTCCAGTAATAATGAAAATACAGAAAAGATCATTCAAATTTTGGCTACATCTAAATTCAAGTCCAAATTCAAGTCTGCAATTTAAAGCACTCCAAACCCAAGAGCTGAGCCCAGAAACGAGCCCTCTCAGTCAGCTGGTGTTGGACCTCACCAACCAAGCTGACACCAGCACTGCTTCAAAAGAAAGAATTCAAATAAACAAAATCATGAACCAATCAAAGGACTCATATTTACAACATTGGAAAAACAAAACAAAATCCCAAAGCCGACTAAATTGCTATCTGACCCTAAACAGAGAATATGAATTGGCTGATTATCTCTACTCTGTCAGAGATACGAAGCAGAGACAGATCCTTACCAAGTACAGGCTGAGTGACCACCGATTGGCAATAGAAACCGGCAGACATAAAAAGACATGGCTACCCAAAGAGGAGCGTGTATGTGGTCACTGCACGACAGGGGAGGTAGAGACAGAGATGCACTTTCTCCTTTACTGTGATAAATATTCCTCACAAAGAGATTCCTTATTCACAGAAATGACTACATTTATTCCAAATTTGAACTTATTAAACCCAGAGGAAAAACTAAAAATACTCATGGGCGAAGGAGCAATGTCTCCTCTTGCAGCCAAATATGTATTTGCCTCCCATAGCCTGAGGGACACTGAATAATAACATCTGCATAGTAAGCAGTAACTTACTTATTATTACTATTATTGTTATTACTGTTATTGTTATTTCTATTATTATTGTTGTTTATCATTCCAAATAGTAGTGGTATGGGTAGTAATGGTAATGATAACAGTTTAGTGATGGTGGTGGTAGTAGTAGTAGTGGTAATGATGATAGTAGTTGTAGTACTGATGTAATGGTGAAGATGACCGTTATTTAGTTATAAGATAGTTATAGATTCATTTTCCATATTTAGATTTTTATATTTATTACATTCTACTATTTTACTATTATTTTACTACTATTTTATTGTTATTATTTTTAATTTTGTATTATTATTTACTGCCATTTTATATTATTATTTGTGTGGCTCAGTTGGTAGAGCATGGTGTTTGCAACGCCAGGGTTGTGGGTTCGATTCCCACGGGGGACCAGTACGGAAAACAATGTATGAAATGTATGCATTCACAACTGTAAGTCGCTCTGGATAAGAGCATCTGCTAAATGACTAAAATGTAATGTAAAATGTTATTGTTTATAATTGTATTACAATGTATATTGTATACATTGTTGCTTTGGCAATATTAACACAATGTTTTTCATGCCAATAAAGCAGCTTGAATTTGAATTTGAATTTGAGAGAGAGAAATAACAGGGAGATGATATGTGCTGTAGATAAGATGTGTATCAGTGTGTGTGTTTACTTACTAAGACTCTCTCCTCGTGGCTGTTCAGCTCGCGGAAGATGTGATCAGCATGGGCAGGGTTTATTCCCACCTCTGAGAAAGCTGTCAATCTCTCTGCCACCTGGTCCAGCAGACATCTCATCTGGAAGAGCAGCACAACAGAACACACACAGAGGCAATGACATTTAGTAGGACATACAGAAAGATCCAGATATACATGCATCAGCACAGGTGGCTGTGTCACTGTCCCATAGATGTACCAAGATCAGCTGTGTCACTATGCTGCTCTGTGGTGTATTGCTTTCAGATACTGTAGCTAGTCTATGTTACCCAAGGTCTACAGACATCAGGTGTGTGCGTGAGGTGTGTGTGTGTGTTGTGTGTGTGTGTGTTGAACTTCTTTGAGGAAAAGATCATGATCATTAGAAAGCAAATTACGGACTCCTCTTTAAATCTGGGTATTCCTCCAAAGCTCCATTGTCCTGAGTCTACACAACTCTGCCAGGACCTAGGATCAAGGGAGATACTAAAGTGTTTAAGTACTATATCTCTTGACACAATGATGAAAATAATCATGGCCTCCAAACCCTCAAGCTGCATACTGGACCCTATTCCAACTAAACTACTGAAAGAGCTGCTTCCTGTGCTTGGCCCTCCTATGTTGAACATAATAAACGGCTCTCTATCCACCGGATGTGTACCAAGCTCACTAAAAGTGGCAGTAATAAAGCCTCTCTTGAAAAAGCCGAATCTTGATCCAGAAATTATAAAAAACTATCGGCCTATATCGAATCTTCCATTCCTCTCAAAAATTTTAGAAAAAGCTGTTGCACAGCAACTCACTGCCTTCCTGAAGACAAACAATGTATACGAAACGCTTCAGTCTGGTTTTAGACCCCATCATAGCACTGAGACTGCACTTGTGAAGGTGGTAAATGACCTTTTAATGATGTCAGACCGAAGCTCTGCATCTGTCCTCGTGCTCCTAGATCTTAGTGCCGCTTTTGATACCATCGATCACCACATTCTTTTGGAGAGATTGGAAACCCAAATTGGTCTACATGGACAAGTTCTGGCCTGGTTTAGATCTTATCTGTCGGAAAGATATCAGTTTGTCTCTGTGAATGGTTTGTCCTCTGACAAATCAATTGTAAATTTCGGTGTTCCTCAAGGTTCCGTTTTAGGACCACTATTGTTTTCACTATATATTTTACCTCTTGGGGATGTCATTCGAAAGCATAATGTTAAATTTCACTGCTATGCGGACGACACACAGCTGTACATTTCAATGAAACATGGTGAAGCCCCAAAATTGCCCTCGCTAGAAGCCTGTGTTTCAGACATAAAGAAGTGGATGGCTGCAAACTTTCTACTTTTAAACTCGGACTAAACAGAGATGCTTGTTCTAGGTCCCAAGAAACAAAGAGATCTTCTGTTGAATCTGACAATTAATCTGGATGGTTGTACAGTCGTCTCAAATAAAACTGTGAAGGACCTCTGCGTTACTCTGGACCCTGATCTCTCTTTTGAAGAACATATCAAGACTGTTTCAAGGACAGCTTTTTTCCATCTACGTAACATTGCAAAAATCAGAAACTGTCCAAAAATGATGCAGAAAAATGTATCCATGCTTTTGTTACTTCTAGGCTGGACTACTGCAATGCTCTACTTTCCGGCTACCCGGATAAAGCACTAAATAAACTTCAGTTAGTGCTAAATACGGCTGCTAGAATCCTGACTAGAACCAAAAAATTTGATCATATTACTCCAGTGCTAGCCTCCCTGCACTGGCTTCCTGTTAAGGCAAGGGCTGATTTCAAGGTTTTACTGCTAACCTACAAAGCATTACATGGGCTTGCTCCTACCTATCTTTCCGATTTGGTCCTGCCGTACATACCTACACGTACGCTACGGTCTCAAGACGCAGGCCTCCTAATTGTCCCTAGAATTTCTAAGCAAACGGCTGGAGGTAGGGCTTTCTCCTATAGAGCTCCATTTTTATGGAATGGTCTGCCTACCCATGTGAGAGACGCAGACTCAGTCTCAACCTTTAAGTCTTTACTGAAGACTTATCTCTTCAGTAGGTCCTATGATTAAGTATAGTCTGGCCCAGGAGTGTGAAGGTGAACGGAAAGGCTGGAGCAACGAACCGCCCTTGCTGTCTCTGCCTTGCCGGTTCCCCTCTCTCCACTGGGATTCTGTGCCTCTAACCCTATTACAGGGGCTGAGTCACTTGCGTACTGGTGTTCTTCCATGCCGTCCATGGGAGGGGTGCGTCACCTGAGTGGGCTGAGTCACTGACGTGGTCTTCCTGTCTGGGTTGCCCCCCCCCCCCCTTGGGTTGTGCCGTGGCGGAGATCTTTGTGGGCTATACTCGGCCTTGTCTTAGGACGGTAAGTTGGTGGTTGGAGACATCCCTCTAGTGGTGCTTTGGCAAAGTGGGTGGGGTTATATCCTGCCTGTTTGGCCCTGTCCGGGGGTTTCATCGGATGGGGCCACAGTGTCTCCTGACCCCTCCTGTCTCAGCCTCCAGTATTTATGCTGCAGTAGTTTATGTATCGGGGGGCTAGGGTCAGTCTGTTTCATCTGGAGTATTTCTCTTGTCTTATCCGGTGTCCTGTGTGAATTTAAATATGCTCTCTCTAATTCTCTCTCTCTTTCTCTCTTTCTTTCTTTCTCTCGGAGGACCTGAGCCCTAGGACCATGCCTCAGGACTACCTGCCATGATGACTCCTTGCTGTCCCCAGTCCACCTGGCCGTGCTGCTGCTCCAGTTTCAACTGTTCTGCCTATGGAACCCTGACCTGTTCACCGGACGTGCTTGTTGCACCCTCGACAACTACTATGATTATTATTATTTGACCATGCTGGTCATTTATGAACATTTTAACATCTTGACCATGTTCTGTTATAATATCCACCCAGCACAGCCAGAAGAGGACTGGCCACCCCTCATAGCCTGGTTCCTCTCTAAGTTTCTTCCTAGGTTTTTGGCCTTTCTAGGGAGTTTTTCCTAGGGAGTTTTTCCTAGCCACCGTGCTTCTTTCACATGCATTGCTTGCTGTTTGGGGTTTTAGGCTGGGTTTCTGTACAGCACTTTGAGATATCAGCTGATGTACGAAGGGCTATATAAATACATTTGATTTGATTTGATTTGTCCCTCTCACCTCTCTGAAGTTGTGTTCAAAGTGGCGGAGCTGCAGACATTGCTCCAGCTTGGCCTGGTGTGTCCCCCAGAACTCATCACACGCCCGCTCTGACTCATCCAACTGGGACAACAGTCTGATAGAGGAGAGGAGAGAGAGATGGAGGAAGAGGGGAGAAGATGGATAGAGGATAGGGATAGGGAGGAAAGAGAGAGAGATGGGGAGGAAAGGATGGGGAGGGTTAAAGAGAGAGAGAGACAGAGATGGGGGGAGGCGAGAGAGCCAGACAGGGCCAGAGAAAGAGAGAAGAGGAGAAATAAGACATTTGGACAATCTCTGCTGTCTCTGTGTGCGTTCTGTCCCTCTGTGTGCGTTCTGTCCCTCTGTGTGCGTTCTGTCCCTCTGTGTGCGTTCTGTCCCTCTGTGAGCGTTCTGTCCCTCTGTGTGCGTTCTGTCCCTCTGTGTGCGTTCTGTCCCTCTGTGTGCATTCTGTCCCTCTGTGTGCGTTCTGTCCCTCTGTGTGCGTTCTGTTCACTCTACTGAGTTGAATGTGAAAGGTGCCAGACTGTGTTGTCTTCGCTGTCAACAGAGTTTCCCAAAATACTACATCTGACCCGAGAGCAGCCAGCACTGCCAGTCTTTATCATGGTGATGAGCATATGCTGCTGTGTGTTCTAAACTCTTGCATTGGTCTGGAGTGTTCTAGATTTCCTGTGTATAGTATATCTGACCCTACTGTGACCCTTGGTTCCCAGTGTGTGTTCTAACCCCAGTGTTCTAGGTTCCCAGTGGGTTCAATCCAAGTGTTCTAGGTTCTCAGTGTGTGTTCTAACCCCAGTGTTCTAGGTTCCCAGTGTGTGTTCTAACCCCAGTGTTCTAGGTTCCCAGTGTGTGTTCTAACCCCAGTGTTCTAGGTTCCCAGTGTGTGTTCTAACCCCAGTGTTCTAGGTTTCCAGTGTGTGTTCTAACCCCAGTGTTCTAGCTTCCCAGTGTGTGTTCTAACCCCAGTGTTCTAGGTTCCCAGTGTGTGTTCTAACCCCAGTGTTCTAGGTTCCCAGTGTGTGTTCTAACCCCAGTGTTCTAGGTCCCCAGTAGGTTCAATCCCAGTGTTCTAGGTTCTCAGTGTGTGTTCTAACCCCAGTGTTCTAGCTTCTCTGTGGGTTCTAACCCCAGTGTTCTAGGTTCCCATTGTGTGTTCTAACCCTAGTGTTCTAGGTTTCCAGTGCGTGTTCCAACCTCAGTGTTCTAGGTTCCCAGTGTGTGTTCTAACCCCAGTGTTCTAGGTTCCCAGTGGGTTCAACCCCAGTGTTCTAGGTTCTCAGTGTGTGTTCTATCCCCAGTGTTCTAGCTTCTCAGTGGGTTCTAACCCCAGTGTTCTAGGTTCCCATTGTGTGTTCTAACCCCAGTGTTCTAGGTTTCCAGTGTGTGTTCCAATCCCAGTGTTCTAGGTTCTCAGTGTGTGTTCTAACCCCAGTGTTCTAGCTTCTCTGTGTGTTCCAACCCCAGTGTTCTAGGTTCCCAGTGTGTGTTCTAACCCCAGTGTTCTAGGTTCCCAGTGGTTTCAACCCCAGTGTTCTAGGTTCCCAGTGTGTGTTCTAACCCCAGTGTTCTAGGTTCCCAGTGGGTTCAACCCCAGTGTTCTAGGTTCTCAGTGTGTGTTCTATCCCCAGTGTTCTAGCTTCTCTGTGTGTTCAACCCCAATGTTCTAGGTTCTCAGTGTGTTCTAAACTCTTGCATTGGTCTGGAGTGTTCTACATTTCCTGTGTATAGTATATCTGACCCTACTGTGACCCTTGGTTCCCAGTGTGTGTTCTAACCCCAGTGTTCTAGGTTCCCAGTGGGTTCAATCCGAGTGTTCTAGGTTCTCAGTGTGTGTTCTAACCCCAGTGTTCTAGGTTCCCAGTGTGTGTTCTAACCCCAGTGTTCTAGGTTCCCAGTGTGTGTTCTAACCCCAGTGTTCTAGGTTCCCAGTGTGTGTTCTAACCCCAGTGTTCTAGCTTCCCAGTGTGTGTTCTAACCCCAGTGTTCTAGCTTCTCTGTGTGTTCAACCCCAATGTTCTAGGTTCTCAGTGCGTTTTCTAACCCCAGTGTTCTAGGTTGTCTGTGTGTTCAACCCCTGTGTTCTAGCTCCTCTGTGTGTTCAACCCCAGTGTTCTAGGTTCTCAGTGTGTGTTATAACCAGTGTTCTAGCTCCTCTGTGTATTCAACCCCAGTGTTCTAGGTTCTCAGTGTGTGTTATTTTGTAATTTTTAATTTCACCTTTATTTAACCAGGTAGGCTAGTTGAGAACAAGTTCTCATTTGCAACTGCGACCTGGCCAAGATAAAGCATAGCAATTCGACACATACAACAACACAGAGTTACACATGGAATAAACAAAACATACAGTCAATAATACAGTAGAACAAAAGAAAACAAAATGTCTACATACAGTGAGTGCAAATGAGGTAAGATAAAGTAGTTAAGGCAATAAATAGGCCATGGTGGCGAAGTAATTACAATATAGCAATTAAACACTGGAATGGTAGATGTGCAGAAGATGAATGTGCAAGTAGCAATACTGGGGTGCAAAGGAGCAAGATAAATAAATAAATACAGTATGGGGATGAGGTAGGTAGATAGATGGGCTGTTTACAGATGGGCTATGTACAGGTGCAGTGATCTGTGAGCTGCTCTGACAGCTGGTGCTTAAAGCTAGTGAGGTAGATATGAGTCGCCGGCTTCAGAGATTTCTGCAGTTCGTTCCAGTCATTGGCAGCAGAGAACTGGAAGGAAAGACGACCAAAGGAGGAATTGGCTTTGGGGGTGACCAGTGAGATATACCTGCTGGAGCGCGTGCTACGAGTGGGTGCTGCTATGGTGACCAGTGAGCTGAGATAAGGCGGGGCTTTACCTAGCAGAGACTTGTAGATAACCTGTAGCCAGTGGGTTTGGCGACGAGTATGAAGCGAGGGCCAACCAACGAGAGCATACAGGTTGCAGTGGTGGGTAGGGTATGGGGCTTTGGTGACAAAACGGATGGCACTGTGATAGACTGCATCCAATTTGTTGAGTAGAGTGTTGGAGGCTGTTTTATAGATGACATCAAGGTAGTCGAGGATCGGTAGGATGGTCAGTTTTACAAGGGTATGTTTGGCAGCATGAGTGAAGGATGCTTTGTTGCGATATAGGAAGCCGATTCTAGATTTAATTTTGGATTGGAGATGCTTAATGTGAGTCTGGAAGGAGAGTTTACAGTCTAACCAGACACCTAGGTATTTGTAGTTGTCCACGTATTCTAAGTCAGAGCCGTCCAGAGTAGTGATGCTGGACGGGCGAGCAGGTGTAGGCAGTGATCGATTGAATAGCATGCATTTAGTTTTACTTGCGTTTAAGAGCAGTTGGAGGCCACGGAAGGAGAGTTGTATGGCACTGAAGCTCGTCTGAAGATTTGTTAACACAGTGTCCAAAGAGGGGCCAGAAGTATACAGAATGGTGTCGTCTGCGTAGAGGTGGATCAGAGAATCACCAGCAGCAAGAGCGACATCACTGATGTATACAGAGAAGAGAGTCGGCCCGAGAATTGAACCCTGTGGCACCCCCATAGAGACTGCCAGAGGTCCGGACAACAGGCCCTCCGATTTGACACACTGAACTCTATCAGAGAAGTAGTTGGTAAACCAGGCGAGGCAATCATTTGAATAACCAAGGCTGTCGAGTCTGCCAATAAGGATGTGGTTATTGACAGAGTCGAAAGCCTTGGCCAGGTCGATGAATACGGCTGCACAGTAATGTCTCTTATCGATGGCGGTTATGATGTTGTTTAGGACCTTGAGAGTGGCTGAGGTGCACACATGACCAGCTCGGGAAACCAGATTGCATAGCGGAGAAGGTGTGGTGGGATTCGAAATGGTCGGTAATCTGTTTGTTAACTTGGCTTTCGAAGACCTTAGAAAGACAGGGGAGGATAGATTTAGGTCTGTAGCAGTTTGGGTCTAGAGTGTCACCGCCTTTGAAGAGGGGGATGACCGCGGCAGCTTTCCAATCTTTGGGAATCTCAGACGATACGAAAGAGAGGTTGAACAGGCTAGTAATAGGGGTTGCAACAATTTCGGCAAATCATTTTAGAAAGAGAGGGTCCAGATTGTTTAGCCCGGCTGATTTGTAGGGGTCCAGATTTTGCAGCTCTTTCAGAACATCAGCTATCTGGATTTGGGTGAAGGATAAATGGTGGGAGCTTTGGCGGGTTGCTGTGGAGGGTGCCGGGCAGTTGACCGCGGTAGTGGTAGCCAGGTGGAAAGCATTGCCAGCCGTAGAGAAATGCTTATTGAAATTCTCAATTATTGTGGATTTATCGGTGGTGACAGTGTTTCCTAGCCTCAGAGCAGTGGACAGCTGGGAGGTGGTGCTCTTATTCTCCATGGACTTTACAGTGCCCAGAACTTTTTTGAGTTAGTACTACAGGAAGCAAATTTCTGTTTGAAAAAGCTAGCCTTAGCTTTCCTAACTGCCTGTGTATATTTGTTCCTAACTTCCCTGAAAAGTTGCATATCACGGGGGCTATCCGATGCTAATGCAGAACGCCACAGAATGTTTTTGTGCTGGTCAAGGGCAGACTGATCTGGAGTGAACCAAGGACTATACTTCCTAGTTCAAACTTTTTTGAATGGGGCATGCTTATTTAAGATGGTGAGGAAGGCACTTTTAAAGAACAACCAGGCATCCTCTACTGACAGGATGAGGTCAATGTCATTCCAGGATACCCTGGCCAGGTCGATTAGAAAGGCCTGCTTGCAGAAGTGTTTTAGGGAGCGTTTGACAGTGATGAGGGGTGGTCGTTTGGTCGCAGACCCATTACGGATGCAGGCAATGAGGCAGTGATCACTGAGATCTTGATTGAAAACAGTAGAGGTGTATTTGGAGGGCAAGTTAGTTAGGATGATATCTATGAGGGTGCCCGTGTTTACGGATTTGAGGTTGTACCTGGTAGGTTCATTGATAATTTGTGTGAGATTGAGGGCATCTAGCTTAGATTGCAGGATGGCCGGGGTGTTAAGCATGTCCCCGTTTAGGTCACCTAGTTGCACGAGCTCAGAAGATAGATGTGGGGCAATCAATTCACATATGGTATCGAGGGCACAGCTGGGGGCAGAGGGAGGTCTATAGCAAGCGGCAACAGTGAGAGACTTGTTTCGGGAAAGGTGAATTTTTAGAAGTAGAAGCTCGAATTGTTTGGGTACAGACTTGGATAGTAATACAGAACTCTGCAGGCTATCTCTGCAGTATATTGCAACACCGCCCCCTTTGGCAGTTCTATCTTGGCGGAAAATGTTATAGTTAGCGATGGAGATTTCAGGGTTTTTGGTGGTTTTCCTAAGCCAGGATTCAGACATGGCTAAGACATCTGGGTTGGCAGAGTGTGCTAAAGCAGTGAGTAAAACAAACTTAGGGAGGAGGCTTCTAATGTTAACATGCATGAAACCAAGGCTTTTACAGTTATAACCCCAGTGTTCTAGGTTCTCTGTGTGTTTTAACCCCAGTGTTCTAGGTTCTCTGTGTGTTTTAACCCCAGTGTTATAGGTTCTCTGTGTGTTTTAACCCCAGTGTTATAGGTTTTAACTGTGTGTTCTAAGCCCAACCCCAGTGTTCTGGGTTCCCAGTGTGTGTTCTAACCTCTGTACGGTGGCCAGGTTCTCCAGTTCGTCCTGGTTCATGTTGTGATCGGGATCTCTGACCACTGGCTCATTAATACTCTCCAACAGTCTGCTGCCCTGTCCTAGAGCCACCTGTAGATCCTCCTGGAGGTAAACCCACATCCCAGTAGTCAGATACACACACTACCAGTTCAGTAGTGTGGGATAAGGAACACTATACAACAACTCATTTAGATTCAACACAGGTGGATTGTCATTAAATACATTCAGCCTCATTTGTGTATTTGTCTATCTGGAGGACCAGGTGTGTGTGTGTGTGTGTGTGTGTGTGTGTGTGTGTGTGTGTGTGTGTGTGTGTGTGTGTGTGTGCGTGCGTGCGTGCGTGCGTGCGTGCGTGCGTGTGTCTGCTCTGTACCTTCATCTTGTCTTTCTTGTCAGTGTGTGATCTCAGTAAGTTGTCAGTAGCCTGGATCTCGTTGGGTAGTTCAGTCTCTGCTAGCTCTGTCCCAAACGACTGCAGGATCTGAGCTGTTCTCTTCACCACCAAAGCAAAGCCCTCCATGTCCTAGACACAGATGGATAAAACACATTAGTTGATAACATATCTAGCTTTACTGGTAAAAGTCATTAGTTGATAACATACCTAGCTTTACTGGTAAAAGTCATTAGTTGAAAAGTAGAAACTGGGCCAAGGTGTTTATGATGTGTGTATTTACAGTGTATTTGTTGGTTGTGTTTGAGTGTGTGTACTCACGGTACGGTGTGAGATCCACTTGTCGTGGCAGTACTCCTGCGTTCCTCCCAGCTCAGTAGTCAATTGTGTCTGGTGTATATAGGAGTGAAGCTCAGTCACAGAACTCAACATAATCACCTACACACACACACACACACACACACACACACACACACACACACACACAGGATAGAAGAACATAATAGTGAATCTAATGACAATTTAAAATGCTGTCTATGAATGTGTGTCTGTGTGTCTGTGTGTTTGTGTGTCTGTGTGTGTGTGTGTGTGTGGTGTGAGCTGTGTGTCTGTGTGTGTAGGGTGTGTGTGGTGTGTGTGTCTGGGCTGCTGTCTATGAATGTGTGTCTGTGTGTTTGTGTGTCTGTGTCTGTGTGTGTGTGTGTCTGTGGGTGTGTGTGTGTGTCTGTGGTGTGTGTGTGTCTGTGGGCTGCTGTCTATGAATGTGTGTCTGTGTGTTTGTGTCTGTGGTGTGTGTGTGTCTGTGTGTGCTGCTGTCTATACGTACCGGCACCTTCATCTTGAACTCATCCTTGTTGAACTTGAACAGGATGTCTGATAGAGTCCTCTGGAATAATGTGGCGGGTCTCAATACCAGAACCAACTGCAGGTTCCCTGGGAACGAACCCTAGAGAGACACACACACACACACACACACACACACACACACACACACACACACACACACACACACACACACACACACACACACACACACACACACACACACACACACACACACACACACACACACACACACACACACACACACACACACACACACACACACACACACACACACACAATTTAAGAGTAGGTACTGTATTCATTCAAGGGTAGAATAAGGCTGAGACCTTGGAGGATCCCCTGCTACAGAGACTATTAAAAGCAGACCCCAGACACTATAATTAGGAGCTGAATTAGCCTGTGTCCCTGCAGCTTTTGTCCCTGCAGCCTGTGTCCCTGCAGCCTGTGTCTCTGCAGAATGAATCCCTGCAGCCTGTGTCCCTGCAGCCTGTGTCTCTGCAGAATGAATCCCTGCAGCCTGTGTCTCTGCAGAATTAATCCCTGCAGCCTGTCCCTGAAGCCTGTGTCCCTGCAGCCTGTGTCCCTGCAGCCTGTGTCTCTGCAGAATGAATCCCTGCAGCCTGTGTCCCTGCTGCCTGTGTCTCTGCAGAATGAATCCCTGCAGCCTGTGTCTCTGCAGAATGAATCCCTGCAGCCTGTGTCTCTGCAGAATTAATCCCTGCAGCTTTTGTCCCTGCAGCCTGTGTCCCTGCAGCCTGTGTCCCTGCAGAATGAATCCCTGCAGCCTGTGTCTCTGCAGAATTAATCCCTGCAGCTTTTGTCCCTGCAGCCTGTGTCCCTGCAGCCTGTGTCCCTGCAGCCTGTGTCCCTGCAGCCTGTGTCTCTGCAGAATGAATCCCTGCAGCCTGTGTCCCTGCTGCCTGTGTCTCTGCAGAATGAATCCCTGCAGCCTGTGTCCCTGCAGCCTGTGTCCCTGCAGCCTGTGTCCCTGCAGCCTGTGTCTCTGCAGAATGAATCCCTGCAGCCTGTGTCCCTGCAGAATGTGTCCCTGTAGCCTGTAACCCTGTAGCCTGTATCCCTGAGGTAAGATCACAGCAAGATCAAGATTACTGCTTCAGCCGGTCATGGAGTCAGGGATTCCCATTCCTGACTTGATGTGTTAACTAACGCAGTTTTAATTAGCAAATTAACTCTGCATACACACACGTTTGATTGAAGAGAGTAAGAAAACGCCTAAAGCACAAAGGACAGATCTAAGACTCTACAGGAACTTAATGGAGTTAACTAATCAACCACTCTGGGATACAGGAACTTAATGGAGTTAATAACTAATCAATCACTCTGGGATACAGGAACTTAATGGAGTTAATAACTAATCAATCACTCTGGGATACAGGAACTTAATGGAGTTAATAACTAATCAATCACTCTGGGATACAGGAACTTAATGGAGTTAACTAATCAACCACTCTGGGATACAGGAACTTAATGGAGTTAATAACTAATCAACCACTCTGGGATACAGGAACTTAATGGAGTTAATAACTAATCAATCACTCTGGGATACAGGAACTTAATGGAGTTAATAACTAATCAACCACTCTGGGATACAGGAACTTAATGGAGTTAATAACTAATCAACCACTCTGGGATACAGGAACTTAATGGAGTTAATAACTAATCAACCACTCTGGGATACAGGAACTTAATGGAGTTAATAACTAATCAACCACTCTGGGATACAGGAACTTAATGGAGTTAATAACTAATCAACCACTCTGGGATACAGGAACTTAATGGAGTTAACTAATCAATCACTCTGGGATACAGGAACTTAATGGAGTTAATAACTAATCAATCACTCTGGGATACAGGAACTTAATGGAGTTAATAACTAATCAATCACTCTGGGATACAGGAACTTAATGGAGTTAATAACTAATCAACCACTCTGGGATACAGGAACTTAATGGAGTTAACTAATCAACCCCTCTGGGATACAGGAACTTAATGGAGTTAACTAATCAATCACTCTGGGATACAGGAACTTAATGGAGTTAACTAATCAATCACTCTGGGATACAGGAACTTAATGGAGTTAATAACTAATCAACCACTCTGGGAAACAGGAACTTAATGGAGTTAACTAATCAATCACTCTGGGATACAGGAACTTAATGGAGTTAATAACTAATCAACCACTCTGGGATACAGGAACTTAATGGAGTTAACTAATCAACCACTCTGGGATACAGGAACTTAATGGAGTTAACTAATCAATCACTCTGGGATACAGGAACTTAATGGAGTTAATAACTAATCAACCACTCTGGGATACAGGAACTTAATGGAGTTAACTAATCAACCACTCTGGGATACAGGAACTTAATGGAGTTAATAACTAATCAACCACTCTGGGATACAGGAACTTAATGGAGTTAATAACTAATCAACCCCTCTGGGATACAGGAACTTAATGGAGTTAATAACTAATCAACCACTCTGGGATACAGGAACTTAATGGAGTTAATAACTAATCAACCACTCTGGGATACAGGAACTTAATGGAGTTAATAACTAATCAATCACTCTGGGATACAGGAACTTAATGGAGTTAATAACTAATCAACCACTCTGGGATACAGGAACTTAATGGAGTTAATAACTAATCAACCACTCTGGGATACAGGAACTTAATGGAGTTAATAACTAATCAATCACTCTGGGATACAGGAACTTAATGGAGTTAATAACTAATCAACCACTCTGGGATACAGGAACTTAATGGAGTTAATAACTAATCAATCACTCTGGGATACAGGAACTTAATGGAGTTAATAACTAATCAACCACTCTGGGATACAGGAACTTAATGGAGTTAATAACTAATCAACCACTCTGGGATACAGGAACTTAATGGAGTTAATAACTAATCAATCACTCTGGGATACAGGAACTTAATGGAGTTAATAACTAATCAACCACTCTGGGATACAGGAACTTAATGGAGTTAATAACTAATCAACCACTCTGGGATACAGGAACTTAATGGAGTTAACTAATCAATCACTCTGGGATACAGGAACTTAATGGAGTTAATAACTAATCAATCACTCTGGGATACAGGAACTTAATGGAGTTAATAACTAATCAACCACTCTGGGATACAGGAACTTAATGGAGTTAATAACTAATCAATCACTCTGGGATACAGGAACTTAATGGAGTTAATAACTAATCAACCACTCTGGGATACAGGAACTTAATGGAGTTAATAACTAATCAACCACTCTGGGATACAGGAACTTAATGGAGTTAATAACTAATCAACCACTCTGGGATACAGGAACTTAATGGAGTTAATAACTAATCAATCACTCTGGGATACAGGAACTTAATGGAGTTAATAACTAATCAATCACTCTGGGATACAGGAACTTAATGGAGTTAATAACTAATCAACCACTCTGGGATACAGGAACTTAATGGAGTTAATAACTAATCAACCACTCTGGGATACAGGAACTTAATGGAGTTAATAACTAATCAATCACTCTGGGATACAGGAACTTAATGGAGTTAATAACTAATCAACCACTCTGGGATACAGGAACTTAATGGAGTTAATAACTAATCAACCACTCTGGGATACAGGAACTTAATGGAGTTAATAACTAATCAACCCCTCTGGGATACAGGAACTTAATGGAGTTAATAACTAATCAACCACTCTGGGATACAGGAACTTAATGGAGTTAATAACTAATCAACCACTCTGGGATACAGGAACTTAATGGAGTTAATAACCAATCAATCACTCTGGGATACAGGAACTTAATGGAGTTAATAACTAATCAATCACTCTGGGATACAGGAACTTAATGGAGTTAACTAATCAACCACTCTGGGATACAGGAACTTAATGGAGTTAATAACCAATCAACCACTCTGGGATACAGGAACTTAATGGAGTTAATAACTAATCAACCACTCTGGGATACAGGAACTTAATGGAGTTAATAACTAATCAATCACTCTGGGATACAGGAACTTAATGGAGTTAATAACTAATCAACCACTCTGGGATACAGGAACTTAATGGAGTTAATAACTAATCAATCACTCTGGGATACAGGAACTTAATGGAGTTAATAACTAATCAACCACTCTGGGATACAGGAACTTAATGGAGTTAATAACTAATCAACCACTCTGGGATACAGGAACTTAATGGAGTTAACTAATCAACCCCTCTGGGATACAGGAACTTAATGGAGTTAACTAATCAATCACTCTGGGATACAGGAACTTAATGGAGTTAATAACTAATCAACCACTCTGGGATACAGGAACTTAATGGAGTTAACTAATCAATCACTCTGGGAAACAGGAACTTAATGGAGTTAATAACTAATCAACCACTCTGGGATACAGGAACTTAATGGAGTTAATAACTAATCAACCACTCTGGGATACAGGAACTTAATGGAGTTAATAACTAATCAACCACTCTGGGATACAGGAACTTAATGGAGTTAATAACTAATCAATCACTCTGGGATACAGGAACTTAATGGAGTTAATAACTAATCAACCACTCTGGGATACAGGAACTTAATGGAGTTAATAACTAATCAACCACTCTGGGATACAGGAACTTAATGGAGTTAATAACTAATCAACCACTCTGGGATACAGGAACTTAATGGAGTTAATAACTAATCAATCACTCTGGGATACAGGAACTTAATGGAGTTAATAACTAATCAACCACTCTGGGATACAGGAACTTAATGGAGTTAATAACTAATCAACCACTCTGGGATACAGGAACTTAATGGAGTTAATAACTAATCAACCACTCTGGGATACAGGAACTTAATGGAGTTAATAACTAATCAATCACTCTGGGATACAGGAACTTAATGGAGTTAACTAATCAATCACTCTGGGATACAGGAACTTAATGGAGTTAATAACTAATCAACCACTCTGGGATACAGGAACTTAATGGAGTTAACTAATCAATCACTCTGGGATACAGGAACTTAATGGAGTTAATAACTAATCAATCACTCTGGGATACAGGAACTTAATGGAGTTAATAACTAATCAACCACTCTGGGATACAGGAACTTAATGGAGTTAATAACTAATCAACCACTCTGGGATACAGGAACTTAATGGAGTTAATAACTAATCAACCACTCTGGGATACAGGAACTTAATGGAGTTAATAACTAATCAACCACTCTGGGATACAGGAACTTAATGGAGTTAATAACTAATCAACCACTCTGGGATACAGGAACTTAATGGAGTTAATAACTAATCAATCACTCTGGGATACAGGAACTTAATGGAGTTAACTAATCAATCACTCTGGGATACAGGAACTTAATGGAGTTAACTAATCAATCACTCTGGGATACAGGAACTTAATGGAGTTAATAACTAATCAACCACTCTGGGATACAGGAACTTAATGGAGTTAACTAATCAATCACTCTGGGATACAGGAACTTAATGGAGTTAACTAATCAATCACTCTGGGATACAGGAACTTAATGGAGTTAATAACTAATCAACCACTCTGGGATACAGGAACTTAATGGAGTTAATAACTAATCAACCACTCTGGGATACAGGAACTTAATGGAGTTAATAACTAATCAATCACTCTGGGATACAGGAACTTAATGGAGTTAATAACTAATCAATCACTCTGGGATACAGGAACTTAATGGAGTTAATAACTAATCAACCCCTCTGGGATACAGGAACTTAATGGAGTTAACTAATCAATCACTCTGGGATACAGGAACTTAATGGAGTTAATAACTAATCAACCACTCTGGGATACAGGAACTTAATGGAGTTAATAACTAATCAACCACTCTGGGATACAGGAACTTAATGGAGTTAATAACTAATCAACCACTCTGGGATACAGGAACTTAATGGAGTTAATAACTAATCAATCACTCTGGGATACAGGAACTTAATGGAGTTAATAACTAATCAATCACTCTGGGATACAGGAACTTAATGGAGTTAATAACTAATCAATCACTCTGGGATACAGGAACTTAATGGAGTTAATAACTAATCAATCACTCTGGGATACAGGAACTTAATGGAGTTAATAACTAATCAATCACTCTGGGATACAGGAACTTAATGGAGTTAATAACTAATCAACCACTCTGGGATACAGGAACTTAATGGAGTTAATAACTAATCAACCACTCTGGGATACAGGAACTTAATGGAGTTAATAACTAATCAACCACTCTGGGATACAGGAACTTAATGGAGTTAATAACTAATCAACCACTCTGGGATACAGGAACTTAATGGAGTTAACTAATCAATCACTCTGGGATACAGGAACTTAATGGAGTTAATAACTAATCAACCACTCTGGGATACAGGAACTTAATGGAGTTAACTAATCAATCACTCTGGGATACAGGAACTTAATGGAGTTAATAACTAATCAATCACTCTGGGATACAGGAACTTAATGGAGTTAATAACTAATCAATCACTCTGGGATACAGGAACTTAATGGAGTTAATAACTAATCAACCACTCTGGGATACAGGAACTTAATGGAGTTAATAACTAATCAACCACTCTGGGATACAGGAACTTAATGGAGTTAATAACTAATCAATCACTCTGGGATACAGGAACTTAATGGAGTTAATAACTAATCAACCACTCTGGGATACAGGAACTTAATGGAGTTAATAACTAATCAACCACTCTGGGATACAGGAACTTAATGGAGTTAATAACTAATCAACCACTCTGGGATACAGGAACTTAATGGAGTTAATAACTAATCAATCACTCTGGGATACAGGAACTTAATGGAGTTAATAACTAATCAACCACTCTGGGATACAGGAACTTAATGGAGTTAATAACTAATCAACCACTCTGGGATACAGGAACTTAATGGAGTTAATAACTAATCAACCACTCTGGGATACAGGAACTTAATGGAGTTAATAACTAATCAACCACTCTGGGATACAGGAACTTAATGGAGTTAATAACTAATCAACCACTCTGGGATACAGGAACTTAATGGAGTTAACTAATCAACCACTCTGGGATACAGGAACTTAATGGAGTTAACTAATCAATCACTCTGGGATACAGGAACTTAATGGAGTTAATAACTAATCAACCACTCTGGGATACAGGAACTTAATGGAGTTAATAACTAATCAACCACTCTGGGATACAGGAACTTAATGGAGTTAATAACTAATCAACCACTCTGGGATACAGGAACTTAATGGAGTTAACTAATCAATCACTCTGGGATACAGGAACTTAATGGAGTTAATAACTAATCAATCACTCTGGGATACAGGAACTTAATGGAGTTAATAACTAATCAATCACTCTGGGATACAGGAACTTAATGGAGTTAATAACCAATCAACCACTCTGGGATACAGGAACTTAATGGAGTTAACTAATCAACCCCTCTGATTTATCATTAGGTCTGGGATGTGCCCTCTCAACACTTGCGGGATGAATAAAGCTGAAATGAGGGAGGAACGTGGCCGTGGGAAGAAGTTTGGGGATGGGGGTGCTTTTGTTTGTTTATCATTCTGATTTTTCAGGGGGCGCTGCAGCACCCGTACTTCCCGCGGCCATGGCCGTTTCATGTCCCAGTGGAATCTGGATCGTCATATTCATCTCTGTCTCCATATATCCTCCTCTGTCTAGGAAAGGCTCTCTCTCCCTCTTTCCCTCCCTCCCACAACTTATTTTATTTTCACTGAAACTAAAGATGAGGATTCCGTGTTAATCACAGAGAACTCATAGACACCTACTTGCCTGTGTGAGTAGCTGTCCATGCTACTGTGGTGCTGAAACCAAGGATGTAGTCCTATAATGTACTGTTTTGTATACTACCTATGGGGTTAAATAACACTTACGATTTAGGTATTGATTCATATCGATATGAATCATGTTCAGCTACATATTGTTACTTATTTGATAAGGTTCTGAAGGATCTCATAAATGGTGTAGTAATATTGTACAAAAGAAAAATACATTGGAAATCCTGTGCTATTAATGGACGGACCATTACGGCACTAAAACAGAGTATCATCTACAGCACAAATAAAGAAACTCCCTACGCAACCTTATTACCTATGCAGAGAGAATATTCTTCACAGCTCACACACTTTATTCAGCTGCCAGCAAGCTGTCATCTAGCAGGAAACAGAGATTGTGAGAGAGAAAGAGAGAGAGAAAGCAAGAGAGAGACCGAAAGAAAGAGAGAGAGACGGCCTGAACACCATCTGTGACTGGACAGGAAACACCAGGCTATGAGAGAGAGAAAGAGAGAGAGATGGCCTGAACACCATCTGTGACTGGACAGGAAACACCAGGCTATGAGAGAGAGAAAGAGAGAGAGATGGCCTGAACACCATCTGTGACTGGACAGGAAACACCAGGCTATGAGAGAGAGAAAGAGAGAGAGATGGCCTGAACACCAGCTGTGACTGGACAGGAAACACCAGGCTATGAGAGAGAGAAAGAGAGAGAGATGGCCTGAACACCAGCTGTGACTGGACAGGAAACACCAGGCTATGAGAGAGAGAAAGAGAGAGAGATGGCCTGAACACCAGCTGTGACTGGACAGGAAACACCAGGCTATGAGAGAGAGAAAGAGAGAGAGATGGCCTGAACACCAGCTGTGACTGGACAGGAAACACCAGGCTATGAGAGAGAGAAAGAGAGAGACGGCCTGAACACCAGCTGTGACTGGACAGGAAACACCAGGCTATGAGAGAGAGAAAGAGAGAGAGATGGCCTGAACACCAGCTGTGACTGGACAGGAAACACCAGGCTATGAGAGAGAGAAAGAGAGAGAGATGGCCTGAACACCAGCTGTGACTGGACAGGAAACACCAGGCTATGAGAGAGAGAAAGAGAGAGAGATGGCCTGAACACCAGCTGTGACTGGACAGGAAACACCAGGCTATGAGAGAGAGAAAGAGAGAGAGACGGCCTGAACACCAGCTGTGACTGGACAGGAAACACCAGGCTATGAGAGAGAGAAAGAGAGAGAGATGGCCTGAACACCAGCTGTGACTGGACAGGAAACACCAGGCTATGAGAGAGAGAAAGAGAGAGAGATGGCCTGAACACCAGCTGTGACTGGACAGGAAACACCAGGCTATGAGAGAGAGAAAGAGAGAGAGATGGCCTGAACACCAGCTGTGACTGGACAGGAAACACCAGGCTATGAGAGAGAGAGAAAGAGAGAGAGACGGCCTGAACACCAGCTGTGACTGGACAGGAAACACCAGGCTATGAGAGAGAGAAAGAGAGAGAGATGGCCTGAACACCAGCTGTGACTGGACAGGAAACACCAGGCTATGAGAGAGAGAAAGAGAGAGAGATGGCCTGAACACCAGCTGTGACTGGACAGGAAACACCAGGCTATGAGAGAGAGAAAGAGAGAGAGATGGCCTGAACACCAGCTGTGACTGGACAGGAAACACCAGGCTATGAGAGAGAGAAAGAGAGAGAGATGGCCTGAACACCAGCTGTGACTGGACAGGAAACACCAGGCTATGAGAGAGAGAAAGAGAGAGAGACGGCCTGAACACCAGCTGTGACTGGACAGGAAACACCAGGCTATGAGAGAGAGAAAGAGAGAGAGATGGCCTGAACACCAGCTGTGACTGGACAGGAAACACCAGGCTATGAGAGAGAGAAAGAGAGAGAGACGGCCTGAACACCAGCTGTGACTGGACAGGAAACACCAGGCTATGAGAGAGAGAGAAAGAGAGAGAGATGGCCTGAACACCAGCTGTGACTGGACAGGAAACACCAGGCTATGAGAGAGAGAAAGAGAGAGAGATGGCCTGAACACCAGCTGTGACTGGACAGGAAACACCAGGCTATGAGAGAGAGAAAGAGAGAGAGATGGCCTGAACACCAGCTGTGACTGGACAGGAAACACCAGGCTATGAGAGAGAGAAAGAGAGAGAGATGGCCTGAACACCAGCTGTGACTGGACAGGAAACACCAGGCTATGAGAGAGAGAAAGAGAGAGAGATGGCCTGAACACCAGCTGTGACTGGACAGGAAACACCAGGCTATGAGAGAGAGAAAGAGAGAGAGATGGCCTGAACACCAGCTGTGACTGGACAGGAAACACCAGGCTATGAGAGAGAGAAAGAGAGAGAGATGGCCTGAACACCAGCTGTGACTGGACAGGAAACACCAGGCTATGAGAGAGAGAAAGAGAGAGAGATGGCCTGAACACCAGCTGTGACTGGACAGGAAACACCAGGCTATGAGAGAGAGAAAGAGAGAGAGATGGCCTGAACACCAGCTGTGACTGGACAGGAAACACCAGGCTATGAGAGAGAGAAAGAGAGAGAGATGGCCTGAACACCAGCTGTGACTGGACAGGAAACACCAGGCTATGAGAGAGAGAAAGAGAGAGAGATGGCCTGAACACCAGCTGTGACTGGACAGGAAACACCAGGCTATGAGAGAGAGAAAGAGAGAGAGATGGCCTGAACACCAGCTGTGACTGGACAGGAAACACCAGGCTATGAGAGAGAGAAAGAGAGAGAGATGGCCTGAACACCAGCTGTGACTGGACAGGAAACACCAGGCTATGAGAGAGAGAAAGAGAGAGAGATGGCCTGAACACCAGCTGTGACTGGACAGGAAACACCAGGCTATGAGAGAGAGAAAGAGAGAGAGACGGCCTGAACACCAGCTGTGACTGGACAGGAAACACCAGGCTATGAGAGAGAGAAAGAGAGAGAGACGGCCTGAACACCAGCTGTGACTGGACAGGAAACACCAGGCTATGAGAGAGAGAAAGAGAGAGAGACGGCCTGAACACCAGCTGTGACTGGACAGGAAACACCAGGCTATGAGAGAGAGAAAGAGAGAGAGATGGCCTGAACACCAGCTGTGACTGGACAGGAAACACCAGGCTATGAGAGAGAGAAAGAGAGAGATGGCCTGAACACCAGCTGTGACTGGACAGGAAACACCAGGCTATGAGAGAGAGAAAGAGAGAGAGATGGCCTGAACACCAGCTGTGACTGGACAGGAAACACCAGGCTATGAGAGAGAGAAAGAGAGAGAGATGGCCTGAACACCAGCTGTGACTGGACAGGAAACACCAGGCTATGAGAGAGAGAAAGAGAGAGAGATGGCCTGAACACCAGCTGTGACTGGACAGGAAACACCAGGCTATGAGAGAGAGAAAGAGAGAGAGACGGCCTGAACACCAGCTGTGACTGGACAGGAAACACCAGGCTGTGAGAGAGAGAAAGAGAGAGAGATGGCCTGAACACCAGCTGTGACTGGACAGGAAACACCAGGCTGTGAGAGAGAGAAAGAGAGAGAGATGGCCTGAACACCAGCTGTGACTGGACAGGAAACACCAGGCTATGAGAGAGAGAAAGAGAGAGAGATGGCCTGAACACCAGCTGTGACTGGACAGGAAACACCAGGCTATGAGAGAGAGAGAAGAGAGAGAGATGGCCTGAACACCAGCTGTGACTGGACAGGAAACACCAGGCTATGAGAGAGAGAAAGAGAGAGAGATGGCCTGAACACCAGCTGTGACTGGACAGGAAACACCAGGCTATGAGAGAGAGAAAGAGAGAGAGATGGCCTGAACACCAGCTGTGACTGGACAGGAAACACCAGGCTATGAGAGAGAGAAAGAGAGAGAGATGGCCTGAACACCAGCTGTGACTGGACAGGAAACACCAGGCTATGAGAGAGAGAAAGAGAGAGAGATGGCCTGAACACCAGCTGTGACTGGACAGGAAACACCAGGCTATGAGAGAGAGAAAGAGAGAGAGATGGCCTGAACACCAGCTGTGACTGGACAGGAAACACCAGGCTATGAGAGAGAGAAAGAGAGAGAGATGGCCTGAACACCAGCTGTGACTGGACAGGAAACACCAGGCTATGAGAGAGAGAAAGAGAGAGAGATGGCCTGAACACCAGCTGTGACTGGACAGGAAACACCAGGCTATGAGAGAGAGAAAGAGAGAGAGACGGCCTGAACACCAGCTGTGACTGGACAGGAAAACCAGGCTATGAGAGAGAGAAAGAGAGAGAGATGGCCTGAACACCAGCTGTGACTGGACAGGAAACACCAGGCTATGAGAGAGAGAAAGAGAGAGAGATGGCCTGAACACCAGCTGTGACTGGACAGGAAACACCAGGCTATGAGAGAGAGAAAGAGAGAGAGATGGCCTGAACACCAGCTGTGACTGGACAGGAAACACCAGGCTATGAGAGAGAGAAAGAGAGAGAGATGGCCTGAACACCAGCTGTGACTGGACAGGAAACACCAGGCTATGAGAGAGAGAAAGAGAGAGAGATGGCCTGAACACCAGCTGTGACTGGACAGGAAACACCAGGCTATGAGAGAGAGAAAGAGAGAGAGATGGCCTGAACACCAGCTGTGACTGGACAGGAAACACCAGGCTATGAGAGAGAGAAAGAGAGAGAGATGGCCTGAACACCAGCTGTGACTGGACAGGAAACACCAGGCTATGAGAGAGAGAAAGAGAGAGAGATGGCCTGAACACCAGCTGTGACTGGACAGGAAACACCAGGCTATGAGAGAGAGAAAGAGAGAGAGACGGCCTGAACACCAGCTGTGACTGGACAGGAAACACCAGGCTATGAGAGAGAGAAAGAGAGAGAGACGGCCTGAACACCAGCTGTGACTGGACAGGAAACACCAGGCTATGAGAGAGAGAAAGAGAGAGAGATGGCCTGAACACCAGCTGTGACTGGACAGGAAACACCAGGCTATGAGAGAGAGAAAGAGAGAGAGATGGCCTGAACACCAGCTGTGACTGGACAGGAAACACCAGGCTATGAGAGAGAGAAAGAGAGAGAGATGGCCTGAACACCAGCTGTGACTGGACAGGAAACACCAGGCTATGAGAGAGAGAAAGAGAGAGAGATGGCCTGAACACCAGCTGTGACTGGACAGGAAACACCAGGCTATGAGAGAGAGAAAGAGAGAGAGATGGCCTGAACACCAGCTGTGACTGGACAGGAAACACCAGGCTATGAGAGAGAGAAAGAGAGAGAGATGGCCTGAACACCAGCTGTGACTGGACAGGAAACACCAGGCTATGAGAGAGAGAAAGAGAGAGAGATGGCCTGAACACCAGCTGTGACTGGACAGGAAACACCAGGCTATGAGAGAGAGAAAGAGAGAGAGATGGCCTGAACACCAGCTGTGACTGGACAGGAAACACCAGGCTATGAGAGAGAGAAAGAGAGAGAGATGGCCTGAACACCATCTGTGACTGGACAGGAAACACCAGGCTATGAGAGAGAGAAAGAGAGAGAGACGGCCTGAACACCAGCTGTGACTGGACAGGAAACACCAGGCTATGAGAGAGAGAAAGAGAGAGAGACGGCCTGAACACCAGCTGTGACTGGACAGGAAACACCAGGCTATGAGAGAGAGAAAGAGAGAGAGATGGCCTGAACACCAGCTGTGACTGGACAGGAAACACCAGGCTATGAGAGAGAGAAAGAGAGAGAGATGGCCTGAACACCAGCTGTGACTGGACAGGAAACACCAGGCTATGAGAGAGAGAAAGAGAGAGAGATGGCCTGAACACCAGCTGTGACTGGACAGGAAACACCAGGCTACGAGAGAGAGAAAGAGAGAGAGACGGCCTGAACACCAGCTGTGACTGGACAGGAAACACCAGGCTACGAGAGAGAGAAAGAGAGAGAGATGGCCTGAACACCAGCTGTGACTGGACAGGAAACACCAGGCTACGAGAGAGAGAAAGAGAGAGAGATGGCCTGAACACCAGCTGTGACTGGACAGGAAACACCAGGCTATGAGAGAGAGAAAGAGAGAGAGATGGCCTGAACACCAGCTGTGACTGGACAGGAAACACCAGGCTATGAGAGAGAGAAAGAGAGAGAGATGGCCTGAACACCAGCTGTGACTGGACAGGAAACACCAGGCTATGAGAGAGAGAAAGAGAGAGAGATGGCCTGAACACCAGCTGTGACTGGACAGGAAACACCAGGCTATGAGAGAGAGAAAGAGAGAGAGATGGCCTGAACACCAGCTGTGACTGGACAGGAAACACCAGGCTATGAGAGAGAGAAAGAGAGAGAGATGGCCTGAACACCAGCTGTGACTGGACAGGAAACACCAGGCTATGAGAGAGAGAAAGAGAGAGAGATGGCCTGAACACCAGCTGTGACTGGACAGGAAACACCAGGCTATGAGAGAGAGAAAGAGAGAGAGAGGCCTGAACACCAGCTGTGACTGGACAGGAAACACCAGGCTATGAGAGAGAGAAAGAGAGAGAGATGGCCTGAACACCAGCTGTGACTGGACAGGAAACACCAGGCTATGAGAGAGAGAAAGAGAGAGAGATGGCCTGAACACCAGCTGTGACTGGACAGGAAACACCAGGCTATGAGAGAGAGAAAGAGAGAGAGATGGCCTGAACACCAGCTGTGACTGGACAGGAAACACCAGGCTATGAGAGAGAGAAAGAGAGAGAGATGGCCTGAACACCAGCTGTGACTGGACAGGAAACACCAGGCTATGAGAGAGAGAAAGAGAGAGAGATGGCCTGAACACCAGCTGTGACTGGACAGGAAACACCAGGCTATGAGAGAGAGAAAGAGAGAGAGATGGCCTGAACACCAGCTGTGACTGGACAGGAAACACCAGGCTATGAGAGAGAGAAAGAGAGAGAGATGGCCTGAACACCAGCTGTGACTGGACAGGAAACACCAGGCTATGAGAGAGAGAAAGAGAGAGAGATGGCCTGAACACCAGCTGTGACTGGACAGGAAACACCAGGCTATGAGAGAGAGAAAGAGAGAGAGATGGCCTGAACACCAGCTGTGACTGGACAGGAAACACCAGGCTATGAGAGAGAGAAAGAGAGAGAGATGGCCTGAACACCAGCTGTGACTGGACAGGAAACACCAGGCTATGAGAGAGAGAAAGAGAGAGAGACGGCCTGAACACCAGCTGTGACTGGACAGGAAACACCAGGCTATGAGAGAGAGAAAGAGAGAGAGATGGCCTGAACACCAGCTGTGACTGGACAGGAAACACCAGGCTATGAGAGAGAGAAAGAGAGAGAGATGGCCTGAACACCAGCTGTGACTGGACAGGAAACACCAGGCTATGAGAGAGAGAAAGAGAGAGAGATGGCCTGAACACCAGCTGTGACTGGACAGGAAACACCAGGCTATGAGAGAGAGAAAGAGAGAGAGATGGCCTGAACACCAGCTGTGACTGGACAGGAAACACCAGGCTATGAGAGAGAGAAAGAGAGAGAGATGGCCTGAACACCAGCTGTGACTGGACAGGAAACACCAGGCTATGAGAGAGAGAAAGAGAGAGACGGCCTGAACACCAGCTGTGACTGGACAGGAAACACCAGGCTATGAGAGAGAGAAAGAGAGAGAGATGGCCTGAACACCAGCTGTGACTGGACAGGAAACACCAGGCTATGAGAGAGAGAAAGAGAGAGAGATGGCCTGAACACCAGCTGTGACTGGACAGGAAACACCAGGCTATGAGAGAGAGAAAGAGAGAGAGATGGCCTGAACACCAGCTGTGACTGGACAGGAAACACCAGGCTATGAGAGAGAGAAAGAGAGAGAGATGGCCTGAACACCAGCTGTGACTGGACAGGAAACACCAGGCTATGAGAGAGAGAAAGAGAGAGAGATGGCCTGAACACCAGCTGTGACTGGACAGGAAACACCAGGCTATGAGAGAGAGAAAGAGAGAGAGATGGCCTGAACACCAGCTGTGACTGGACAGGAAACACCAGGCTATGAGAGAGAGAAAGAGAGAGAGATGGCCTGAACACCAGCTGTGACTGGACAGGAAACACCAGGCTATGAGAGAGAGAAAGAGAGAGAGATGGCCTGAACACCAGCTGTGACTGGACAGGAAACACCAGGCTATGAGAGAGAGAAAGAGAGAGAGATGGCCTGAACACCAGCTGTGACTGGACAGGAAACACCAGGCTATGAGAGAGAGAAAGAGAGAGAGACGGCCTGAACACCAGCTGTGACTGGACAGGAAACACCAGGCTATGAGAGAGAGAAAGAGAGAGACGGCCTGAACACCAGCTGTGACTGGACAGGAAACACCAGGCTATGAGAGAGAGAAAGAGAGAGAGATGGCCTGAACACCAGCTGTGACTGGACAGGAAACACCAGGCTATGAGAGAGAGAAAGAGAGAGAGATGGCCTGAACACCAGCTGTGACTGGACAGGAAACACCAGGCTATGAGAGAGAGAAAGAGAGATGGCCTGAACACCAGCTGTGACTGGACAGGAAACACCAGGCTATGAGAGAGAGAAAGAGAGAGAGATGGCCTGAACACCAGCTGTGACTGGACAGGAAACACCAGGCTATGAGAGAGAGAAAGAGAGAGAGATGGCCTGAACACCAGCTGTGACTGGACAGGAAACACCAGGCTATGAGAGAGAGAAAGAGAGAGACGGCCTGAACACCAGCTGTGACTGGACAGGAAACACCAGGCTATGAGAGAGAGAAAGAGAGAGAGATGGCCTGAACACCAGCTGTGACTGGACAGGAAACACCAGGCTATGAGAGAGAGAGAAAGAGAGAGAGATGGCCTGAACACCAGCTGTGACTGGACAGGAAACACCAGGCTATGAGAGAGAGAGAAAAAGAGAGAGATGGCCTGAACACCAGTTGTGACTGGACAGGAAACACCAGGCTATGAGAGAGAGAAAGAGAGAGAGATGGCCTGAACACCAGCTGTGACTGGACAGGAAACACCAGGCTATGAGAGAGAGAAAGAGAGAGAGATGGCCTGAACACCAGCTGTGACTGGACAGGAAACACCAGGCTATGAGAGAGAGAAAGAGAGAGAGATGGCCTGAACACCAGCTGTGACTGGACAGGAAACACCAGGCTATGAGAGAGAGAAAGAGAGAGACGGCCTGAACACCAGCTGTGACTGGACAGGAAACACCAGGCTATGAGAGAGAGAAAGAGAGAGAGATGGCCTGAACACCAGCTGTGACTGGACAGGAAACACCAGGCTATGAGAGAGAGAAAGAGAGAGAGATGGCCTGAACACCAGCTGTGACTGGACAGGAAACACCAGGCTATGAGAGAGAGAAAGAGAGAGAGATGGCCTGAACACCAGCTGTGACTGGACAGGAAACACCAGGCTATGAGAGAGAGAAAGAGAGAGAGATGGCCTGAACACCAGCTGTGACTGGACAGGAAACACCAGGCTATGAGAGAGAGACACACACACACACACACACACACACACACACACACACACACACACACACACACACACACACACACACACACACACACACACACACACACACACACACACACTCGCCAGAAACACCCACGCATGGTTACTCACTGCGATGCGGAGCAGGGTCCCCTTGACGGCAGCCCATCGGTCCTGCCGTCGGTCAATGACCAGAATGAAACCCACTCCTGCTGCAGACAGACTGGAAAAGAGAGGACCACGGTCAACACAACCACTAACACCTGACCCCACCGCACATGACCATAACAAAAACACAGCTGGAGACTGGAGAGAGAGGACCACAATGACTGGACATGACCAGAGAATGAACATTGAACCACAATGGTGAGAGAGGATAGAGATGACAGTGTCTACTGCACGAGTAGTATCTCTCTGTCAGGCCAGAGTAGAGACACCTACCCTCTCAGTCAGCTTAGGTACAGGCAAGGTAAAGATGCTTCAAAAACACTGTCCTTAGTCCACGGTGAGAGAGGCATGACAGCTTGTTTAACTAGATATACAGTCCTTCAAGTTCAAGATATACAGTCCTTCAAGTATACAGTCCCCCAGAGAAAACAGGCCCAATCCACACACAGAGAAAGCAGGTCCAATCCACACACAGAGAAAACAGGTCCAATCCACACACAGAGAAAACAGGTCCAATCCACACACAGAGAAAGCAGGTCCAATCCACACACAGAGAAAACAGGCCCAATCCACACACAGAGAAAACAGGTCCAATCCACACACAGAGAAAACAGGTCCAATCCACACACAGAGAAAACAGGTCCAATCCACACACAGAGAAAACAGGTCCAATCCACACACAGAGAAAACAGGTCCAATCCACACACAGAGAAAGCAGGTCCAATCCACACACAGAGAAAACAGGTCCAATCCACACACAGAGAAAACAGGTCCAATCCACACACAGAGAACGGTAAAACAGCCCAAAATCAGAGGTTCTAAAACCCCAGCCCGTTGTAGTCTCAGGAGCAGCCAGGTCACCCGTGATACAAGTCAATATTTGACGTCCATCCATGTCTGAGGACGGGAGATGACGTGGAAACCGGCCACTAGGGGCAACAGTAAGTACTGTTACCTTCAAGTAGGTTTCGGTGTTGATAGTGTGTTGTGGACGGCGATGGATGCATGGATGTAAGCATCTGCCTCTGATTCCAAAGGTTGCAAGTTCAAATATATATTTTTTAAGCCTATCCCAAACCTTAACCCTTACCGTAACCATTTGGAGTTAATGCCTAACCTTAATCTTAAACACTTCGAAATGTTCCGTTTGGAACAATGTAAAAATGTTTCGTTTGGAACAATGTAAAAATGTTCCGTTTGAGAAACAAAGATGAACGTCTCAT